>NC_089723.1:29138192-29448192 GCF_035083965.1 Branchiostoma lanceolatum
TTCTGGAGTACCCGAGGGGGTTTAGTGGTATTGGTTAGCATGTATTACAGTGTTTAACATGTAATCAAAAATACATTGGCGTAACATCGCCATATTCAAAAGGTTGGGCAGGCGAGCGAATGACCTATTTACGCAGCTAATAACATTTTATGCAGTGGCGTTTTAACATTTGTACAGGTATGGGCGGATGTTGATATGGTTTACTGACTTTTGAATTTTAGCTACAGAAATAGAATTCACTAAATTAAGGAGCAAAATAGATCAGTACACTGCAGTCATACGGGCTAAAACAAATGTTGTGTTTCCGGTTATCCGATTGACCCTAGCAAAAACCTGCCGACACTAGCCTTGTTTTTGGTCGGCCACTGGCAAAGGATATAAAATCTTCAATCTGATGACATTTGAGTGATGAAATTAAAAACAGACTTCCAGTATCAGACACCTGTTAACAGATGAGGGCTTTGAATAGATTTAGGAATGTGTAGTAAACAATGCAATGTACTTCTTTATTCAGTTCAATCAGTGTAATTATGCTTGTACAATGTATATCTGTATATTTACAATGTGATGTTGAAAAAACCAGACCGAGTGCCTGATGCATTTCAGTTTTACACTGCTAGATTGAATTTGTTGGATTACTTCGGCCGAAATCTAAAGAAAAACTTGAGTTCCACGACCTCATATCTCCAAGAACAATTCTATTCATGCAAATGACTTTCACATTTACATGATATATGCTTGGTCATAAACACCTTCATCTAACTTACATGTTGCAATATTGACAGTCCTATAATTTTCCAATTAGATGAATTATGGTGTTTTGCATTAATTAGGAATTCATTTGCATAATTGGTATCTGTTGATGCTCCACTTTCCGTAAACTACATATGTTATATGTATTTGAGTCTGATAATGGAAAACACTGCAAATATAGATTTTCCTCATTAGCTATGCAAATCAAATCACAATAAGAATAATTTGCACTTCATTATGTATATTTCTGTCTCAGCTACCTGCATCCTAAGTATCATATTGACAGTCCTATAATTTTCCAATTAGATGAGTAATGGTGTTTTGCATTAATTATGCAAATTAGGAACGTATTTGCATAATTGGTATCTGTTGATGATCCACTTTCCATAGACTACATACGTTACATGTATTTGAGTCTGATAATGGAAAACACTGCAAATATAGATTTTCCTCATCAGCTATGCAAATTAAGTCCCAATTAGCATAATTTGCACTTCATTGTGTATATCTCTATTTAAGCTACCTGCATACTAAACATCATGGAAATCCGTTGTTCCTTTGTTCAGTTATTCTCTTTAGAAGATTTTCACAAAAACGCCCCTGCAGTTCCAGAGGAAGCTGCTAGGGGAGTCAACCCTACACAACTTCTTTACTACATCACAAGCTATCTGCCACCCAAAAATCAAGACCACAGCACGTCCAGGTCAAAAGATACAAAAATTGAAGTTCTGCTGCAGTACCAAGGTCACATACCTGGGGGCCCAAAATTGACCTTGAATTTTGGCTTCACAACACCCGCCCACATATCAAATATCATTGTAATCCATCAAGAGGCTCTTGAGTTATGCTGCCTGGAGTGGTGCGGAAACACATGTACACACACACACACACTGAAACCTGGAACACAACATTATTTTTTTTAGGCCAAAGTCCACTTCACACGTTTTGTACTTCTAATTATTGTAGAAGCATTGCTTTGATCCTTTCGGGCGGGACGTTAAGCCGAAAGGCCCCCGTATGCAAGAGCCTCGGGCGTTAAACTTCTTCACGTTTAAGATACCACCTACACACTCGAAGAAACGCGGTCCCTGGCGCATTTGCACTGGCAATCACCCAATAGAAGAAGAAACGTTAACACATTACTAGTCCACTTCACAAGTGTCTTTGGAGTGTTGTGGGAGCGCTTCGATCTATTTCACGGTGTTTCTATTTCTTTTGGGTTCCTCGGTAACAGTGTCAACATTACTATGAGTTACACGCTGCCGTTCTGCCCCGAGGGGCCATCATTAAAACCGAGACTGTTCGTCTTTTTTGTCCTTCGCTTGCCAACACCACGCTATATTTGGCCCTCATGATCCCATATACACGTACCCGTTGTAACGACAATACAGTATGTAACGTTACATAACGGTAAACAATGTTTGATAGTCTAGAACAGAATTTGAATGCACTTCAGGAGTAGAAACACGCCGAAAATAAGCAAATTTCGCTATATGTGAAGAGGTTTCATGAATATGTAGATTGAAATTTGATGGCATTTTGTAGGACAACTACGGGTGAGTGGTGTGACGTCAGTGTGTGTGTATATATCTTGCAATTTCAGTTATAATTCCGCACGCACATTTTTTTAGTGCATACATATTTTGAGTGCATACAGATCATAAATTTATACCTGTTCCCATCCACAAATCAACTTTGAGTCGGATGCAACGTTGCAAAATTCGAACGTATTTCAAATGTAATGTTAGCAGTTCAGGCTATGTATCGTATAGGTCTACAGGCCTATTACCAACATTTTCGACACGAAAACCCTTCACAGCTGAATGCGTCCGGCTCTCACATCATGTACGTGTACGTCTGGCGTGACAACCCCCACCCCATTACAGCTCATCCCCTTGACGCACTGCCAGTGATCGGACATATGGATCACATTTATAGGGATTTCCTCTTGCATCGGCTTTTGGATTACCAAAAGTAGATGGATTTGTGAGTAGAAATGAAAAGATTCCAATGTAAATCTTACAAAAGGTACGGACAGGGCCACTCTAGGAGAAATAGTTACAGTTCTAAATTGCTTGAAGGTACATATATGATGATTAATCTACTTTTATCGGCACTAAATCTGATCTCAGCGTTTAGGCTCTTGTCATAATCCACTCTGATGAATTCCATATGTTCCTGGGGCCATATGGGTGACACTGGCTTAAGTCCCTTACGATGAAGTCGTTTTTTGTCATTTTTCGTACAGCGAAAAGTCGAAAGAGCGAGAAACCATGTTTCAAATATAGACAACTGAATATGTTTGGATCCCTGGCGAAAGTCCAGTCACTGGCGAAAGGTAGTAGATGCTACCTGAAACATCTGACCGTCATGACCGTTTTCAAATGTATTCAGTTGCTTGAGTAACTGATACCTTTGGTATGTTTTGGTTTCGTTTGTAAGCCTTGATATATGCATTTGGGGGTTGACATTGATATGGCAAAATTGTAGATGATGGCAAAATATCCTAAATAGCATATGTACAATATGCATTTTATTTTTTGATCCCACAAAATGATGTTGATTGAAAACTAACTATGTAGCCTACTGAAAGATTGTGCCACGCTAGAACAAACAACAATGATAAACGTAAGACTATCAAGGACTTTTGTAGACACAACTTCCTCCTGACAAACAACATCGATCATAAACATCTAATGGTTCTGCAGCCGTGAAAATAGCCTAGATGCCAGACTGTTTAGGGCCTACAGAGGCCGACTCCAAAGTTTAGACCCTGACGATAGATATCATAGAGATCGGGGGCCTGGCGTCAAGACTGTCGTGGAAATGTCCTGCAGGTGCAATCAGTCTTGTAACATGATAGCTGCTTAGATAACAGCGTGTTCCATTTAAAATCTGCCTACAGTTGAGCACTTTTGGTGTTAAGGGACTCTAGTACTGTTCACGTGTTTTGTCGTCTGATAATTACCCCCTCGGGTACCTACTCCCCTTAGAAGTACTTATTATGCTCATGAGGTCAACACTGTGGAGGTCTGCATGTTTTCACTTCAAACCGGATCGGTCCGGATTTTTTGTGAAAAAAGAGCGATATCACCGACAAGTATCAGTCTACGGCCACGTTGTAATGTTTTATCTCTGAATTTCAATGATAGATGTGTGTGCAAGTCTAAAGCCTAATTCTCAGTAACAGCCTTTTTCCACAAACAGCAAAACTATGGAACTCCCTCCCAGCCCACTGTTTTCCCCCCGATTATAACCTACAAACCTTCAAAACAAACATACATCGCTATCTCTCACCTTAGCCACATTCAGTCTAAACCAATCACGTCAATTACTTCAATGCTTAAAGAAGTGGCCCCCTACGACCTTGCATTGAGCGAGATCTTTAAAAACAATTCCAAGTATACGCGGACTTGTGAAACGAAACAGACGAGGTAAAGACTCAGGAAAAATAGATGTTACAAGAACTATGCTTGACATTATTGTACAAGAGGCTACATTCAAATACTAGTGTTGGATAACATTACATCTAGACGAGTTGGGCTTGGCTTCTTTTCTTAGAAGAAGAAGAAGAAGACGAAAAGCCCTACTCCAAAATCCAAAACAACATTGATTCGATTTTTAACGATTCTCTTACCCTGTCTTATACATAAGATAAGTAAATTACGACACGTAAGATTCTACAGGTTGCCCTGCTTATATTCAATATAAATCCCAGTCTGTTTTCAAAACGTCATATGCATAATTTCTTATCAGACACAATTTTCAGTTGGCTCTTTGTTAGTCTTATATAATTATGCATAATTGTGTTTCATTGATTTCTGTTCACCCACGGGGCCCCTTGAAAACTGCATTTGTAGCGATATGTGTACCCTAATAAAACGACCGATAAATGAATAAATTAATTTAGCCCAAAGCAAAGAAAATCGAAATAAGATGGAATAATCAGTTACTAACACAGAGTTTGTTTACAAGACATATTTACCGAAGCTTCAAAATCTTTGCAATCCAAACCTCTAGAAGGGACATCAGTGAAAAATTCATCTGAACAGTATGTATATCCGAAAGATCTCCGGGCGCAAATGACGCTACAGAGTTATATAAGTAAGTAATGCTCAGATACTGACATCTTCTTTAACTAGCCTTCTTTAAAGAAGATAGCCCTTGACAGTTTTAACTTATCCACTCAAGATGCCTTCTTCAGTAAGTCAAGATGTAAACCTACCTGAAGTGACTGTAAGGATGTATGATCCAAACCCCCGATTCCAGCAGCCTCTCTCTTTCCTTCTCCAGCGCTTTCTTGCTCCCAAAAAGTTTCAAGGAAAGTCTAGTGTCAGCTGGATAGAACAGTGAGAGAAACCTCTTCCTGATTCTGTATCCCAGTGACCGAGGGATGTCAGGCTTGCCCATACTCGTGCGGGAGACCTTCGCGCTGTGCCGCGTGCGGAATGGCGTGACCATAGGTGTAGCAGGAGCCGATTTCGTCTCTTGTTGCATCTTTGCCATCGAGCCATTTATGAGGTTCTCCTGTTTCATTTCCTGCTTGGTGGGTACCTTCAGTTTGGACGGCCGCTTCAGGTCCTTGCGCGGTTTTTCCCCGGGCGGCTCCGCGCGCTTGTCGGGTAGGTGCACTACAGGTTGGTGCTCCCCGGGAGCTTCTACTTGCATGGGCTCCCTCGGGCTCTGAGGAGTGCCGCTGTCGATAACTACCTTGATTTCTACAGGTTCGGCGAGTGTGTTCTTCATTCTCCCGCCACCGCCGATAGGGACAGGAGTCAGCTCGGTGGCACGCCTGGAGGAAGTAGACAAAAAAACACCTGTCAGTATCTTACCTGGAGACGGTGTCACCTTTTGAGTACAGATGGTTGGGCGGCAGCCCCACTTGCCTTTCAGCAGATAGAGTGCAGAGCAACCCAACCGTAGCTTCTATTGCGATGCTGCCACAGAATTATATTTTCTTTTTTGTCCAGAATTTTGAAATCACCAGTTTTTAGAAAGCGTGGTGTTTTTCAAAGCTCGGCAGCAATATTCGCGCAGAGGGCGGCCCAGGTATGGTCGCGATTCGGCCTTAAAATCTGACTGAACCAGAACGAGAAACCCTTGAAAATATTCTTACTAATATTTGAAGAACGGATTCACCACATATCATACACTATCATAGACATCTGTACCTACAAATCTCAGTTTACCTTAACAGATTTCCTTCGGTGTATCACACATTAGGTTCCATTTTTTGTGGAGATATAAGAACATATCAACATATCAATACCCATCGCCGTCACTGTCTACCGACATCAGCGTTACATACCAGTCGAGATCCTCACAGATTTCGCACACCGTCGGTACATGTAGCTTAGGGTCGGTCCCCATCTCTACATTCCTCATCGTGAAAAGAAGGAGAAGAAGAAAGAAAATTCCAGGCCTCTTGCCACACACGTACAACACAGACACAACATTCTGTCAGCCGCTAGAGAGATCTGGTACCATCTCTGAGAGAAGAGATCTGTCAGATCGGTGCGATGCCCAGCGGAGGGTTGAAGCTCCTCCAATAAGAGCCGGACGCTACTAACCTCCTGGGTGAACATGGCGCCGGCGCATTAAAACCTACAGCCTTCCCAGAATACTGATGCTTACATTTATAACACAGCACTCATATATCGATTGTTTTTGCATCCTTAACCTATGACGTTGCACCAAGCAACACCCATACAAAGTGATAGCCGCTAAACTAGACTGAGGCGATGGAATACACACCCTCATCACAGATCCATTTAGATTCCCATGACTCTTCCGTAGCTAGCCTGATTTGTAATTACTGGTAATGTATACCGATGGCGGCATCGTCATGACACGGCCAATCATGTTTACCGTTTCTGAAACGATGCAGAGATAGCCCCCTTTTAGGCAGATGAGGTCGAAAGTTTAAAATGCAGCCTGTGTCCCCACTTATTCAGAAATACATGCAAAGCCCCCTTTCCCGTAATACCATGTTCTGTGTATAATTCTTGACGTATCGTTCTTAAAATCTTGACTATTCGCCGATGGTGGGTGGTAGAAAAATAAGCGTCTATCAGACAACATTGACGTCTTTTGGCGGACCTCAAAGACGATGTGTTACATTTAGTTGAATGAAGAATCTACTGCTCAATGAGCTACTGCTTTTGCCCATTCAGCGTTTCCCCCCGGGCTACCAAGCGGCGCTAGACAAGGAATGAGTACAGCTATCAGCGGTGCTCTAGTCCTCAGGCAGATGTTGATAAGGATCCCATTTCTAGACTGGCTTTTTTCCCCGTACATGTCCTCTTTTTTATAGCCATGTAGAAATGAAATGGGCTATAAAAACGAGACAATATTCTCTTCCAAAATCCTCCAGGATACTAAAAGGCAATGTTCAGTATGTCACGCTGTTATTCACGAAATGACTTTTGGTACAATCCAAAGTATCAAAAATTGAAAAAGACATCAAAAACGCCATCATAGGTTGCGTTTTCGGCCGTGTTATGTTGCGCCTATCTGTTTTATGGTTCTGTCTTTGTATCCATTGTCGGGCCAGTGACCCTTTTTGGCTACATATTAAAAAGATGAGCATTGGTTAGGAGACATCTCGCGCCAGGGTGCCTTTATCGATTTTTCCATTTCTCAGACTTGTGGCTCATGTCTTCTCTGTGCGCCCGCGATGGCACGGGGCTGCCTCCCTAGAGTCTCGTTACATCATGTTTGGAAGAGAAAGCGTCGTAACGAGACTATCCACGGCGCTCCAGCTTGTCTATCAACATTTGCGCGCGCATTGTTTCTTTAAATCATCAGTGTGGCATCCTCAGTTGTGGTTTTAACCGAGCCGGGCCGCAAGAGGGTTATCCTGTATGGTCTATTAAATCTTAGACACGTTACTTCATCATTTCGTGACCCGTCGTAAATTTCGTTGCTCGTGTAAACAACAATCGTGTTGGAGCTTAAAAATCACGGTAACATCTTCGCCTGGTGGCTCCAGAATGATCTTAAGTTGGCGTACGGAAATCTTGCAAAGTCGCGTTAGTGGGACATAGCGTTTGCAATTAAACCCTCATAACGAGCCACCAAGTTATAAAAAAGAATGATAAAATATTGAAGAAACATGGAACACAACACAAGCTAGTGTGCTAACACTTCATTAGCGCGCCAAAGGTGCACGTGGCCCGATAGCAAATATAACGTGAGTCAATGAAATCTTGCGATGTTGAAAACTTAAACTTTTGGAAACATTGTCACTAAGATATTCTTCGTTAGTTCTGCCAATTGCCAAGGGAATTGTATGCTGTGCTACAAGGAGGCGTTCTTTTGAATGAGCGCAACTGAACATTGGTACAAATCGTCAGAGTCATGCACTTTAGTAAATAGTACGAAGCCTCAGTACTTTGGCGAATGTCTCTGTCTTCTGTTAAACATGTTCAACTACCCAATATATAGAGAAGATGTTACCCATTACAGGTCTCAGCTTTCTGTTCATTTATTTTTCTCTTAATGGGGCGGTTTACATGGTTCTTTGAAAAACATAAAGGCGAATATATCCGATTTGCTAACTTACATGCGGATGAGGTTTCCATACACTGATATGGAATTCACTAGTGTCGTGATCTGATTACAGTCCAACACATAGAACGTAATTAATCTTCTAGAGCTAAGTATGACTGCTGAGCTATATGCGGAGAGCCCCAAATCACCATTTTGAAATCAGAGCGCTTTTCCGTACTAATCATAATGTTAGCGAATGTCTCATAGAGATGACAATTGTCTGCGATAGAGAATTGAACATGTTTCATTCCTGTGTATGATTTATTTGTTTGTTACAGACTTCACATTATAACAGCTAACGTTTATCATAATAGCTAGTCACTATGAAAGAATATTTCGATAACGCACAGCAGGTGCATAACGACAAGGGAAAACGTACGCTTTCGAGGACAGTAGTGTATGTACCTACATGACCTTGAGAAACCGTGTGTGAATATCAATGAATTCGGACTGGTCTGGAAAACATGACTGAAACACAGGTTGGCGTCCCTGTGGGATGAAAAACGCATAAATACATCTAGATGACAGTAGCGTGGTTTGCCTCTTACCATGGCCAGTCAGGTGCAATAAAACACAAGACAATGACATGATAATGCTGAACTCCGCGAGTTTCCATGTTAGCTATTTTTTCATCAGTACAACTAACGCACTGGGAACTGACACTGACAGTCCTTTTTGACCTAAATAAAATGTTTTTACTATAGAATACTAAAATAGGTCAATATTAGCGTTTTGTATAGCGCCGGCTTCTAGGCTTGACCGTAATCGTTAGAAGTAATGTAGACTGTGTACGTACGTAGTCAGCATTTTGGGAAGATGGGTCAACCCGTCGTCTTGTCTCCTGCCGCTCGGCTGCCCTTCTAGCGCCGATGTGGGAGTAACAGCCTCTACTGACGACTCCTTCTTTTAGGGGCCATGCAGGGGAGTACTAGCTCACATCTTCCCCATCCACGGGACCTCCATGACTGAGCGTTCTCCCAAGGATGACATGAAGGGCGAACAGAAACACCGACAGAACTCGTGATCATTCCAGGCGAGCGTCGCTCCAATAATTGATCAGAATAAACGACCTTCCGTCACCAATCTCGGCTGACGCTACCAATTTGTAAAATATACACGCTTGGAGGAGAGCTGTCATTGGCGGAGAGGACTTACGTCATGATGAGTGGCATGATTATATGCCTGTGCGGCGGGGGCACTACACGGATTAATTCGCTAATTCTGTCGTCGCCTGCAAAACAGGCCAATATTTAGAAGAAGAAAAAACACATCATAGAAAGAGAATAATTTAGACGGGGTTTCGAGTGGAACTGTGTATTTCGTCAGCACCTCTTCATACGCTGTTGTCATACTCTCTCAGAATCCTGCATAATTTCCGTCTACAACTCGAATTCAAGGCGCCATTTCACTTGAAAGATGTACAAGCCTACAGGAGAGTTAAGCAATTGCTAATGAAAGCTTACGTCTAGCTGTGTATTGAACGAAGCGCGTATAACATGCTTCGAACGGGACGGTAATGATTATCTTTAATTAAAACCGTGAGTGAACGTCGATTTCAGAAATTGACTTTGACTTGAGAAATTAACAAAACTATATACGAGTTGAGAAGAAATGTGCACACGATTCCACCATGTAACGAATTGTGGTAACTGTTAGGGTCCCTAGGTTTCAGCACATGTTCTCCGCCCTACTTATAACGATACAAATACACTCTCTTTAGCTGTGCAAAACTTCAAGTCGCTGTATGAACATGTAACCAGACAATTTCATGTAAAACTACTGGTAAAAATCGTGTTTTGACTTTTTCTTTGGCCAACAAACTCCAGCTTTTTGGCATTAAGCTATTTGCGTTTCATCAGTGAAGTGATATTTTCCATTTCATTTTACTTACCCGTGATTGATTTTATCAAAGAAAACTTGCTGTCTTAATTTTTTGTATCAGAGATACTTGTTCATTGACTGAAAATTAATAAAGGAACAGTTTTGTTTTTGCTGCACCTTTACCAGGGTTGCTACAGTACAGAATATCTAAGACTGTATATGAACATAGAAACGATCTTGCCCTTTTAATGAATGAATGAAAGAAGAATTTTATTGTACGCACATACCCACTGGGTTCAGTACAGGTCACAACAGAAAACGTCACAGTTTGCAGATACATATGTACAATGACAAGCTAGCACTAGTCTAATAATTACGTGAATTTGGCCTCTTCTCGCTTCTTAGTAACGGTGTAAATATAGTTACAGATGTTCACAAATATGCCGTACTGTTAAGCATTTGACCCTGGCCTATATCCAACTATAAGGTGTACCTAGACACTGATTGAACAGCATGCTTACATTGCGAGGTAATGCGTTGTGAAAGTCATTGATTAAAAGAAGGCTTGAGCTCCGGATCCTTTTCTGAGGTGTGAACTTTTATCCCATCACACGGTGCTCCGGATCGAAAAGTTTCTCCATCACATTTTATAACATGGTGCCGTGGTCTTTGATCGTGCATTCAATGCCTTTGATCGGTATGACTAATACTGACAGAGGTGGATCAAGGGTGTCGCATTGTGTGGAACAAATGTGGGAATGTAAACTTTCTTTATGGGAATTTCGATTTTGAATGCCTCAACCGGAGTGAACCCACACTCTACAATAATCAAGTTGTTCATTTATCATATGTATATGGATATATGAGGGGTGATTGATATGTTTTGGACCTCACCAAGAAATAATGTGCACAACTCAAATCTTGGGGTATAATAGTATAGTATGAAACCTTTTATTAATATCCACTAAACTTCACACCATTACTTTCCAGTCGACGTCCTTTTGAAAATCGGTAGGTAAGTGGCAAGAAAAACAAGGGTGAACTGTGATCAGAGCTGTGTGGGTCGTGTTCCTCGTGCCATGAAATATACAAAGACAAGTTCAAAATGTTTCATGCATGAGGATTTCCCTTAGAACGACGTGGGTATCTGACTTTTAGCAGAGCAAGTTGCAATGGCCTGCACACTTCAGGTCGCAGCTCAATTCTCCTTGTTTTTTCCTTCTCTCTCACCTAATATGTTACTGGGTGTCGCCTGCAAAGTAATGCCAGCGATGGTTTGAAATTTGGTGTATATTGATCAAAGGCTTCATGCTATATACCTGTGCCCCGAAATTTGAGTTATTTCTGGGTGAGGCCAAGAACTTATAAATCACCCCTCGTATATTCTTATATATATATATATATATGATAAATGAACAAATTGATTATTGCAGAGCGTGGGTTGACTCAGTTTTAAAGCATTCAGAATCGAACTTCCCATAGGAACTTATTGATCACCCCTCGTACCGTATAGTACAGCTGTCAGGTGGACGGATCATCTCGGTCAAGGTCAAATGCTCAATAAAGTGCTTGCACGTGACGTCACAACCTCTATGTATTTTAGTTGAACCTAAGTCAATCTGGCAAATCGATTTACAAGTGTATGATGTCTTAATTACGTCAGTGTACAAATTTTCTGTTAGATTTCAGGATTAACCAGCCAACATGGTGGACAATACTGACGTTATGGTCACGTGAGTGCAATTAAATTTACAACGGAATCAAACAAGTCAGTGAGAGCAAAATATTTAATTGGAGTAAGATTTTCGTGGACGTCCATGGATAAAGACCGTTCACTTCAATTAGTCCATGGGCCAGGTCCCTCAAAATAGCAATTTGGTACCAAACATAGGGACAAAGGGAGACTTACTTTTTTGAAAAGGTTGATTCCTCTACTTTATCATCATGCATGATAACGATGTCAAATGTCCAGCTTTATAGGAATTATCACGTGATAAAGTGACGTCACTCAAAGCCATAGAACGGACAAAAAACGTCTATATTCAAGTTAATCGATGTGGTTTTAATGAATATCAACCATATTTCATGGGTTTTTCTATACGTTTATATCATACAAGACCTCTTAAGTACATTTGAAAACATTCTGAAATAAAATTACGCAGATTTCTATAACGGTTGCCATGGAAACGGTGAAAAATAACATTTTCTCACAGGAACTCTATTAAACAAGCCATTTTGGATGCTTTACAGTAGGAAAGCTGCTCGTGAAAGAGAATTATCATGGCTTGTAATTAACTTTGGTTACTGCAGATACAAAAAATCCATGATAGCACTTGTCCCTCTCGGTGGTACCAAAGACCTGTTTGGCCCATGAAGTAAATTCACAGAAAGATGGCAGCGAAAATGAAAACGTGGCGTGAAATTCTTGTCCAAGAGTCTCCCTACTCTGTCCTTGGTGCTGAAGTATCGGATATTCTGTATGGCCCAGTCGTTAACTGTGAGAGCTATGCCCAATAATGGCTTAAGATGCCTTCACACTTGGAGATGGAGTTTTACGTTCTCATACTGTGGGCACTTTATCTTTGTTGAGTTTACCTGCCGATGTCAATATGAGCAACCTTTGCCGTCAAAACACACAGTCTCGTCGTCAACAAACTTTACTTTCTCTGCTGGTTAGTTCAATGTAACATGATAAGCAAGTCGTGAACAAACAAAACTTCGGCGACGGGTGGAAAACTTCTGACAAAATAGCGAAGTTCAGATTGCTGTCACGATATTTTATACACACACAAAAGACAGTCTTCATTGCGATAGCATGATGTACGTACGGTACGTGTCAGATAAGATCGGCGTCTACACTTCGGGCGACACCATCCCCATCTAGTCCTGACGTTGATATCAGAAGGGAGCCCTTCCGCGCGACATTATCTGCCCTTTGTGTCCCGGTAGCTAATGTAGGATGGATGGAACTATCTCCTTAGGAGATACTGTCCACACGGAGTCCTCTTTTGTGTGTCGACAAGTCACTCTTTGGTCAGTCACAATACATTTTTATCGGCGACAGAGAAAAGTTAATCTTATCTTCAAGTGCTTTTAGCAAAAGTACTTTCGAAGCGTGATGCATGTTATGAACTAGCGTGACACTGACACCCCTTATGGCTCGGTAACATTTGCGCCGTAGCCCGTAGCCCGTAGCCCGTAGCCCGTAACACCGGCCGGGCCTCGAAGTCACAAATTTGTTCCGGTGGACTGCTGGGTACGGGGGGGGGGGGTACTTTACCTCCCGGTGCTCACACGATTAGCGCACGGCGTCTATTTGTTACCAGGTCCCGTGCTGATTTTAAGTTCGAGTTACAATGATTCGGGGTCCCGGCCGGGCCCCACAATAGCCCGGTAGCCACAGGGTGTCCTATGGGGCCACGTAGGGGTCACACACGATAAACAGCCCGTGAACTACCCGGCGGGGCCCCTCTTTCCAATTGGGACCTAAGATTAGCTGACGGTTGCCCTAAATCACGAGTGCCAAGGACAAATGTTACTTACTGGTACTGAGTTATCTTGTTGCCAGTACGTCCGGAAGAGCACTGTCTATCATTTTCCGTTACATATGCCCATAGTTTGCACGCACACAATCCAGAACTATCAAACTCCGTCGCGTGTGTGTGTAAGATGGAAAACATGGTCTGTCAAACAATCCCTTTTAATCTGTTTTCAGGATCTGTTAAAAGCCTTTTCACGTACCTGTTGACACGAAATATTCCGGCGTAAGTAAAGCAGAACGCAATATATCTTGCTGGAAAAACAGCTTAGGTTCCTAGCTCACCGGCATTGCCATTTTCAAATTGTGATAGGGAATGTTTGGAAGTTGATAACTTACAGATTTTGTATCAGATTTAGTAAATAATTAGGATATTGACCTCTATCATACACATCTACACAAACACATAATTTTAGTGCGTGGCAAGGCATGTCTATCACCAGTTGCCGAAAATAGCCAGTCTATTCACGACCACGTGTACATGTAACATAAAGTTAGACTCTTCGACCAGATTCGGGTGATATCTGTCACTAATAGTTATATGGGAACATCAGCCAAAACACTGATCCTAGCTGTCAATCAGAATTAGCAATTGAAGTTCAACCAATGAGAGCGACCTTCATTTCTGTATTTTGACCTAGTTGGGCTTTATGATTGGTCGTAAGTTCCAAATGAAACGGGGGTCAAAATAAGTACGAGGGTCTGGAGTTTGTGGATCTCACATTGGTCCATATGAAGACTTAATCAAGCTTACGTTTTGGAATAGATACTGCAACATTTGGCCTATCAAATGTTACCAAGTATTCCAAAAAGTTCCGAGTCTGAATTGTGTACGTGCTGTAATCAAATCAACAGTATGTAATATGTAATAAAATCATCGACATACATTGAAATCGTGAATCATATTTATTCCAATATCATTCAACATCACAGTCAATCAAGTCACCATCCCGTTTTGCAACCTTAACTCTAGGGCATTCAATCTTAGAATACCCACATTTATCTAGGCACTCAGTCCAAAGTTACTTCAATATATCTTCTGTGATAGTAATGTGAGAAAACTGTATCCCAGAAGTCTGGAGGATGAACTACCAAACTCCGCAAAAATACTTTCTTTCATAATTCTTCTGTATCTGTTCAATTGTATCAGTAAATTTTTAATTTTTGCTAAAAATTCAAGCAAACTGGTATTTTCTTGGATTTGTGGCAGAGAAAACCTCCTTGGAAATTTAAAAAAAAGTAAGATCAGAATGTGAGGATTCTAAGTAATTACAGGTTTGCGATAGCAAAACCTGTATTGTTTTCCCTGAAGCCTGTGTAAATAGTGTATGAATTTGTTTCTGCAATTTTCATCAATCTTTCTGCAACAGTAGGTATATTGTAATCCTTTAAGTACAAACTCTACATACTGAATTATTTTGTTCCCTAATAATCAAACCATTGCCACTTAACTTCTGAAATAATCTTGGATAGACATGATCTGAAGATGATACGAAATACTATCTGATGATGATACAAAATATTACGATTATAGTGGTTTTAGCTGCTTAGAGAAAAAGGTGCATCTTCATCTACAAAAACAATCACTTATTATTGCAATAAGGTCATAAACAATGTGCAAAGCATAAAACACTGCACCATACAGAAACCGTTCTTAACTAAATATTGCCCTTTTTTTACAATATGTGCCAAGTAAAATTCAGAAATATGCTCATTGTGTCAAAGACACTCAATCTGTATACATTCATAACATAGCAAAGAAGCAAAACAGACGAACCTTACATGTAAGTGTACTGCCAGCATATCATACATTGCCATGACTTGTTGTATTGACCATAATAAAAATCTTATCATCACAACATTACATCTTACTCATTGTATACCAAAGTTTGCACAATATAGAAATAGTAAAATCATTTTACAATATTGAATATGATATGAATATCAAGTGACACTTCTTCAACAATTATAGTATCTATGTTGTGTCAAAAGGTTTTGGAATAGCAAAAATGTTCTAGTAGAGTGCTTACAGTTTAGAGTACAGAAGAAAGTACTTCCTTTGTAGAGCACAGTAACAGTAAATAACGGGCCTTCTTGCCTCATTGAAAAGACTATGTTCAAATTTCTTTGACAACAGTTGTCTTCTTTTGAGCATTTGCACATGTCAATATTTCATGTTGAAAGTGTTCTTCTCTCCTTGAAACATCTAAAACTAAAACAGTGATTGTAGTGGCAAGATCAAGATACACAAGATATCACATCTCTTAACACAGGGTAACAAGTATTCACCAAGTCAAATGTTTGTCACATTCTATCATATTTCATTAAATCTTTTCCTAAAAAATGCTTAATATCCTGCACAATGCTATGCTAGGAATTTGCAATTTGAAATTGTACTCATTTCATATACGTCTGACAAAATACGGTCTCAGGAATAATAGATGCTTGTAGACTAATCAGATATCTTCTTACAAATTCCCGGTAATGCTAAATCTTTATCAATTTCATGAAAGACAGTTTCATTGGTAGAAAGATGTTATAATGATTTTTTTAGGCTGCTTGTTGCAAACCTAACCCACTCCCCTATCTGCTAAAAATATAGCCTAGAATAAAATCCTCCATATTGTTTGCATCTTTTCTGCTATCTACTATAAAATGGGGAATCGAAAAGTAAGTACATAGTCTATACAATTACAAATTCTATCGGTTTCAAGGCTTGCAAAGTTCTTCAATTTGAGAGCCATAGATTCTGAAGTTAGTAGAGTGACTGAGGGCTTCAAACATCGTAAGTCAAGTCCTCGGCTGAAGCTTGCTCTTTCAGATTGTGTTCTGACAGCCTTTGGCCTATTTTCTTCTGTCTCATCTTGATTGTGCCAGATGTGATGAGTCTGCCGAAGCCTTCTTGATGGGCGAATGCATAGCCAGATCTCCTGGAGCTGGGGCGATGGGAGAGGCGGGAGGACTTCCGCCGTAGCAGCTGGGACGTGGTTCGCTTACTGGTCTTGGACAGTTGCTGTGCCAGCCGTATCTGTGTGATACAAACATAACCGGTAAGAATGATCCAATGAGTGGATTACTCCACGTCCTACAATAGTTCCCCTAAAACGTTTAATTTCAATTAATTCAAATAGAGCCAAGATAGCCTGGTATCATTCTCCGCTGTGACTGCTGGCTCAATCTTTTTGCTTGTTCATGATGGAAAATGATTGAGGCATCGGTAACAACGGAGAATGGTACCCAGGTTAGGAGCAAGAAGAGGAAGTAAACAACCGATCATTTTCAAAAGCAGCTCAAAAGATACGGAATGTAGACTGTGCGTTGAGCTAAAAGCTGTACAATGAGTGACTTCTTCAAGGGTGTGTCAACAAAGTAGGGTACAGGAGGGTTTATGAATCCAAGCCACCCATCTCTTAACACATGTGCTACTTCCTCTTGTTTTTGGCCGTAGGATATTCAGCGAGGCTGTGACAAAACCGACACTATTCAAGGATCTACATGCACAGCAAACTTTTCTGTTACAATACAGCTGAACATATCCATGGGTATCCCATGAATTCCTTAATTTTCTATCATGGATACTACTACAGATAACAACTACTATGGATTTATCAGAAGAAGAATGCGATCGTGCTGGAGGACATGACTCACCCTGTCTGATACCGTTGGCCTGAGGTCTCTCATCAGGAACCTGATCGCCACGACCGGCAGCAGGCAGACCAGCACAGTCAGCAGCACCGTGAACCACAACGTGGGCTGGCCAAACACGTTTCTTGCCACGCCCACGAAGGGGAACTGCGCCAGTTTGTACAGACCGTCGCTGTACACGATGAGGCTGGCGCCGAAGTACCAGGCGATGCTCCCCCAGATGAAGAAATGGTTGATTCCCGTCCAGTACGCTGTATCCAGACCAATCTGCAGAGAGAAATAAAGTTTTTGTTTAAAGAACTAAAATTCAATGAAATCAACTAAATCAACTAAATACAAACTCAAGGTTTTCCTGAAATGACTGTAAAAGTCCTCCTATGGGAACCTAATGACAGACGTAGGTGGGGCTGTCTTCTAACCTCCATCCTTTGAAAAACAATTGGGGGGGGGGAATCGCTAGATATTGACTTATCATCTAACATTGATGTGGTAAACTTTCATTTAGAACATTCAATGGTGTCACCTGGACACAACGACCGAACTGAACTCTTAACAACTGGACATGAATGTTCAATGATTGTGAGTGTCATCAGTATATGTTTATAATTGCGCATATATCTGCCACAGTGTTCCTGCATGAAGAACATGACATGCCCCCTTCTTTTAATAGCAACCCACATTCCTTCATTGTAACACACCCTGCAAGGCTAGAAACTATGTCCCATAAGAACATTTCTGTACCTCGATAAAGGGCATTGAAGGTCATCTAAGCTGATAAGAGAAAATCAGACAAATTGTCTGTCAGGAAACTCCATTTATGTAACCTAAGAATACTACTTCGTGTCGATGGGGAAACAAATAGCTTCTTTGATGTTAAAATGCTAAGCCTTTTGGTCACAGGAACACCCTGGCTATCTGTCCTTGCTTTGATCAATGTTTGTCCATCTCTCTAGGAGACACTATTAATGCACCACCGTGACAGTTGCCATCAATTTGGCAGCGCGACTTTGCTTTCTAGGTCAAGTCATCTTTCAACCTTTCCAACTTCTTGCATTGTTAATCAGTTCAAATACAGTACTTAAGATTCAAAATTTGCAATAAACAAACTTTACTTTGATTCAGAGTACATGAACTAGAAACAGAAGAAAAATCTAACAGAAGCTAGTTTCACAATTTCACCAGTCGAGTGACAAAATCGGTGTAAAAGATTTTTTCCAAGGGGCACAACATTAGGACATGCTGCAGATTTGAACCCAGAACCTTTAACCTTCTCCCTGCTGTCTAACCCCATAACCAATACAAATTCGGTGCCAAAAGGATGCCTTAGCAGGCTATAGGTTAAGTTTAAAAACCCAAACCACATGGCCACCACAAGAAGTACAAATGTACTCCACCCCACCTGTAGACTGACTGTGATGACGAGCGCTGTCCCAATGGTCAGACCAAACACTTGCTGAGACTCAAAGTCCTTCCCGTCGTTCCTCATGGCTTCGCAGACGGCGCCGTACGGTAAGAAGAACAGGGCCAAAGACGTCAGGACGCCGTGCAGCAGGCTGATGAGGAAAATCTTCTTGTTGAAGAAGAGGTTGTACTGCCCCGGCACGTACAGCTTGGGGTACTTGACACAATTGTCTTCATTCACATCCTGGTTAAATAACAAACATTATCAGTATGAAGGTTCATCTTTGTCAACTTGGGATATGACATCTTGACAAGATTTACTGTAAAATTAATGCATTTAAGATCACTGTGATTTAATTTTACAGTAGGTAGAAAATGGAGTGTTTGCAATGATGTTTAGGTTGCAGTTGAAACAAGCTGGCAGGCAGGCAGGCAGAACAAGCATTTTTGCGGTGGGTTTGAGTTTGCTGTGAACTGTGAACGTTAAACCAGCGCGAACTTAAATATATTACAACACAGAGAATGGACTCATAGAATTTTTGATCAGTCTTCTTGCGTTCTCCATCAGTCGAACCGCAGAGCTCTATGCGCATCGGTTCTGCGCAGCCTTCTCTAAGACGGCTTTTTCCGGGTCACGGCCGGACCCGGGTTGGACCCTGTTGCATGGGTGTGAACAACTACCTGTGGTGCAACAAAAAGACCTCCGACCTATATAATGTTTACACTTTTTCACATCTACAGGACTTGCCTGGTATAACCATGTAGATATTTCGTGCATTGTAAAAAGACATCGAACGCTGTGGCCTTCGAAACATTAAGAATATTTGGTCAGTTTATTTGTGTTTATCTTATTTACAGTCCACCTGGAACCAACTAGATATTTACATCGCGTGATAGCCCATTTCCTCATCTTTAAATTGATACCAAAGTTCCTAGGATAATTTTATGGGAACCGGTTTTGCCCCCGAAAAAACTGCGACAATGTCTACCTTGCGGTTGTGAAATTTCTGCCTAGTTCTAGCTACCGATGCGTGCACTCCTGTGCTTTGGATACATTTCGATACATTTCGCGTGGCATAACAAAGCCCATTTTTTGTAAATTAGAAGCTGTATGAACGCGGCTACCACATGCAATATGATAATTGACATGATAACAGTCAAGTACAGACAGACAGAGGTTTTAGTACAAGGTACCTGATATTCACAAAATAGTCAAATTTGAAGTCAATCACTTCGAACTCCTGCGTTCGAACGACCGAACCCAGCCAGTACGTTCCATTTTCCTGCCGCGGGGGTCAGGCGAGGTCAGGTGCAATGTTGCAACTTTCAGCCGGTGTTGGGAACGTTGATGAAACTTACGGCTCAAGTTTTGCCGTCTAAAATTAATATTCTGATACATTTCCAAATAAGACTAATATCATCTTGAAGCCAGGAAAAGTGAGATTCATATGCAAGTTGACCAATGCCATTAGATAAGCTTTGAGTTCTGTAAAGCATGGTAAAAGGACATTGTGTTTGTCTTCTTTTTCAGAATAAGACGCCCTGCAAATTGACCTCTTGTTAGTTTTTTTTGGGGCAAAACCGGTTCCCATAAAATTATCCAAGGGACTTTGGTATCAATTTAAAGGTGAGGAAATGGGCTATCAGGTGATGTAAATATCTAGTTGGTTCCAGGTGAACCGTCAATGATACACGCACAAATATACTGACCAAAAAATGGTCAATGTTTCGAAAGCCACAGCGCTCGCTGACAATTTGCTGTGCACGAAATAACTACATGGTTATGTTGGGCAGAACCTGTAGATGTGAAAAAATATAAACATTATGTAGGTCCGAGGTCTTTTTGCTGCCGACAGGCAGTTGTTTACACCCATGCAACGGGGTCAAATCGTGCCGCGGCAAACGCCGTAAAAAAGAAAATAAAGCGTTCTACGGTGACCTGCGGTTCGACTGCCATGACAGCTGAAGACCTGATTGCTTAGAACTCGTCACCTTTGACCTGTTGCTCAGGCCACATTACCGGAAGGTGCCACATTCTAACCAATCGCATCCTCTGTTATCCCGAAGAAGACCGGAGTCCAATCTTTGTGTTGGACAATGGTTTAACCATTTTAATATTAACAAACACTATGTTATGAAACAAGCAAAATCCATATGTCTTCATGTAATGGAATAATGTCAGCTAAGGAATATGAATAAAGGAGTGTTGAAAACTCTCACCCATACCTGATCAAAGAGGGCCATGGCCAAAACAGGCAAGGATGTGTACATGATGTTGTAGAAAGTGATGAACCACTGGTCATAGACAGTCTGCAGGGGAAAAACAGATAAATATGACAAAAATTATGGTCAGACACATGTACAAGCTGTAACTTTATTTTACATGTTCAGGTTCCAAAGTTTGTTGTTGTATTGTCAGTTTAGTATCTGAATTTCAAAGTTTTAGTAAACAAAGTTCACCTTGCTTAAAAATATCATCAATTTAACGCACAAGAAATACCTAGCAGATTACTTACATCAGGCTCACATTTTGATGCAGTTTTAGCTTTTTCTGGTGGTCTACAATGAAAAGTGTGGGTTCCTCATAGTGAGTTTGTCGGTGACAAATAAAACATCATCATGCATTAAATCAAATGTAGTTTTAAGTTCAAGCCTTACCTGTGCAGAAAATCCCACGAAGAAAGAATACCAGAAGTGGCAGAGTGTGAAGGCAAAGTTCTTGTAGAAGAAGTACTTCAGAAACTTGCACATTCTGTAGTAGGACCAGCGGCCGTGGACCAGTAACAGCCGCTCTAGATACGTGCTCGTGTCAAGGCATAGACAACATGTCTACTTATGTGGTACAAATGCCTAAGGTACAGAATCACTAATCTCCAAGCAGATGTATGGTCTGGGTCAGTGTTCTATGTAACGCCATGTTTTTCAGGCTTTTGCTGCCTCACCTAAGTGATTTGCATTTTCTCTACTCCCCTAAAAGTGAATAAAGTTTGTTTGTTCAGACTCTTGTGGTGCCTTATAAATGGGACATACATGTAGGTCAACAAGTTTCCTTGCTATTTCTATGGCAGGAAATATTTTTGTGGTTGTTAGCCCTTCCCCTTCATTATGCTTGAGGCACCTCCTCCAACATGGGACCCACATTTTACGTCCCTTCCGAAAGACAGGTACAGCCTCAATCGAGATGCCCATCCCAGGATTTGAACTGGAACCAGGAGTTTAACTATGAGGCTCCTACTAGACATCCCTCTCTATAGGTGCTTAGCTACACATAAAACTTTATAAAAGGATATCTGAACTGGGCAAAGGAGAAGTCGCTGGCCAGAACAGCCTGCATTCCCTCCTGGCCGCTGATGCCAACTCCGATATGGGCAGCTGCAGAAAAAAAATTTAACACATAAAACATCAATTCACTGAAAATGCTCACTACTATTTGTTGGTAGTGAGTATCCTTGCCTGTGGTAGAGTACATTTTCAAGACGATAGAGTCCTGAAAGCTTCCAGTGTAATCATTGTGTGTGTGGCTGTCAAAACACATTTATAGTAAATATGATATAGCAAACTGAAACACAAGAGGCGAGTAGTACAGTCTCCTGGCTCCCGGAATTCGAACCTGCGCCGAACCCAGCCAGCCCATGAACCCAACACACAAACCGCTAGGCTAAAAGGTTCAGACCGGTTAGACTGGTTAGTTAAGTGGCGCTTGAACCCACTGTCACAGTATGTGTTTGAGTGTGTGTGTGTGTGTGTGTGTGTGTGTGTGTGTGTGTGTACATGTATGTGTGTGTGTGTGTGTGTGTGTGTGTGTGTGTGTGTGTGTTTAGAGAGGGGGAGGCAGCCTGATGCAAACAAACAAAAGCTTTGTAATACTCTTCCTTAAATTCAGTCCAATATACCCAACCAATATACAGATCTTATGTGAAAGAGGTTGCAATGGATTGAGTTGTGTTGCGTACCTTTGATCATGCTGACATCGTTGGCTCCGTCCCCTATCGCCAGGGTAACGGCCTGTTTGTGCTTCTTGACGAGCTCCACCACCAGGGCCTTCTGTAGAGGGGTGACCCGGCAGCAGATCACCGCCTTCGACAGGGACGCCACGTTCAGGAACTCGATCTCCATCTCTTTCTCTAGAGCATAGACCTAAGAAAAAAAGAGAAGAGAAAAAAACACTTCATATTTTTGTCCAAGTACAAGCTTATAGTCACAGAATGTGACATGAAATGTAATATCAACCTATCTTCTCATGCCAGGCCACAGCCACTTGGATATATCAAGCAATGGCACTGGCATACCAGGCTGTGATCCCTCCTTCCAGCTGCATTAGCGCTGAATAAGCTATCAGCCAATCAGATGCTCATCTTCCTGTTGTTGGAAGGGAAGTTACCAGCCAATCATGTTGTCTTTTGACTGAAGGCAGCAGCGTGATTGGCTGGAAACGGCTTGCCAGTGCTAACACAGCAAGAAGAACAAATTGCAGGCCATTGTGCCAGGGCTATTGCATGAGAAGATGTACCAACCAAGCAACCTGGGAAAAAGACTAAGTATGGACTCCTTTCAATAGAGAAAACTTGGCTGAGCTCTTTGAGAAGTGGCCAGGATGCTTGGGGCCCCAGCAGCGGCAAGACGCTCATTCATCAAAGCGATGAGAGAACCAAGCATGATCTCAGAACCAACTTTGCCAACTGCTGTCAAAGGGAAAAATATGATTGATGAAATTGCGTTGCTATTGCCAAATGATTGACAGCATTCAAGCAAATGAGGGGATGGCGATCACTGAACAAAAAGCTGTCACATGGTCTAAGCAATGAGTTGGATCTGGATTTTGTGATGAGATGCCAATGTCACAACCACAAGGGGGATAGGACACAAACCTGAAGGTCTTCTGGGACATTAAGTGGGTCTTTTGAAAAAGGGGATGAACCTGAGAAACAAGCAGTATACAGAATGTAGATAACTTTCACAATCATACTTTTCAGGCACAAGTACAAGTACAGAAGACTGAAAACCATCCACTCAGCCTAAACACGATTAGTGATATTTCAATACACAAGTATTGAATTCAGCATGGATAGTACTGTTACAGTACATGTATAACTTATCATATAAGAAATGCTGCATTGGAAAATACATTTCTTTGTTTCTCACACCTCCTGCCTTTTTTTACAGCTGCTCAGGTGTAATGAACTGTGCTACTACTACTTACCACAAGGTGGTGCTGCAGCAAGAATAGCGCTGTTCCAAATACATGACTAAGTCTGTATCCCCCCATGTCTCGATTTAAGCAACAAGTTCATTATGCCTTCAGTAGCTACAAGATTGATGCCATGTACAGACATTTAAGATGTGAAACAAAGAATTCAATTTTCTCATGACCTGGAGAAGCTATTCACAGAAGAAATATAACGGTTGTGATAAAACGAAAAGACTCTTACTAAGCTGTGCCCGTTGATAACCAGGGCGAACTCCTTGTCCCCCATATCGACCATGCTGGTGGCCCTGGGGTCCTTGATCATGACGTCCCTGCACCCCACCATGTCCTTGATCTTCTTGAAGGCGTTTGCGAGCTCCACTCGGACCTCCTCCTTGGAGTGAGCTCCCACGATGAACACATCCTCCATCTCATCAGTCAGCATGTTACAGGAGTAACCAATGTTGATGGCAGTTTCTGCACAAATATAGTTGGTAATACAAAATGTACATTTAATCTTTAGGCTACACCAAGTAATTTTTATGGATGACGTCCGCGCGCACATTGATTTTGGTCTGTTCCAAGAAAAAAAAAAGAAATTGCGCTTCCTGATGTAACTATGACCAAAGAGTTCCTTTTTGATTTAATATGTTTCTGCAGGCCTGAAAAATCAATGGGATATGGAAAGAAACAGGACAGGACAACAACTGCAGTTCAACTGCAACTGATTTATTCAAATTATTGCTTTTTTTCATGATGGATCAAAGAATTGTTAGTTGTTACACTGTGTTCTCTCATTCAATTTGCGTCCTAACATGTGTCGTCGACTATTATATTTCAAATCTAGGCATCTTGTTTTTTTCGGCCCTTCTTGTTTTTTTTTTGCGCTCTCGCATTAGATTTAGGGTCTCCAAAGGACGTCATCCATAAAAATTACTTGGTGCAACCTTACATACATTCTCATTCTGTCTTTTTGGGTCTATCCTCCATGACCTAACCAAAGACTTTAAGGATGGCACATACTGCTTTCTCTAGTTCTGCTTAGCATTTATGGAAAAGAGTATATGGTAGTTGAATATACACCATTACCAGTAGACTATATAGAATATAAATACTGTAGTGCTTGCAAAACTGTGTGGTCTAAGGGTATAGAAATGGGGATGGGCACTAAAAGGTGTGGGAATGGCTTTAAATCTAACCTAGCGTGAGGTTCCCAAATTATTTCCTTGCTTCTCCAACTTGATAAAGTGAAAACTGAATAAGTCTACTCGGGAAAGGAACTTGAATCTGGCTATGGTCACTATACTACAAGTATACTGCGTGTGCTGCGATATAAAATGTTTTCATGTTGTTTTCATGTTGTTCTCCCAGTTTAGCATTATTTTTCAAAATCCAATTAACCAATAAATCAACACAGGATGGCCTTTACATGAACATTTGTAATATCGAGTAATCCAGTAACATCGAGTAATCCAGTCTGGTGTTAAACCATGAATTAGTTTATTTTGACAGAATAAGGCAACCTTTGCAGCACAAGTGAGTAACTACTTCAATCAATCATGTTGTTGTGAATTCATCCATAGCCTTTCATCACTTTTGACATATTATGTAGAAAGTAGGACGACAACATAGGAAATCCTATAATCTTGATGAATAGGAAGGTGTCATTATCTGTTTCCCACAGAAGTGTTAGAGTTAACGGGAGGAGCCCTCACATAACATGCTCTTTCACATGCTCGACTCGCAGCGCTCCATCACCAGTTGTCAGAGAGTGGTCAACTTTTGATGAATAAATTTTGAACACCATTCATCTAAAGATTATGTTAGGGCTAGTATTATGTTAACCCCCTCAAATCCCGTTATTTATGTAAGAAAAAAGGCGTGATGATCTGTGATACATGTATGTGACATTTGCACCCTGTTATATACCGGTACCACTGATGAGTAAATGTCATCCACTGGTTTGAACTGCCCAAAGTTCAGCTGTGATTACTTTATCATGGTTTAAGGATGACATTCAAAACTTTCACAATTTACAGTATACCATCATCTCAGCAAAGTTTGAGCAAACCCATGCTCACTAAATTTTGTGATTTGTTGTTGTTGTTCACCTTGTAGTACCTAGTGGCAAATACGATTCCTTGCCGTTTCAGTAGCTGGGCACATTTTTACAAAAGCATGGGATCCTCGAACTATTTTATGTCCCTTCAGAAAGATGGCCGCAGCCACAACTAAGATGTGCTTCCTAGGATTGAACCAGGGTCTCCCAGTTACCAACTAAATGAAACCATATGAACTGTGAGGCTGCTAAAGAGAAATCCCCTCCAATTCCGTTTGTGATTTCTAATCTTTTTCATATCAAACATGCACGATGATGTATGTCAAGAAAACAAACTTATAACAGAAAAGTTTTTACTTCACCAACCTTGTTTGTCTCCGGTGAGAACCCAGATCTTCATGTTTGCCTATAAAATATACACATTCACACAGTTTTGAATTAATAATCCTGTTATTTCAACTTCTTAGAATACATGTATATCTAATCTGTAATCATATGGTGACAAGCCTTGAGTACATTGAATAGAAACTCCTTGCTTTGTCAGTGACAGGTCTTTGAATGTATATTTTACACCCTCTTGTTTTGTTTTTCTCTTTACTCCAGGTTTGTACATAGTGAAACTTATTATTATCAGTCAACTCCTTTTTGGTGCAAATCAAAATCACCTGCATTGGTTTATAGTTATGTCCAATAATGAATATGCATACATGTCGATACAGACACAAAGATACAGAGTGGAGATTTTTTCCAACAACATGTACACGTAACTGTGGCTAGGACATAAGAAACCAACAGACATTCCTGCCAACTTTCAATGCCATAAGCAAGTCAGCCAAACGATCCAAGCAACTCATGAATTTATATACATAAAAATCTTCAACAGGAAGCCAAAAAGCAGAAAGCAAGGCAAAAATAGTACATGTACAGGTAGATGTAATTAGCTATTTGTTAAAGGAGTATGCAAATGCATCTTCATTACATCGTTAGTCAGCAGTGACTTAAAGGACATGTAACAAGTTCTTAATACATCGTTAGAAAGCTGAGATAAGACTTTAAGTTGCCTACGTACGTCAGCCAGATTAGCAATTGTGTCAGGTACTCCATCTTGCAGTTTGTCCTCTATAGCTGTGGCCCCCAGCAGCATCATATCCTGTTCTATTTCCTCGTACACTACGTCAAGCTTTTCGTCGCGATCTTCCAAAGAAGTGCTGCATTTCGAGAAATCCAGAGATTATCAGAGCCTAGCTCCGTACTGTGCAGGATAGAGTCCTTGATGATTAGACAGTGTGTAGTATAATACTCTTACTTGCAATGTTAGTCGTTAGATTACAGATGTAGATAGATAAAGAGCAAAGCACTCTAAAGCACTCTACATAATAGAGAATCACTACAAAATCACAACCATGTATGAATGGGGTATGGGGTGTTCCTGAAACAAATTTACATGTATGAAAGCAAAAGTGCAAATGTATCTTATTATAAGTAGTTACATTTAACAGTTACTGATGAATACTTTTAGCTATTGAGGAAACACTTTTCATATTGAATTAAGCATATCTAGTTTAATATGTATACACAGGTACAAATTTCTTGCTTTCAACAACCCATCTACAGTTGCGTTCAGTAAATGAATCCTTAGTGTTATGTTATCAATATAGTTTGTACTTTTACACTGCAATCAGATAGTCTCTACCAGACTAACCCCGCCAGCTATAGGGAGAATATTTGCCAAGGGAGTTTGGCCATCGAAAGGTACAGTAAATTCATTCACAGGCACAGTTAGGCTAGGATGGCATATTGGACCCTCTCTCCGTAGCCGACTCCCTTAGCATACTATTTATTCTTTTTGGCCAATTTCTACTATCTTCCCAGCCATCTGTGGGGCCTAGTAGAGGCTAGCAATCAGAATGCTTTTCTGGCAGTATTGTTATCTTCGCCGAGTACTTGTACTCGGAGAGGATTATGTTTTCGGTTGAAAAATCTGTTGGGTGGGTCTGAATGTATGTCAGGAGCATAACAAAGGAAGGTCAAGTTCGAAAATGGTTTACCTTGCGTTTTTCAATAGTACTGCAGCGGACTTAGCATTTTTTTGTGTTTGTATGTAGGCAAAAAAAGTGACGGAAACGTTGATGGATCTTCATGATTTTTTGCAGGTGTGTAGATGTTGTGAAAACGGAGGTCAAGTTCAAAAATGGTTCTCCTGGCACTTTCCGTCGGTACTGCAGCGGGCTTTGTGTGGATGTGAATTTTCTTGTGGACAACATAACTCAAGAAGCTGTTGATAGATCCTTATGATATTTAGTGGATGGGTAGGATTTACCGAAAGGAAGGTCAAGTTCGATAATGGGCCTTCTAGCGGGTACCAAAGGTACTGCAGCAGAGCTTCAAAATTTAGGGGCATATTTTCTGAAAGTGCTATGGTCATGATTTTTGTGTGGTAGATAGTTCATGCCACAGAAAGTAAGTTCTGTAAATTTTGGCCCCCTAGCGGCTTGTTAAGAACCGCAGTGGGTGTTTTTGTTTTGACATTCGGACATGAATAACTTGAGAATGGGTTGACAGAACGTCGTGATGTTTGGTATGTAGAGAGCTCGGATGGTGCTTTACATAATCAATGACTAATTATGCAAATAAGGAGCTAATTTGCATAATTAGTCAGGAAAGTTTGTTAACCCACTGCCTTTCAATGGGACATGGGACAGTGTCAGGTCATGTAAACAGATAGCCTTGCATAAACGTACATGTAGGTCAAATAAATAAACTATTCTCCAAGCAGAGGTGTGGGTCCTGCTGGTTTTTGACGCGTTCAGTTTAAGCATTTTTGTTCAACACGGTTGGCGACATAACGAAATAGGGACAAAATAGAAAGCCTGACTAGAAACACCTAAAAACGTGCCAGATTTATTCTATTCATATGTATTGACTGTACTATTTCATCATCACTTTCAACTTTCAACACTGCCATATCGAACCTTTGTGGCCCATATAATATCAACATACTCATATTTTTTCATGACCAGTTATAACATATATCAGCACACTCTACACATATACTAGTCCTGTACCACCAAATGATTTTTAACCCTATCTTAACTGGACTCATTCGCCCAATCATAACGTCCAAATGGTATGGTGCATGATCAAATTTGCAGGGGGTGATAGGCACGTAAATATAAATCACTTTCCATAATAAGCCTTGATTATTTGGCGAAGATAATGTGTTTGTGGAACTCTAGTTAAAAATAAAATTTTCCAGAAGTTTAAATGGTATCTAGGCCCATGTTCAGAATTCATGCATATAATGCTCAATGCCAATCTTCAGTCTAAGCCTTGCCAAGTTTACAGTCAGCATTTCCTTTTTCTTTTTATTAATTGAAGATAATAAGACGGCTTTGGCAACACGTAGAGTGTCAGATAGATTGAGATCAATTGTTTATATAACATAATCATGTAAGTACCGCAAACTTGTAGTCAGACAAAAACAGTACTAGGGCCAGATTTCTGTATAGCGGCTTACCTAGCCTCATGATGCCTGGACTTCCACTCCTCATAGTAGTTTGGGTCCAGCTCTTTTGAAGCCAAACACAGTGTTCGCAGTCCATCACAAGCAAATTTCTGTCAACAAAACATTTAATCTATTATTTGACGTAGTACCTAAAATAATGGGAACGTAAGTTTGGGACCGCAAGTTTGGGACTATCAATATGAATTCTTATTAATTTCTTACAGCACAGAAATATTCTTTACAATACATCATGTGTACATGAACATGTATGTCAAAATACTCCAGACTACATCATTTTATATGATTGACATTTGCAACAGGGTTTGTAGCCTTGTCTAACTGGCCAAGCAGTGACACTGGTAACCCAGGGCGTAATTCTGCCTTCTGGGGACATTAGCACTGGACATCTGTCAGCCAATCGTCTCTCAGCAAATCAGTTGTCTATCAGCCAATCATCTGTCAGCTATCAGCCAATCAGCTGTCATCTCCCCAGGAACAGGCCCAGCATTAAATGGGAGTATCTGATTGGCTGACAGATAATGCCCAGCGTTAGTCTCCCAGAAAGGACAAATCACCGCTTGAGTAATGTAAGCTGTGAGGCCTTATAAGTGAGGACACCAGATTTGTTATGGTTACGGAAGGCTGACGCCACTTACAACAAACCAAACATCTTCAACACACAAAGATGAACATGCTGTTAAATGTCTTTACTCAACAAGGTGTTCTTTACTCACATTGAGGTGCTCAGTGGTTACTGTCTGCAGATCAGTGCAGTTCTGACTGAGGTGTTCGTAGATAATGGAGTCTGCACCTTTACACAACAGCAGCAGCTTTCCTTCAGTAGTCCTAACAATCACCTAAAACACATATTATATTTTTAAACAACCATGCATTCACCAAATATCAACTTCCCTTTGACTTAAACTTTAAGCCATGACTTATGACCATTGACTTAATAAAAAAACTTTTAGCCACGCAAATCTATTTCCTTGGTCCCTGGACATCTTTAAAAACACCTTCTGAAAACATGATTGGGCAGACAAACAAAGAATTTTTCACTCACAGCATAGTTTTTGGATGACATTCTACATGGACATTACATATATTCACTTCCTAAAATCTGCATACAATGACTTTCTCCTCAGACTCTGATTTCATGTTGATATAAAATTACAATTTAGCATTGTTTTTTCTTTAGCAAAAGAACCAACTGTCCATTGGAAAAAAAACTTATCAATGCATCCATATGCAAGACAATTCACAAAATACAAACAGAATTCAGTTGTGAAACTACATGATTATATACTTGTCATACTTACCGACATTCTTTTGCGAACGTTGTTAAAGTCTAGGATATGTAGAAGCTCATAGGTGACTTCCTTATCCTGGTCTTTGATGGTGATGGTGTTAGGAGTACGTGCCTGTAAGGAAAAATCGAGGAGAATCATGTAAATCAACTACCAAAGAAAGTACCACAGTGTACAGGTGACCATAGGGATGTCCCTGTAGCTTAACTGGCAGCAGCCTCACAGTTGGGCTCCTGGTTCCAATTAGTTGGCAACTGGGAGACCCTGGTTTAATCCTGGGCAGGACATCTCCATTGGGGCTGCACCTGTCTTTCGGAGGGGACATAAAATGGAGGTCCCATGTTCAAACACTAGCAACTTTTGAGCAACAAGTTCTTATAAACAAGCCAAGATGCAAGGGATATATTTAGTTTGTGGTACATTGTACCTAGCCCAAACCATCATTACAAACCAATCAACTGAATGAATAACAGAAAGGTTACTAACTCACCAGAAAGACGATGCCAAAGTTTTTTGCTGCAGACACCAATGCTCCTTCATCTGGAGACTGGGCCTGATAGTCAAGAAGTCCTGAAAATCAAAGATCATACATGAATGAATCAACTAACTACAAAACAAATCTGTCATTATTGTTACAGGTTGTACTACAATCAACAGATCCCTTTGTCTAAAGGTAGGTAAGTAGGTAAAGCGGTCGAGCCTGAGACTAAGGACAAAGCATGATGCTTTTTTGTTAGCTAGTAGTACAATGCGGCTTTGTTACGGCTTGCGTACCCTACTCAAAGTTTTATGAGTTAAGCATACTTGAAAATTACTTGAAAGTAATTAGCAAAGGCCAGCTGTCAGCCAATGAGATATTACCATGGCTGAGTTACCAACCAATCATGTTGCTTATTGATAATTCTATTTCAAAAAGGCACAAGGCATCTGTCAGCCAATCAGATCCTCTCCAGGCTATAAGTTACCAACTAATCATGTTGCCTCTTGGTAACTTAATTAGGAACAATAGCCAATCTAAAGCCCCTAGAATGATGGATTACCAAGTTAAGGCTACTGCATCCCTCTTTAATGCAGGCTGCAAGCTTGATATGCAAGGCTGGTGTCTATAGAAGAGCTTACCATTCTTTTCCTCGGGCATGACCGTGTGACAGAGAGCCAGGAGACGGAAAAAGTTGGTCACGTTTTCGTCTCCTTTACTGATGTCGTCCAACAGAGTCTGGTCGTAGAACGTGAAGCTCTTATCGGAATACACGTTCCCAGAGAAGTCCACTTTCTTGGTGAACTGTACAGAAATTGATTCAAGAAAACCTTTTTACAGATTTAACAAAGCACACTTTAACAAAACTTCCATTGAAAGACTGGAGCAACCAAGGATATTTGAAAAATATACACGTTGTATACATACTTCTTAATCTCCTTGAAGAAACCAAGATCAAGTTGTACATTATCAATTTAAGTTACAAGGAATTCTACAAGATCTTCTCCATGCATAAAGAATGAACTACAGAAAAAGCTTTGAATCATTCATGCAAGGTGAGGCATCTACAGTGTAAACATGAATTATTAACGACAGTTTTACTATCAAGACATATATAATGTATTGAAATACAAGAAGAAAGTGAAACTACCAAAGAAGCACTAGCAAGAACAGGGGTGGTGTTTTTCACATGTACCAATTGAAACCACTACTTTCTTCTAACTAGTCCGTGTGTCATATATAAGATACTGTAATGATGGTGGATATGCGCATGCACGTAGTAAGTTAATAAGTCATTATGCACTGATGAAGACGACAGGTCTTTGAAAAGAAGAATGAAATAGGGTTGTGTACCAACGAAAACTATGTTGAATTGATTTAGCAACCTGACGAAACTATTTATGGGGTTAATAAGCCAGTTACAAAGACATACTGTATACATGTAATACTTTGTGAATCTACGTTCTCAGATTTCTAGACCATACGGTGATGTACCTCAGTTATGTCCATGGGGTTGCCATCCCTGTCATATACATCTCCTACAAAAAAAGAAAGAAAACCACAAATTAGAAGACCCTGTGTTATCAAGTACCACAAATTTACGATAGATTATCTATGGATTATTTGATTGAATATACCAATTACATAACTGTATATTTTCAGTCTTGCATACTGCACAGAATTCCAAATTCTCCTGACCATTTACATAATGAATGCTCATTGGTACCACCAACAAACATATGTAGTAAAGAAATGTGAGAATAAAAACTTTCTTTAGAAAAAAAAAGTCCAAAAGTGAAGGTGTCACTTGATACCAAAAGATTTCTTCCATAATTTCATCATAATACATCATTTTAAGACTTACATAAAAGATAATTGACCTTTAGAAATGCGCTAACATTTCCCTCCAATATGACATGTATGACCAAGGCACATCTATCATAACAAGGAAGACCTTTCTTGGCCTTTGTCAAATTTCGTTTGCAAAACGAATCCAACTGAGATTACTGTGGTGTGCTTGTTTTTTTATTCCAGTTCAAATTTCAGACCAAACATTAACCTCAGACTCTGCAACAACAAAAAGACAAACAGTATATATAACGTCCTTGGGCAAACAGAGATAGAAATGAACTGCTCCCTCTGGCAGAAAGTATAAAAAGTACAGTGCAGACGCCGAACTGCAAAGTAACACACACAATAAAGTAGACTGATTGTTACTATCTCACCATATTGTTTCCCATTGATGGAACACTTGTTGAAGGCCATGATGTTCTGAGTCAGCGTGCCGGTTTTGTCGGAGAAGACGTATTCGATTTGTCCGAGCTCCTCGTTCAGCGTGGTGGTGCGTGCCTTCGCGGGGGTGCGTTTGGGAGCGTAGTACATTTTACTGTCCCAGTTGATAAAGAGGCTATGGCCCATCCGAATGATCTCAACACTGCAAAAGGGAATGAATGCTAAGTAATCTACTTCACACAACAGCTTGTTGTTGTTGTTCACCTTGTAGCGCCCAATGACACATACTTAGGTCAGCAAATTTCCTTGCTATTTCTGTAGCAGGGTATATTTGTACATGGAGGGGTTGCTAGCCCTTCCCCTTTAACATGCAGTTTTACTTTACATCTAATGAGATGGCAAGTTCATTGCTAAAGTAAAGGCATCAACAGATTTATGGTAGCATTTTCCCTCACAAGAAAGCTGAATTTTGTATGATACATCCCAAAATAGTGATGTCCCTGTAGCTCAATTGGTAACAGCCTCACTGTTGAGCTCCTAGTTCCAATTAGTTCGCAGCCAGGAGCCCCCGGTTCAATACTGGGTAGGACATCTAGGTTGGGGCTACATACATCTTTTGGAAGGGACATAAAATGGGGGTCAAATGTTCAAAGAGGTTCCTTATTAAAAGGGAAAGGGCTAGCAACTCCTCCCTGTAAAAATACACCCAGCTACAGAAACAGCAAGGAAACTTGCTGCCCTATGTGTCACTAGGCACTAAAGGTTATCCACAATTGTCTCAGCCCCGAAATTGCCATTGCAAAGTTATAATACAATGAATGTGACCAGACCATCCACAAGGCCTGAATTTACCATTGTAAAGTTATCATACGATGAATGTGCCCAGGCCCTTACCTGACATATAAAGAAATGGGCACCACAGTGTTGAGGATGATGATGTACGACAGGAACACTAAGGATGCGATTTCAGCAGGGTTGTTTGTAAACACCTCCCATGGCAGGTAAGCTCTGAAGTACTACAGAAGAGGAAAGGAAAACATTAGAGAAGATTCAAAGTAATGATGATGGCTCATGTCCAGTCAGAAGTGCCCCCTTACTACCTTACTGTGTACTGCAGGTGGACTGTCACATCATTTCAGCTAAGTTGTTTGTTGTGATAAGAGCATCATTTTCATACAACATATTATCAAGTGTCTTTTAGAAGTATTAAAGGGTAGTTATCAAAAATTATGATGGCAATGACTTTTCATTACCTAACCAGGAGTTGATATTCTTTTTTGGTACTAGGTGCATAGGTGCACCTAAACTAAAAAAAATTAGGTGCACAGAAAACAGTTTGGGTGCACAACATAAAATACCGATGAAGTAGAATGATTGATCCTCTTCAGAGCTGGAATCTGAAATGGCAACTCAATATTGCCTACTATTGTATTCATGTAGCTAACTTAATCCAAGATTTCATCATTTGTCTGACACATAAATGTCAAGAATATGCTGTATACTAGTAGCGTTATGTACAAATATCTAGGTGTCCTACTGTCAAAAATTAGACGCACAGCTCCAATTTTGGGTCAAGTACATAGTATGTACAGTATTTTGTGCCTTACCGATACATATAGTATGTTATAATTATGTACATTCTACATCTGACAATGCTCATCTAAAATAGTAAATAGGACAGACTGAAGTAACAGGATACATCCTTTTTCATGACTTTTTTCCATGTTAGAGAATAATACACCCAAAGCATTTATCATAATACAATAATATTATTACAAAATGATACATATGCAACCAGGAGTTAAACTGGAATGCTGCTTGTACATGAGCAAGTTTACAAATAACATATATCTTGAGGATCAAATGATCAAGTTTTGAAAACTCTTACTGCTAATAAACACTCACCTGTCCAACATATGACTCCCAAACCCCACATGCTATAGCACATATGAGCGCCATGCACACAAGGAATCCAAAGATCTGTAATAGATAACAAAGAAATATCTTCAATGTAAAACTTTGAATGATGAGAAATTAGGCAAAAGGAATTTTGACTGTAAGTGCAAAATTTGCTAATACTAACCACACTAGACTAAGTATGATCATGGCATTCACTGGTATAGTAATTTGTTTGGCAACATTTCAAGAAAAGGATTTAGCACCTAGGCATTAATTGAGAAATCAGTTTTTGGCTACACCTTGCTGACACATAATAGAAAAGACCTTTGCCGCTCAAGATATACGAAAAGGGAATATTGTGCCCATTATTATAGTTGTTCATCCATGATTTAGAAAAAAGCTTTTTGTCTGTAGTTGTTAACTGTTACCAGAGCAAAAATGCCTACGAAATGCAACTAACTCCTTACCCAGAGGACAATGACGTTCATCAGCTGGTCAATGTGCGTCCTCTTGAACCTGGACTGCCCGCTGTTCATCATCAGCTTGGTGTCCTGCCCGGCGAACACGACCACCCCATAGCACCACTGGGTGTTGCGTAGAACGCAGCCGCGCAGCATGATCTGGTCGTTGCACAGCGAATACTTCTCCCCGTTCCACTCCAGAGTTCCCTCATACTTGTCCAGCTTGTTGTTTGGAGGCTCACATGTGATGTGGCCTGTAACAGAATTGAAGACAACATTTAACGTATTACAAATAGTAAGTAACACTATAATGATATACTACCAGAAGCTCGTAACGTATTACAAATAGTAAGTAACACTATAATGATATACTACCAGAAGCTTCCTATAGCTAAATATTCATATCTGAAGATTAGGGCATGTACAGCTGCAGTAACGAAGCACATGTTCCACCTGTTAGAGTCATGAATGATTTTTGATAAGGGAACACAAGTGCCATAAATACAATTTGATTCTGTCATAATACTGGTATTCTGTCCATTAATGATGAATATTATAATCATGCAGTTGGTAATATAAACTTATTTCTCACCATTAAACTGTCCAAGGCTATGGTTGTCATCTCCCAACTCAGCTGTTTCCACCAGAGCCTGTCTGCACTTCAAGTTGGTCTCCCTGAAAAAACAAACGTGATCATAGTTCTTGTTTGTTTGTGACTTGTAGGGCCCAAGTCTATGTAATATATATCTTGTTACATGTTCTGTAATGTTTTATGTGTGGGTCATGACACCAGCAACAGCTGCCTGTGTATTGTGTATTGTACCGTCGCAATTCCAATCAAGTCGAAGTCAATTCCACATAACTCTATGTCATTATAAATCAGCCTTTCAGTGAAGCTATCCCTAAATTGTACATTACGACCTCATTACATCACAAGTTTGCAACAGTACTGCTGTACCAAAAGTACAAAATGTAACAAAAAGTTTGTGCCATTTAGAATCCATTTCGTTCCATTTCGTTTCCATTTTGTTTCCATTTCGTTTCCATTTCGTTCCATTCCATTCCATTTTGTACTTTCAGGACACCCCCTTATTGCGAACCATGGTAACATACATATTCTCAGGGGGCCTGACCGACATTATCTACGCTTAACCCAATAGACGTGATATATAATTCTGACTCTTCACAACTGCAAACGATGCATTTATAACATTTAAGATAAGATAACTCACCCGTCAAGCTCTGCTGTTTCGATGTAACAAAGGCCATGAGGTTCAGATGTGGATAGCAGCAAGAGATCAGCCTGGAACAACATTTATAATTAGAGAACCATCAGATATAAGGGTCTGATGACTAAATAGGTAGTTTATTGGAATAATACTATATAGCAAAAGATATGCAAAATACATTGTACACGCCAAGGCATGTCTAAATTGCATGTAAAAAAATCCAAAAGATTAGGGTCCCATGATTGTGCATTTCACATGTATTTTGCCGTTTAGTCAATCTTTAATCTAACAACACCAAAAATCCGTATCAACTGTAACTATTTAAGAAAGGGCTATAATAGAATGTTGTCCTCCTACATATGTATCACCCTAATATTAGTGCATGTTACATTCTATAGGTCATGTCAATGGCAAATATAAACTGTGGATTATATCAAATGTTTACAAAAAATACAACTAACTATAACGTTAGGAGTGCAGACTCTTTGTTATACAAGAAAAAAATTTTAATGAGAAAATTTGTCAACTGTTTTAAAGGCAAGAATGAGGTGTCAACATTTGCAATGCACAAATCTGATCACCCGTGGCCATGGCAAAAAATGATCTAATCAAGCTATGATGTACGCGTAGTAAAATGACAGTACTAAATGTGAAGAGATGAAAATAAGAATGATTTATAGGACCCTCTTGTCCTCTATGTTTTAAAACACACTATAAAGTATATCAAATCTTATAGCAATATCAATGGAATTAAGCATGGTGAATAAATATAACACCTAACTGAGCATTTCCCATTAATCAATATCAATTAGAGGAGTGCTGACTTGACTATTGATTGACGGGACCTGACACACTTTCGGGATTTCCCAAAAGTATAACACACCTGCTCAATACATTCTTAATCGGGGAAACCTTTCAAAGACGTGGTCAAATGTGCGACACATTTAGAGCCAAATTTGAAGTGACTAGGTCAAGTCAAAAATCATCAATAACACCATAGCACTGCGGCCAAATTTTTTTGTAGCATTTAGTACATATAATATGGGATATTGCCACAGACTCATCATGACCATGCTATCATTTTCATATTCATACAATATACTCTGTTCGGGATAGCCCTTTTTATTTTTCATATATAATTTTTTGTATCAGGAGTTGAACGATCATATGAAAGTGACATTTTCTAATGCCAAAAGTCGTACAAAGCCCTATGGGACATGCCTCCAAAGGTTCCAGAGTGCAAGGATTCCAAATGACTGATTTAACATTGGAAGCACCCCCTACCAGAACAAGCAGGAAGCGCACCCTTTTGGGACATCCCTTCCTAACGATGAAGTTATAGCTGAGTGATCAGATATTTCCAGAAAAGTCAGCACCTGAAGCCTACGACAGCTTAACGTTCAGGATCCACGACCACTTACCGCGACAAAGGCGTCACTCTCCATGCGAATAATGTCTCCAACTTGTACGTTCATCCAGTTTTCTTCCGTGAGCCTAAAGACAGGACACAGTATATGGATGTCAAATTGAACCAAACTGAACAATTTACAGTTTAGTGATTCCATATCATACCTCACTAAGCTAGTGGATCTAAACCTGTATTCTTCTGCCAGGTTACATAAATCCGCCACTTTGAAAAACAGTGGGTTTGAGAGACTTCTAAGTGCAGCACCCACCAGGTATGCACTGTTTAGATACACAGAAGTGCATTATACTGGGGGCCATTGGGTCGGAGATCTCTTCGGACGTATCTTTTCAGGGTGTTACAGTATGATTTAGGGACTGTTATACAAAAGGGGAAGGTTCGAAACATACACTTGGACAAGAAAGAAAGGTATACCGGGTCTGGTAAAACAGTTTACTTACCTGCCATTTCGAAGGACTTGGGACTTCCTGTTATTCACTAAGTTATCACTTTGGTGACGTCTCTGCAAATAAAAAAGAATCATATTCAGAATGTTAAAACTTCTAATTTACATATAAGCTTCACAATACGATTATACTTTCCTCTCACTTGATATCATTTACAAATGCAGTTCGCATAAAGCAGTGACAAATTTTTTGTTTTAAATAATAGAATGAGCTAACAAGTTGCTATTATATATACATTGTGTCTTAGACACAATATTATGTATTCCAACCTAAGATGTAACTGTTATAATATAACTTACAGTATTTAAGTGTAGCCACATTCAAGTTTTTGTTGCAAACCAAAATCATAAAACAAATGTGATTCATCCTCTGGAACTTACGAAATGTTGCCAAGAGTTATATATAAAGATTTACTTACAGTACAAGTTGGGAGGTATGTTAACTTTGTACTTACAACATCATCCACTAAATCTTTGAGAGCTGTGATTGACAGCACAATGACCAACGGGACTGCAGTGGTGACTGGTGTTAAGGAGGAGATGGCTGGGATGACCTGAAAGAAAGCATTTCTATCATTAATCTACAACTTGAATATACAAATGTACATGTGTATGACTGTGCTTCCTCATGGGATAGTTACCTCCGTGAAGGAGGTCAGAAACCACCGACAGCGGTACTGTTTCTATCTGTGTTCGTGTGTTTGCAGCAGGGGTGAAATTTTTGTCTCTCTCCAACAAATCAATTTTCTGACTGGGGACGGAGGGACGAGTCCTGGAAACAGCTCTAATTTAGACCTACTAAACAGTGTCTATTTATAGAAGCTTAAGTTAGACACCTACTGATAATGATACAGATGATACCCTGGAATACCATGACAACACAGATACTGACTCTGATGGTTTAATGTCATTATAGATGCTATCTGAATACCTATAAGGTCAACTACATTTCAGAATACTGTAGATTCATTTATTAATCCAAGTTCAAGGGGATGTAAATGCGCCTTAGAGGGGAAGGAAGTTCGTGGCGCTTTAGGTTTGCACCATGTTCAAGTTTGTGGTGGACAAACAGTGTAAATCAATGGCAGAAAATATGTATCATTCGCAGTGAGATGAATTCACGTAGCCTGGACTGAAGTCCAGCATTGTTAACTTTATTCCGCTTGCAACGGTAGCTAACAAGGCCGGAGTAGCGACCATTGGAAGCGGAATGAAGCTAGCAAAGCTGGACTCCGGGCTAGAATTCACACAGGAGAGTTCACCGTAAAAACAGCGAACATAAAACCATCACAACTACATCAAGATTTACAGCTACTGTAGTGCCGTAGTAATGCATTGTTCTGCCATTGTAGATTATAAGTCACGAGGGGCAAGATTACAAAAATATTCAGAAAAGCCTTTAACAATGGTCTCCATAGGAAGCAGATCTTCATGATAGAAAATATCAGAACTCTAATCCTGTGGATAATCACATGGCCACACGCCTATTCAATATGACAAATAATCAAGGAATTTTGTTAACCCTACCTGCTAATCTAGTCTTCTTCTAAAATTGCTTTCAGTATGATTATAGAGTGCATAAACTAACTCCCTAAAATGGTCTGAACAGCTGTCCTTTGCAAGGTCAACACCACCAGATGTGTGATTGAAAGAGTAGGGCCACACTAACTTAGTTCTTTGTTTCACTCACATTTTACAGTGAAAATTTAGCAGGAGGACAAGATGAAAACAGAGTGCTGGGAGGATAACTCAAATCTGACTATATATACATAGAAATACCTTTATTGTACATTCATGCCTCAAAGGGCTAGGTATTGGTCATCAATTTTTCTTACTTCGGAGAACCAACAACTTAGGTTGGTATGGCCTAACTGTGAGATGCAGAGTACTGTAAATGCAGAAATGTTCACAGTTTTCGCGTGACTGTTTCACTGCAGACTTAAAATCATCGCAAATATTTTTGTCCGATACTGTTGCAGTAAGTAACAATATATAGCGCTGTCGCGAACTTAAATCCACCGCGAACACTCCATTTTCCCCTACTTAGCGTGAAATATAAACCATGCGAACTTAAATGCACTTACAGTAAATCTACACCTACCCAAATTGGTGACACAATAAAGTCCAGGTCTTCAATAAGTAAATTGAAGAACTTCAATTTGCACAATTACCAGAAGCTAACAGTGTGCTTTTGGCACCATTTCCGACACTTCGGAATATTTCACTTCTCAAGTTCAATGCTGGATTCTAGCCAGAGTGCCAAAAAGTTAACTGCAACAACCACTTGTTCCATTACAGTAATGGAAAGGACTTGAATTTAGTGGAATGGTAGCATATGTACAATCTTCATGAAATACCAAAGTCTAATTGCTAGTATTGCTTTTTGCAGCCATAGTTACAATCATTATAACAGCTACAGTTTACTTGTAGTGGGTAAAAGGTAAAGCAGCCAATCTGAGACTGAGGCAAAGCATAACACATTTTCTGTAGCTAGTAGTGCAATGTGACTTTGCCACTCTTCTTGATAAGTGTGATAGGTTCTTTTAGGTGCAGAGGTTTCACATCTGAGGAATATGCCTGAAGTTCTAAATGTACATGAGCCCTCCAGCTTTACGTCTCCATTTGGAAGGACTAAGGGCCTGTTTATACCAAGCTTCGCCAATTTAGATTCACCATACTGTTGATCCGGATTCCCAAAGCAGAGGTGGATTCAGCAGATCCAGCTTAAACCCCCTCTGAGAAACATTCAGATGTTCACACCAGGATTCACGACTTGGGATCAATCCCATGCCTGGGTGAATCCAGATTCAAGAAGCCAGGTATGAACGGGGTCTAAAGCAAAAATGCAACCTGTCACACTGTGCCTGATATGGTAAAGTAGCAGGGCTGCTTACCATTTGCACTATATCATACATGTACAAAGTGACAGGGCCATAGCTTCTTCTTCTTGTCTTGTGCTGACAAAACTTATCATTGATACTGTCCACTAGTGGAAATAAAGAGCATTTTAAATTTTGGTTCTGACAATCCAGCATAAAATTTGTTATATAATCCGTACTTGCCAACAGTACTGAGTTATGGCACGCTTTTAGACAATTTCCCTGCGGACAACTCACAAAATTTACATGCATGTATAACCTTGTTACATGGCTGGTATTTACACAAATTGATGATTGTTGTAACATGGTAACAATGTCATAAATCTCTCTCCTATAAATTATCCCTCTCCCCTTATACACACTGATCTGGGCTAATTAGTCTGTCATTGAGCTTTCCTTGGTAAGGCCATACCAAGTATATTTGTTCGGGTTCTTTTCAAATCGGAAAATAAACACGAAAACAGAGTCAGAGTCAAATGAGAAAGTCTGTACCTTGGTTCTACTGTAAGTTGGTTCAAACAGTTTCAGGAAGTTATGATTTAAAGTCAGAATGATGCTTGTTTTTCTTCCAGCCTTAGGTGTACTTTTAATCTTCACCTTTTGCTGAATTTTACTGAAAAAGTTTACTTAAGAAATTATCGGTGATTTCCTATTTTATGGTCTCACGATCTGCTACAAATCCTTTAGGAAATAAGAACTATTAATGATTATGGATAAGTAGAAATATGTACATTTGTACTGTAAATCTTGAAAGAGTTGCAGTGTTTTCTTGGTAACCACTAAAAAAAAAAAATCGTGGCCCCACAAAAATATGCTCTATCTTGTGTTGTGTTACTGTCAGTGGTTGTTTAAAACTCAAACTTAAAACATAGCAAATGCCTCCCTTCCCCTCTTACAGCGAAATTAAATCCCTGCGAATATAAATGAATTTACAGTATTGTTCCACTCCTGAACCGAGTTCAGGTAAATAATGTACTTACTTGCAAGATGAGCAAGATCACAAAATAAGCGTTGGCCACCCTTTGCAGCTGCTCAAACAGGTTGATAGGCAGGAAGGTGAAAACATTGTACTTTGATGTGCTGATGTAGTTACTCTGCAAAAAACAAAGTTTAACAATACCTCATAAGCACCGAATTATACGTAGTGCAACATGTATTATAACAATCCAGTGGGCAAATCAGAAACTAAAACCTGTGCTAAAAAAATAGCAGTTTGTGAGTCATGAAATTATATATCATATAATATCTACCCATAGTGCCCGCATCTCCCAGCATGCAATGGAATCCGTGAAAAGATCTACAATTGCCCTTGCAAGGTGCATTTTAAGGGCACCTTGCAAAATATCAATAAGTTATCATTAATATCTTCAGCATCTATCAGTAACCTCCAAATACACCAAAATGACAAAATATCAATACTGAAGGCAAGGTTAAACATCATATTTCAGACACATATGGAACGGAAATGCCTTACTATCTGATTCAGTGTCTGATATCATTTCTTACAATCAATATCACCTTACATGTTGAATCATAACAACTAGAGTTTCTGACTTCAATCTGGCAAACTGTCACTAATCAACAGTGACTCAGTTTGTGTCTAAGTAATAATCATACTATTGATAGTCACCTATGTATGACTTTAATAACAAGCTATGTCACTAAACATTGTCAAAAGCAAAAGTTCCATGAAGGAAACCGATTGGCACAATGAAAGATAAACTTACCGCATAGCCAAACTGCTGATTGTACTCCAAGTCATTTGTCCTAATTTTCCTCTCCACCTCTGGAATGAAACATTACGACATGGGATCGTTAACGCAGACAAAGGACTGAGTAGCGTCACTGCACACTGCTCGGTTTTGTTTGCAATCATTCAACGATGATTCCTGGAGCCTAATTCCAATATGTAAAACTGTCAAATTCTATTTTCATGCCCTGATCATTCTATAACTCATTTTCAAAACACTGCCATGTCTTCAGTTTTTATCCAGTGATTGTGAAACTTGCAGATGGTAACACTTTGGTTGAGTACATACCTTTGGAATTTTCTCTTTTCATTCATATATTCCTCCTGTACAATGTTTATTTTATAATTGATGCTGTTTTGACACAAAACTTTTGACAACACACCAGTTTTATAAACAGTTCTCAATTAGCTATTGCTTTATGACAATAAGAGAGCTGACAAGATTCCTACACCCACACAGTGATCCTCAAAATGTGCCTTTACTAAATTTTCATGGGTTATTGTATTTAATGTCCTTGATTATCTATTGTGGCGACGACAAGATAGCCACAACATTCCTACACCCACACAGTACACATGCCAGCAAGGTAAAAGGAAAAGTCTACGTAAACAATTGCACAAAGTGTGATGTACACTCTCTGAGATAATCATGATCTTCGGGCAATTGTGTGAACAACTACTACATACAAGTCAGGCTACATTCATTGCACAATTTCGTAAAATACAGTGCAGGTGCAATGTTTTCTCATCATGATGGATATCCCGCAATGTTTTGCAGGACTTTGGTGCATATCCCAAAATTGCCACTGAGCCTTTTATGTCGTATATACAGTACAGGGTGATCTGTGATCCCATGTTAGTTAAATACAGCTTATTCGTATCCATTTTTTTTTCACAGTTGACACCTGAATCTGTTTTCTTGTAATGTAAAGGTTTAGACTAACAAAACAAAGAGACATGACCATACAAATCGATGCATAAGGGAAAACTAGGCACAAATGCTTGCAAAAAATATGAGACTTACAGTGTATATATTGTTATCATCAATTTAGATTGGGCCAGAATGTACTAGATATGTCTTGGATGAAAATCATAGATGACATACCTTCTTCCTTTTTGCGGAAACAACTAAGGCAGTCCTTCATCGTTCCCCTTTGCTGTTATGATCTCCTCGAGTCTGTGGGAAGGAACAATGCATGAATACAATGATAACTCCGAAGTCTCATTGTACAAATTGGCTGATACATATTAATAATTGATATCCATGGTTGCCTAGAAGCAGCGGCATCCTTCTAGCCACTCAAGAGTGGGGGCAGCCAAAGCCTGTTAAGTCCTAATTAGTGCAATACAGTCATTAAATAGGGTGTGTTGGGGTGTGGTCCATTCTCTCTCATTAGTTCTATCAATTTGAGAATAGATTGGTACATTTTGCTATACCTACGATTATAAGGCAGACAAGGAATTTTATGCAAAGAATGTATTAAAGGATAGAATACCAAAGAAGGCTAATTTTGGCAACCTTGGTAAATGCAATTTCGGAGTAAGGAATTATGTAGGGATCTTTAGGCCTCACCAATTTAATTTGTTGGTTTTCAGACTTAAAGAGAAAAAAAGAATACAAAAATTGAAATGCCTGTATGAACAACAGTCATCTTCAAGAACGATGGACTACCAAGATCAAGTTTAATTCAACATGACAGTTTTAGGCAAAGTATGCACCTGTGCTGACATACTGTAAATGCATTTAAGTTTGCAGTGCTTAAATGTTCACCGTTTTTGCAATAACCTCTTCCCCACGAACTTAAAACCACCACAAAATGCTTGTTTTGTCTTCTGTCCGCCTATCACATTGTTTCATCTGCAAACTAAAAACCACCACCTAGACACTCCATTTTATCAAATCAAATCACAGCAAACTCGAATGCATTTACAGTAACATCAGGGAGTAAATGTAGTCAGACGTTTTGTGGAAGCTTTTCTTCAAGTCCTGTTTCCATAGCGCCATCTCGATGTATTTTTACTTAGAACTGTCTGAGAACAACCCAAGAAATAAATTGGTATGGCCTTATTCATAGGAGCAAAGTCTTTTAGAAATTAATTTTGAGTTTTGCCATTTCAGTTTCTGGAATCTCAACTCTTTGTACTACATGTACGTATATCATAACATATTTCATTGGCTACACGTGTGTCATGATGGATCATATAGCAGTCTAGACAAAATTTAGTTATTGCTACCGAGAGACAAATAACGTTATCTACCTCAATTCATCTGCACAATATATCACATGCTAAAAACTATATACATCATAGACAAAGCGATCAAATTCTTTTTTACCCCTTATTCCCTAGACTCCTATTCTAACTTGCCAGGATTTATTAATTATGGAAAAGACATGGTGGGAGAGGAATGAAACCAAGCATTAAATTGAATGCAAAATTGTGTAATTAGTTGATATTAGAAGATAACTCCCTTGAGCTACATTCTTGAGAGGAAAGACTATTCAATAAGTAGTCAGTGTCTATTTTGGAGATTTATTCAATTAATTATGGGAGGATGGGAATAAAAACTCTTTGAAAGTCTGGTAAAGACATGTGAAGAGTCGAAACAAAAATCAATGATATTGATGACTTGGGTACGTATGGGAGCCTTGGTAAACTAGATGGCACCCAAGGCATTTCAAAGAATACAAGTACGTAAAAAGGTTTAGGTTTGACACGGTGATAAGTTTATTGATAGTTTTGACCTGCAATAAACTTATAAAGAACTGTTGCAAATAATTTTGTCTTTGCCCTTGTACAATTCTTGGCTTGAATTTGTTGCCTACATGTGTATTTCTAAATATCATTTTAGATTCTGCCTGTAGGTATTATACAATACTATAGTATGTATGGGTTAAGTACATGTTATTCTAATTTCTTGTTCAGAAGAAAGTAAAGAAACGAGTACTAGTAACATTGAGGATGTTATCGAAATCTTACACAGAATAGTTTGCCATGTTCTAGTTCTCCTCTAGTTCTTTGAATAAAGAGATGGAAGCAAAGAACAATTCCCAAGGATTTCATACCACTTCACATCATTATACAGATCATGTTTTCAGTCTACATTTTTATAGCATATGAAACAGTGCCACTTGCCCAAATCTTTCTGGACATACAATACAAGTCATGTACATCATGTATCTAATATACAATAATCAGACCTGACACTTGATCAAATCTACATATAGACAGTCTCAGCATTAGTCTCAGTATTAGACACTGTGTAAAGTGTAACACACATTGTGCACCTGATTGAATAAGGCCAAGGACATCAATGTCACACTGCACCTTACACAGGGCTCAAAATAACTTGATTGTCAATAAAAATATAGATGTGCAATTTTGCAGGGTAACGAATTCTAACAAATCACAATTTCTGATATAAGGCCACAGCAAGTAAATTTTATGGATGACTTCCTCTGCAGACTCCAAAATTAATGAGATAGGGCGAAAAAAAAACAAGGTGGGCCAAAAAAAACAAGATTCCTATATTTTCAAATTTTGAGATCATAATTCTTGTTAAACAAGAATTGAGGCGACGAAATATGATATCATGACCAACAGGTCTTTTAGTCTTGTATTCAACCAATGTATTAGCCCTGTATTCATTCATATATAATATAAAACCTCATTGATTCAACAGTAAACATGTCCTTGTAGATGTGTATACATCTCAATAGACCAACTACAACAAATGCAGAAAAGAGCTTGTTGTACCATCATCTGAAGCAACTACACTGGGTATGCATATGCGATGAAACACCTTGTGTATACAGCTTAATTAACTAGACCCCCCCCCCCCATTATTTATATAATATCCTTGCTAGAACAACTGCAGAAAACAGCTTGTTATTATACCATCATGGGCAGGAACTACACTGGGTATTTATAGGCAATGAAACACCTTAGACTGTCAACCTTTACGACATATTTGCCAATTTTTGGCATGTTGACCACCGTCGGAGGGCAATGAAATTTCTTGTTTTTTATTTCGAAATCAGGCGAAAATTAATGAGCGCGCTGATGTCATCCATAAAAATTACTTGCTGTGGCCTAATGCAACATTACATTATGTGTACAAATGAAGTAATGAAATAACCTTATAAAACTATGTCTGTCTTGTTCATAATTATCATTGTTTACAGTCAGTTTCTTGATTTTTGGGAAGACAGTTTTCTTTAGCTTTTTAGATGCTTAGGTTTAAAATTTCATACCTCAGCCATAATTGATATTTTTGTTGCATGGCTCTAAACCAATTCATCCACTGACCTATTATGGATTTCCCTATAGGGGTCAAAGGTTAACAAATGGCTATGGCTGTATTGTTTATGGGTCAAAAAATAACGTTGTCAGACTGACAACATGTGAACAACGTTCTTTGGGAGCGTCAAGCGCCGAAGGCACAAGGCGCATCATTTCATTCAACCTAGGCGTGTTCTCTGATGTTTTGTGGCACAGTGTTGACAGCCTGATAAAAACAAAGCGGACACCACCGCTTAACCGCAAGGCGACCACTGCAAGAAAATACAGGACAAAAGATGCAAAAACCAGACGTTCTGCTGCAGTACCAAGGACAGTCACCAAGGGGCCCCAAAATCAACCTTGACCTTCATCTTCCCAACACCTACCAGTAACCCACATATCAAATGTTATCACAATCCATCCAGAGGTTCTTAAGTTATGCTGACCACTTGTAACTGTCCTAAAACACAGACACAAACAAAGATATACACAAAACAATACCTCAATTGTTCATGGAGGTAACTAAACAAAGGTGTGTCCAAAATACCAAAACACCCACCTGTGACCTTGTATAGGGAACACTGCCTGGGGCTTTGACATTCTAATAATTAATTTCTATCTTTAGTGCGCGAAAAAAAACAGATTAAGCCAGCAGATCCAAACTAAAAAAAGCGTTAAGAAAAGTGTTTTCAATGGTGATTCATGACGTGCATTGTAACTACAGTAACTAGTATTTGTATGTTGAATGTACATCTTTGTCCTCATACCTTAGAAAAGGCTGAGACATATGATATAAGAGAAAAACATACAGGGAGAGAGTTGGTGTTCTTTAGTATAGCCTGTATACCGCCCCCACAACTTTCCCCGGTTAGACGACAGGTCAAGAGACTGACATGCTACTAAACACATAAAAGGTGTTGACATCATCTAGTCAGAACCAACAGTCCGTAAGCAGGGTTAGAAATACCAACCTGCAACCTGCAATTTGCATCTGTAAAAAGGACAAACTACTTGCAGTTTGAGGACATGTAAAAGACAGAATACAGGCTGTGTAAATTACATACTGCTGAAAACCAACAACTGCATTGTACTTTTAAGCTCTAGTCTGCTAAGGTAGCCCTTTGGCACCAAATGTGTACATGTATGTGTACGAGAGAAGCTTCAATTCATGGGTGGGGGGCACAGAAAGGACGGATTGTCTAGAAATTATGTATTTTGTGCATGTGTTATTTCTGGTCTCGAAGCGTGCACGTACCTTCATACAATTTCACCTCTTCCCACATTATGTATAGTAATATTGTCACAGTATAATACAATCAGACCTCCTCTTGATAACTGACCTGAAATAATTTGAATTTATTTTGCAAATACATTTCTCTCCGGCAAAGACTGCAAGTTATTAACACTTAATCATAAATCGGATTTGAAAATGTACAAATTTTCTGACACCCACACACTCGATGCTTTCCCAGTAAAAGTAGCATGGCTTGTCTATTGTAAGTATGGGTGAGTAACCTTGCTTCTCACCCGGTTGAGGGTTTGTACCCTGGCCAAAGTGTTGCTTACACTACCCCAGGTGACTACCCCCACGCCACTTGGAAGAGAGGACATTATTAAAGCTGGAGGTCCCGAGTTTGAGGAGAGCCACACCTCAAGCATGTGAAAGAACTGTGCTCATTCTTAAAGGGTACACGCCCAATGTGTGGCCTACCCAGCCAATGTACTAATAGTAATACCCAAGATCAAAACTTTGGACCTCACAATATGCCTTGACTTGAGGCAGTTTAATGGTTATACAATATAAACAAAACAAAACAAGCCCTTTCCCGTCTTGCCAATCTCCGGTTAGACCATCTTCTGCTTTATATCCAGCTGTGTAACTGTACAATATTTGTGTAACAACTGCAGACACACACAGAAAACAATACCTCTGTTTTTACGGAGGTAATAGATAAACACAAAATTTCAGTTGAGCTCCTGGTTCTAATTAGTTGGTAACTGGGAGACTCTCGATCAAATCCGGGCATCCTGGTTGGAGCTGCATTCGTCTTTGGGAAGGGACATAAAATGGGGGTCCCTGATCGAGGAGATTCCTCTAGCATGTTAAAGGCACTAGACAGCCTCATTACTATACCCAGATCAGTTCCTACTGGCTGTGCTTTAGATGGAGCTCTGTTGTATTGAATTTGAAGAGTATTACTTTAAAAGATAATAGAATTTAGAGGGGAGAGATTCTACATTTCCTCCTTGGACCAAGGATATGACACGTCGATAACGTCACTAAAACAGAGACGGCACACGCCCCCGCGACCATTGAAGGAACAACAAAAGGACCAAAGGGCGTGGACACAATAAAGCGTAAACAAATATCAAACACGGAAGAGTTTGGGTGGAGCAGTGTACAGCATGCTCTACCGGTTGATCAGGTCATATCATTTGCACATTTTATAAGGCTATCATAAATGATGAGACACGTTTCCCAAACAGCATTTAGCAATGTTTACACTATAGACAGTGCATCGTTACTGTTTTCACAAGAGATTTGTGCTTATTTTGTAAATGGAAATGGTTTTCCTCTTGCCTACATGTAGTGATGAACAACAACACCTGTCAGAATGCAGAACTGGGAAACTTCCTACACACCGGAGAGAGAGATGTGAATGAATGAGCTGCTGGCTCCCCCGTAGCCCGTGCGTGGCTCTTAGTCCCTCATCGGTGGAAGCGGCAAATGAGAAGTTCAGCAGCTTACCGGTTTGGCCGCGAAACTCTAAGCTGGCACTCGATACAGTCACGCTATTTTCTCCTATCTGGAGTTCACACCGTATCCAGCGACGCCATGTTAGGGACTGTACGATATTTATTCCGGGGGTGCTGGTGCTAAGTTTGCTGAGTTTTAAAAAAAATGCCATGCCTTCCCTCTGCTGACAGATAATCATTTTTTTCTCTCGATCAAAATCATTTTATCCAATTATTATACCGCTGGGTCTGCACAAAATCCATGGCCCTTCCCACTTTGAGCATAAGCTCTCTCTCCCCTCCGAGAGATATCGCACAGTCCCACATGCGCGAGCACCGGAACAGCAGGAATGTGTACGTCTTTTCACCACATGATCACGGACCAATCAAACAGGAGGGATTTATCTTCAAGCAGATGTGTGGGTTAGTTTGTTTGCACTGACACCTGTCGCTGATCTTTCCCTGGAATGGGAAGGGGTGGTTTAACAGTCGTGGTTTCGTCTAACGAGTTTATATTTATGGCGACCTTGATTGGTTGATAGTGGGGCAAGGTGAAGGTGATTGGTTGGTGGGTCGATGGCCTTTAGGGTAAACATGACTAAAGGCGCCCTCCTAATCTTCCCTTTATCTGTATCCAACACAACTAAAATGTGCATGGCTTTGTTTCTATGGACAAAGTTGTCGGGCTTGTTGGTGCTGGGTGAGCCTATCGATTTCTCAGACCACTTGAACTAATTTTGAATCACTGTGTGGCGACATGAAGTTTGGCTGCTCAAACAAGTGGCCGCTCTTGTAACGTTATGATTTGATGACATTTGATGGTCAATATTTTGTATTTGTAACATTTTGAACTGTTTTCTTATGTTAATTCACCAATATATATATACTAGTTACAATTTTTATTTCTTGCATAAAAGATTTGCCGAATGTTCTATAATTTCTCTCTCCAGTTTTTTGCGTTTCGGTGCCTTCGCGCCGGAACGCAATGTCCTGGCTTTTACCTTGCAGGCAGGCAGGAAGCAGGAAGCTTGGTTCAACACTGTGTCGCACACAATAAGACCTTATATGGCAATACGTTCCCAAATCCTTGTATAGCCGTTGCCTTATATGGCAAGGGAGCACGAAAAGGCAGGCAGGCTACATTTGCATGACACACAGGAGGGCGACCGCATGTAACTGCTACAACTGTTCGGAAATATCATTGCATTGTGGTTTCGGACTTTGATATCCTGAAAAATGACCATATTACATCTATTCCACAAGATAGCAGAAGAAAAAAAATGATTTCGTCAAGAAAACGACAAAAAATCGGCATAAATGATACCATATAGTGAGGTTATAGCATTACGTACAGAGGGACGGGTTACGTACCGCAGCTTAGCCCATCTGGCAACGCGAAGCACTTCGGACCCAGAAGATCCGGGTCCGTGTCCGTGCATGGATTTTTTTTTTCTTTTTAGATATTGAATATCAAAAATATATATTGATATTATATTAATCTATCAATATCATATTTATGAATATCATTTTTTCATTAATAAATAAAGAAATATTTTATATTTGTTATTTTTAAATATTCATTTAATATATACAAGGCCTTTGTCTTATGAACAGGACTTCATAGATTCCAAACCCGGCATTCGAATTTTTCTGTTCATTGTAATGGAAAATACCGTGCAGCGGCTCCTATGCGCGGTAAGATGATTCTTGCAAAACACTCGCCACTAAACTTCTATCCCCGATGTAAACAGAGGCTCTTGATGTTGTTTGCAAAACAGCGATCCTTTGTTACAGTAGCAAATGCTCCATTGTTCAGTATCGACTTCATTCAGACAACACGGACGTGGAAAGTGGCGCCGCTCGGCACAAAACTATGGGAATTTTCATGAATTTTAGCAAAATTACCCAGGAAAATAAGGAAGAAATGTTGTAAATGCGGAAACCAGAATAATACGGATGAGGTAGCTGTTGATTTGTTTGACATTTGGTAGTCATTTTAGATAGAACCTTAGCTGTTATGAACTTCTATTTCACTTAATTACCATAGTGCTGATGATTCAATGGTGCTTTTTCAAATTTTATGTTTTATTGCGTGCCATGAACATAATTACATTGATAGCTTTTATAATGAGCCTATTGTACATTTTACAAATAAGTACAAGTTGTAGGCCAAGACCAGCTTTTTCAAAAGCACTTAAGTTAAGTGACGTAACTTCAAAATTGCTTTCCCCAATTTGCCTTTCTCTATTAAAACAGTACTCATTTCCCAAAATGACAATTTTTCTTATAGACTGAACAGCCCTTGAGTGACTTCCTCTGGCAGATTTTACTTCAAGTAAAGGGAAAAGACAATTCACACTCATAAACGTAGCCGAAACGCCAGCTTTTTTTAAAAGCTCTTGTTTTCAATTGAGAGACACATTTAGATAAGGGTGTGACAACGGTCAGTCGTATCTTTTTAAAGAATCTACGGACGAACCTGTTATCAATCAATCAATCAATCAATCAAATTAATAAGCACAACGCTCTGCTGTACTATTTCCATATTAGAACGTGTCGGCCACCATATGCGTCCAATTTGGGGTGATACCATCCATATATACAATGTAGTAACAGGAAGCCAAAACATCATAACAATGATTAAGCGAACTAACGTTAAATATTCGTGGCAAAAAGGTCTGTTTACTTGATACCAAGATGACACTGTACGCGGTAGTGAGAGCGATAGCATTAGCTTATGTAATGATCGATATATCGCACCCGATGAAGTACTGCAGTAGGTAGTAGCTAATTCCGACTACCAATTACAGGCCAACAAAGTAATTCGATTTAGCCGATTTATCAAACTACTGTCACCTCCTCTCCCCCAATAAATGAATAAAGCTCAGACTATACGGTGTTTGCACTGTCATTACTATGACACCTTGTCCGCCATCTTGGATGGTTAAATATGTAGAAGCTCCAATTGAATTTACAGGTTCAACCAACCAGCATGGCGGATGTGACGTCATGTACAACAAAGCTAAGGTCCAAAGGAGCACAACGTTTTGTAAAACCACGAGGAGCTTGAATATCTTTTAAAAGGCTGGAGAGGGGAGCATTAACACCGAACTAGCTGGCTCAAATCTATTATCTTCACTGACGATTAAAAAAACTTTAAGTGGATACAAAAAAAATCAATCTTGGAGCTACAAGGACAAATTGTTGACCTTAACATCATAACGATCATGGGACTTGATATGGTGTCTTCCCACTGCGTTATTGAATTCGAATATCGAGGTCGGGTATAAGATCAACGAAGATCGGGTAAGCTCAATAAAGTCGCGAAACTGAGCCCTTTATCAAAGGGACCAGATCATTTTGCAGATAGAGCTCACAAACGCCGGACTATGTTTGTATACGTATCGCTGTATGTGGGCAGCTACCACCAGCATCGCTGCGTATATTGTTTGTCACATTCTCAATAAATACAAAATCAGAAAATGCCCTGTCTGTGGTGCTGAAATTGAAGCTATTTTTTTTACAGTCAATACCTTCTGGGTCTGGTGAGGAATTCAGTCATTAGTTCGTCAACCCTTGTCTGTATTGGCGTAACCGTGCGTGAAAACCATTGGGACGTGCCCCCATTTTCTTCTGAACACGACTTACATGTATTCTCTTTCAGCGATGTACACGACACAGTGACAGATCTGTGTCGAGTATTTGGAGTATCACAGCCACGGTGTGTTAGGGAGAGGGCGTATAGGAATTGGTTATCGATGTAGTTTGTTTGGGTGGACTTGTTTAACCTCAAAATGCACCAAACTTACTTGCCTGGGGGACAGGCTTGTTAGCTTTAGCCCGTTCTCCGGGATCGCTACACCTGCTACGAGGCCGGCACCCAGACTTGCAGTTATCCTTGTTGTTAACGTTTCTGACAACGGAAGAGTCAGAAAGGTATGTTCCTTAAAAGCACAACCCACGAATTAGCAACGGGAACGAGGAACTGAAAATGCAAATTCATCCTAGAAACGAGAATATTCTTCAGACCTGTGGCTGTTATATGTTCTTTTCTATAGCTATTTGTTAGGACTTCTAATTTCCACCAAATTTTCGATGCATTTTCGTTGTAATGTGTATGAATATCAACTAGAGTCAGAGACATTTACTTACCTCAAAACATGCCTTGAATTCTTCAAATCATACCAACCAGAAATAACATATATCTGCCCCTCTGGGCATGACGGCGACTGGGAAGCCTTGGATACATTGTGATATATGTGCTTGGGGACAGTGCAACGTCATCAAAAGGGCCCAGACCATCATCTGCAATTTTAGAGGGGTCTCTTGGGGTGTGCATGCTCATCGTTCGTGTGGACAACCTGCCACCAATTGCAGCTACTCTATGAAAGAGGAGTCCGATAAACTACAAAACATAAATGTACATTTTCAGTCCGTGTACTATCTAGTTGCCACCTTGTTTTGCTAGGGGACATGGAGAATACCCATAGGCTGAATGTCATCCTAGTTATAACCCTGGCTGTCCCTTCAGAAAACCTGGGACTTACTGAGGATGACACTCAGGCTAGAATATTTCTCAGTCCTCTTGTGATGGAATTGTGAACATGATAAAAGAATGCTGTGATCATGATAAAAAGTGACTGCCTATGTGATAACGATATGATATACACACGTATTAAAGTATGTGCATCTCCCAGATACAACTAGAGGCCATGCATGGATAGCGCGCTCCGCAATTTTAACAAGTGGAGTTGCGTGGATGGCACGAATTTATTACCGGCGGACCCAAGTGAGCCGAGATGACGCCAGCTGCGTACACTGCAATCACCCGTGAACTACCGTCTCTGTAGCTGGGCTAAGGGCCGCAAAATTGCAAAGCAGCGCACATTTGTTTAACGAAAGGTCCCCAACCCCTGAGCCTCTCTCATCATTGATGATTACATCCGCCAATGACGTGCACTGTCATCAAAGGTCCTTGGCGTCACGATCTTAACACGAATTGGAATCGGGATTTGATGGGTAACATTGCGTCGCACCGTGACTAGCCGGGAAGTGTTATCTTTTAATCAAATTGAAGCCTTTACGGCACCTCTTGGTTCTTTGATCTTGCGACTGTACATTAGTAAGGCATGGCGTGTTGTACCTCTGTGATTTTTCATCACAGCTGCGTTCGAAAGTCCTTGGAGTACCCAATAGTGAGTTATCCCTAACAGTGCATTATAGTGCAATAATATCGTGTGATATATAAAGTTGAATTGACTGTGATAAAGATCTAGGTAAAAGACTGTAATAAGCTATAGTGATAAGTATCGGGATTCCCAAGCCTTTAACACGCCTTGTGACAAATATAAATCGACAACTTATGTATCAGTTGAGCGAGAATATCAGCCACTTAACTGATTTTGAAAGATTTGCTCCCGATGGTTTTATTCTTAGGCGCACGCGTTGGAAATCGTTAATATGCAAGAAAACGTTACCCTCAAAGCAGAGGTTCGGCTCCGGATCGTTTTTTATGTCTTTTAGTCGTTTTTATTGTATTTCTATTTTGTGTCAACCGCGTTATCTGTGGTTGGATGAAAAAAGAAAACCTGACAAAATAGAAAGACAATAAAACGCCTGATTTTAAAAAGACGTCAGCTGCAGAAACTAGTCGGAGCCGAACCTCTGCTTGGAGAGTTAGAAAATGTAATGCCATTTGAAGACTCCTTGAAGCTGTTCTCTGACTAATGGCTAAATAATCTTATCATTTTGAGAAGTGAATTGTTATATGTAACGTCCTTCGTTTAAGATGTATCATTGCCCAAAATTTCAACAATGTGTGTCCTCTTTTTGAAAAAAATCCTCATGAAAAATATGCCTGAAATGACTAGCATGGCCACAGTATCTTATTCATTTTAGAATTCAATTGCCACCGGAAAATACTTGAATACCTGTCGTTCTCTATTCGGGACTCTCCCCTCGAAGATCGGGCCGGCTGCATCATGCATGACACCGATGTCAACCCCCAAGGCAACGCCTGAAGGGGGTGCTGCGAGACTAATCCCTTCAATGACAGTGAATCTTTCTGGTCATATGAGGGGACATGTACATTGATCAACAGTGCTGTAGTGCAGCATAATTCTATCTACCCCGGAACAGTACACATCTACAGCCTTTAGTCACGATGATGTAAGTGGGTTGTGTTCAAGCTTAGCCTCTAGCAGACTAGCTCTACTTTATGGTAGCCTTTACTAGGGTCGGCGTTTAGATATTGCCTTTAAGCGGCTAATTACCTCCGAGAAGGAGGTTCACCTCCGGCGGGGATACTGTTTTTGGTTGTGTATGTGTGTTCGCACCTATAACAAAAAATTTTTTGATGGATTTGTATGAACTTTGGTACCGTAGGTTAGTTATTGAGGTTCCAAAAACACATGGCGATCTTGGGCGCCCTAGCAACTTTTTCCGGTACTGCAGCATTACAGGCCGACACCCCCTCCCTGAAAGTAGTCTGGTAAAGTCCAGTCAAAATCCATCTGTCGCACCTGAGGTCATTGACCTTAATTGTGGATACCCGTTTTGACGATATATCAAGAAGCATGCATTCATTGGATTTTCATTTATTTTTACGTACCCATTTTGAACATCTACAGAGGCTGATAAGAAAACAAGACGTATTCAGCTCTCAAAACGGCCATATCATATAGCATCGACCATTGTAGAGCCTGCTTTGGAGGCTAGCTCAAGTTACAAATGACATCAGTTGGTCACCACAAGCAAACATTCACTCACCACCTCTTGTTACACTGGTATTGATTTCATTGACTGAGCCAATCAATAAAATCAGTTCATTTTCCTCCGAGCGTTTACCCTTATGGTATTTCGCTCGTTTTCTCTAACCGCTGGAATATATCATACTACTGTGTTCCCGCTTGGGAATAGCCTCCGGATTTTGTCATTATGCGGGTCATCCCTCTGTTGCAAAAATCATTTGTTTCATTTGCAAGGGGCGAATACTGATACAGGAGACTGCCAGTGCAGGGGCCCGAAGGAAACTAATTTTGCCGGAAACGGACGTGCCAATAAAATCTATAGATTCTTAGACATTAACAAACGCCACAAATTAGCCGAGAAATAAGTGAAAAGGATTGCCACGGTCAAAGTGGGGGAACCGATATGTCTAGGGTGCAACTGCCTTTGATTTTTTTAAATAGTATTTCACAGATCATAAATGAACAATTTTATATCATAAGGCAACAGCAAGTCAATCGTATGAATGACACCCTGGGGCCCCTGCAGAATCCAAATCTGATGTAAGAGTGAAAAAAAAAGATGGGTAAAAAACAAGATGTCTTAATTTTCAAAATAGAGGTGATAAACGTTGCTCAGAATTGAAGCGACAAATCACATGTATTGTATCCCAGTCAACAGGTCTTAGTCCTGTATTCAAGAGGCGCACAAAATGCCACTAGTGTGGTAGCCTTGTACCACTTAAGCAACTGCAGTCAAGGTTGTTGCTTCTGCAACTACCACACTAGTTTTACTTCTACAACTGTACTCATAGCTATCTCACTGGCATCATTTCTACAGGTACACTCAAGGCTATCACATTTTCCGTCAATTTTTTCTTGTCACGTACACCGTCTATAGAGGGGATCAAAATTTCTTAGTTTTGTTTTTCAAAATCAAGACAAAAATCAATACATGCACAGATGTCATCCATGAAATTTACTTTGTGTTGATGAAAAATTATTTGGCATGGAACTTGATCCTTTCGTGCCAAGCTGTCTGGTAGGTTTATAACCGAAAATTTGGCAGAATTCAATTCATTTCCTTGTTACATCGACAGATCAATTAATTTCCATAACAAATCCTACCAATACATTTTATCATATAAGGATAAGTGTGTTGCAGAAGAATGACAATCAATTGTTGGAAAATCCTTCCCGCACCATTCAGTGTATATTTCCTGGGGAAATACGGCACTACAGAAGGGGGCTAGTTGACCACTGGAACATGTTGTGTTATCTAACGTCAATATTCTTTCTCATAACTGATATAAGAGAAAGCAATGTGACTCTGTTTATGAAGTCTTTAGGATTTGAATCCATGAACATCCAATTGCGAAAAGGAGCACTCTGGATGTTTTCGGTCATCTCTACAGTAGTACCGCTGTCCTTCAATTTGCTGTCGATGTCATAAACCAGTTGTACCACTGATGTGACAAGGCCCTTAGTAAGCTAGCAACAGCAATTTACCATCTGGACTGATTAGGGCATCATGTCATATCAGGAAGGTCAATATCAATATTTTGAATACTCATGAAGTGTCCAGACACACAAATTGTTGTCAATCAAGGCTCCCTTGTGAAAGCCTTAGAAGCCTCTGGACTTGATTATGGAAATTTAAGTATGTCTGGGGATGTGCTAATATGTGATATGCAGATTTATGTTATACGTGGGCCGAGAAAATGTTTGATATGGGTGTTCCGTATCGTGTGATAATTTTTTGTATCACACGGGGTACACAGCTGTACTTTTAAAATTACTTGATCAGTTGTATTAGCTAAGCTAAGGCTGCAGAGACTTAATCAAAGATTTAGGAGACAAATAAGAACAGATTCTTCTCCAACTTTTAGAACATTTATTTGCTGCTCCTCATGGGTTGTACAACATCCTACTTCTTCTTGGACACACCCACGGTGCGACCCCTCCGGCCGGTGGTCTTGGTGTGCTGACCGCGCACACGCAGGCCCCAATAGTGACGCAAGCCGCGATGGGCACGGATCTTCTTCAGACGCTCCAGATCCTCACGCAGCTTGTTGTCAAGAGAATTGGCCATCACCTGGTGAAAAAAGGAAAAAACATCTTTTTAGACCAAAAAGGTTTCAACTGTGGCATTTCAGTTTTCTTTTTCCTATCAAACTTCTTGGTGACTTTGGTATGTTAATAACATTCTTTGATGTGCAAGTGGGAAAATTTTCCCACTGAAAAATGTTATCTTATTCACTCATTTCAGACAAGGAGATTTAATCTCCTTGGTTCAAACCAGTTTTTTTACTTGGCATATTACTTTTGTTAGTGAAAAAGAACATGGACCAATCCTGCTAGTTCTATACATGAAGAAAAATCTCTAAGCAGATGTTGGAAAGTAAGATTGTAATGCTGTTTAGCTGACCTTACTAGGTGAGAAAAACAGCGTAGCTAGAACACTTTACAATTTTGAACCCAACTATCTGCTTCGATAACCTGATTACGGCAGGCTCCCACAGAGTCACTGGTGTATACATGTTACAAGTACACATACCGGTACTTTGTGTCTGACTATTTGCAAAGTTTGCATAATGGTATGTTTAGCCAACTAACTTTTCTGGCCAGATTTACTGCTCAATTTACATGTACTAACTCAGTTACTGGAAACTTCATTCCAGTTTGCAGGCTAGCACTTACATTATGCATAAGTACTAACTGCAGTTCCATGATGACAGTTGTTCATGGTGTGAGTTTTGTGGTTTTGTGGTAAAAAGTTACAGTACAGTACTTACATATAGGACCAAAGTGGAACCTACCTGACTGTACTTGCCATCCTTGACATCCTTCTGCCTGTTGAGGAACCAGTCAGGGATCTTGTACTGGCGAGGGTTCTGCATGATGGTGATGAGACGTTCCACCTCCTCGTCACTCAGTTCACCAGCCCGCTTCGACAGGTCGATGTCGGCCTTCTTGCACACGATGTTGGAATACCTGCGGAGTCCAACAGAAACAGTCATGTTAGTTGTTTTCCTTTATTTTAACTCGATTTGTCAACAAACAAGGCTGGCTGACGTAAAAGATAAACCACCTCAAATACTGTAATTATTGAAATTTTCGGTGGTCTTATGTTCGCGGTTTACGCGGTGACCCTTCACCAGTGTTTCTATTACCGTACAGTATGTGACTTTAGTGCTACTGTAAACTTAAAACCACCGAAAACACTCATCATCATCTTCTCCTTCCCCAACACTTAAATCACCACAAACATAAAGGCATTTACAGTGCTAAAAACATTACTCCATAGCTGAAAATTGTGGGCAAGAAAATAATTTCAAAGGTCTGTGTGCATGTTAGGCTAGTCTTTACAATAGTTAGTAATTTGTATTCAAATGTTTCAAAACTTTCACTCCTGGCAATAACTAGAGTTTATGGGCCACATAAAAACAATTATGTCCCCTTCTGGAGAACTTTGACAGGAATGGAATCAACGAGTACTAACGTGAAAAGGGCCAAAAGGATTGAATTTTCTTGCTGTCATACTCCTAACTACATACTGCACTAGCAACTTCCAGGCTACAACCATACAACAGAAATCATGCAGCTCTCATACTTTTTGAGGGTAGATTTGTCACCTTTGGCAGTGTATCCTATAATGCAGTCATACATGCCCATTTTTCTCTATTCATGGACATCATCAGTATGCGTAACTTCTCAAAACTATGAAAGCATGGCAGCTATAGCTGGCATACATATGCCTGTACACGCGGTCATGTGGTGTGAAAATTTGGTAAGTCAGTCAGCACCACTGCAACTTTTCCTCTTACCTGCGCCCAACACCCTTGATTGACGTCAAAGCAAACATGATTTTCCGACGCCCGTCGATGTTGGTGTTCATCACACGCAAAATGTGCTGGAATTTCTCGGGTATTACCAAACTCATGGTGATTTTTCTTAGCTTCTTCCTAGGAAGAACCCACCGTGCCACGAACAAAATGGCGGAAAGGACCTGACGTAGCGCGCATGTCTGGAACCTCCGTTTGGAATATTCCATAGTGTCATACGTTTGAGGGGATGTCATAATAAATCTGTGGATAACTAAGCTAATTATGCTAATTTACACTTCATTTGTCACAGTTTGCATATGAAATCTATACGTATTATAAAGCATTGATGAAGATAAAGACGTTTTACGTCAAAGAAATGTTTAGAACATTTTTAAAGTAGTTTACAATCTAAATGTTTCTCCATTACTTAGAGTGGGGTATTCAGTTGACATTACAAAGGTGACAAGATGGCTGGTGTTGTAAGAAGTGGGGCGCTCAGCATGGCACTCAGAATCGGGGCTAGAACTCGCCCCCTAACGGTAATTTGGTAGATTTTGGAGTTGTGTTGTTGCCCTTGACGTGTTATGATTCAGGGTTGTCTATGTGTTGTTGATCTGTTTCCCTACGAATCAAATTTCATCATCCTGGTTGCATGTACATGTGTTATGCATGTTGTAATCGCCATGCTGTTCTTTTTGCACCAAGAAAATCATATATAAAATGTGCCATGATATTGTCTTGTTCAACTGGTCACCACGGTCACAGAAAATCTTTGGAGGCCACTTGATTAGGCACTTTCCAATGACGTGCGAGGAACATCTTGCATTTGATGTGTCCTTTTGATATCTTACAAATTATGCAAATTTAGTTATGCAAGGTTCAAAAGAATATAGATGGCCCAAATGCAATCACCGATTCGCATTTTTTTTGAAAGGGAAGAAATTTAAGCGACACGGAATTTAGCAAAATAAATAGAACATGTGCTTGGTATTACTAGTATGATATAGTAGTATCAATCGTATTATGAATCAATCCTCTACTGCCAGGACAGGCACTTTATTATGCAATAGCAATCAAGGTACATGTACTGCAATCAGTAGCCCTGGTCTGCAACTTGATTGGCTGGCAACTTTCCCTCCAACAGCAGGAGGGGGGTTGTCTGATTGGCTGGCAGCTGGCAAGTGCTATTGCCACAAGAAAATCGCTAGTTTAAATTTCATTGGCCGTTGATAATTAAATCTTACAATTATGGTATATCTTGCGATTTTACTCTAAGACAAACAAAAAGTGTTCATGTTTGTTTGTTTGTTTGTTTGTTTACAGGGACTGTTTCCCCAGACGAGTGTGACCCATCTTGCCCGACATGCCAGTGGTCTGCCCATGAACACTGTTGTCTTGTTCGTTCCCCAACAAGAAGCCTGGGTGGTGGAACGGATGGGCAAATATCACAAGATTCTGGAGCCCGTATGTAAAAATAAGATTTTTTACTACATGTAGTACATGTAGTAGTATTATGTAGTAAAAGTTGTTAATGGTCAACTATATGGTAGTGGCATCCTCATTGGGTAGTTTGAAATAATGGTCGGAGTAGGTGTGACAGGTCATTCCATATATTTTAACCAACTGCCACAGAGTACTTATTGGAAGCTTGTTTGTTACATCGAATCGTGGTTGTACCGACTTCAAAATACAGATTCAGATGTAATTATCACTAGTTATGTCAGTACTGAATACATTTACAATGCAATACATGTACACTTTCGCACAGAATCACACTGTTTCCTATTTGCTTTTTTGTTTAGCTTCAATGAAAAGCCTCACTTTACTTAGTATCAGAGATCTCTCTAAACAACTATAACATAAAGAAGATAATTTGAAGACAATATGTGGTGAGTTTATAGACATTGCAAACAAGTGTGGAATGTTAGCCTGAGTGTCATCCTGTTTCAGTTCCAGGCTCTACCTTCGACACTCACGGTGAAGGTAGAGCCTGGAACTGAAACAGGATGACATTCAGGCTATTGAAATGTCAGATTGAAGCTTCTCTTATATTCTATTGCAGGGTCTCAACCTCCTCATTCCAATTCTGGACAGAATCAAGTATGTTCAGTCACTAAAGGAAATTGTCATTGATATCCCAGAACAGAGTGCTATCACAATAGGTGAGTTTGATATAGATCCCTATATGATTGCTATTTTGCCCCCTTTCTATATATTTGTGTTCCCCAGGGTTGAGTATTAGGTCCCTGATACAGACCTAAGACTGAACCCTGGGGTACAGAATATTCAGTTGCAATAGCCATGATATTTCAAATACATCTAGAAACCTTGGGAGACATAGATTTTCATAACTTACCGTACCAATATTTCTGTCATAATGCTTCCTTGCTACAAGGCGTTAGCTTTACAACTATACCATTGTATTATTATTCTGTCCAGATAATGTGACTCTTCAAATAGACGGGGTATTGTACCTGAGGATTTTGGACCCATACAAGGTATGCAAATGATTCTTGCGGTCAAATTTTCTGTGCAATTTTTCAAGATAAAGACATTCTATTTGTAACGTTGTCATAGGAACAGCTCATAAAATATTCATCCATACAATAGCTGCTCACAAGGTCAATGCAATTTAAAGGCTACTGATGTATGATATTTTCCTGGGCTAAGATTTACAACATACATGTTTTTAGCAAAGAAGATATAAAAATTATGCAGGCATTAATCCTGATATGGGATATTAATACTATAATTCAAAGTGAAAACATTTTTGAAAGTTTTATATTTGTACCTGTGACAGAAGGAAATAAAACACATGGAAGATTTCATTTCATACCCATGTATCATCTTGTATATGTGCTCATGTTTTTAGTCAAGTTATGGCGTAGAGGACCCAGAATATGCTGTAACACAACTTGCACAGACAACCATGAGGTCAGAAATAGGTAAGACGACATTTTGGACACACTTTATATACTTTATAATACTGTAGATACATTTAACTTCACATGGTTTTTATTACGCTCTAACACGAAAATTGAGTGTTTGCGGTGGTTTTAAGTTCGCGGCAGCGCTGTAGTCACATACCACCACATTATTGGACAAAAGTGGGCTTTAAGTTCGCGGTGAAACGGTCGCCGCGAAAACCGCGAACATAAAACCACTGCGAACATTTCTGTATCTACAGTATGTATCCATGACTTACCCCTGTGGTGTAGTGGATTAGTGATCCTGCCACGTACCATATTGTTCAAATCACCACAATATATAAAATGACTACTTTACCTTGATAAATATACACTTGATAAATATGTCTTGATGACTTTAAAAAGATGAGTAGAAAAGTACATGATACTTAATGTCGTATAAATTATATGGAAATAGCATGTAAATTACTGTAAATATGATTAATTATCTGTACTTCGTTCCACAGGTAAAATTACCATGGATCAAGTTTTCAAAGACAGGGAGTTGCTGAATGTAGCAATTGTAGGTAAGTACATTTTCTTCATTGTTTGAAATTGGTATATCATTTTTTGATGGGAAACTTGGACTGTCTTACAGAACAATTTTTTCATGGAGACTTAAATAAGATTCCAGTGAGTTTCGTTGATGTTTTCATTATTCATTGTTCTTTTCAGATGCCATCAACCTTGCTGCAGAAGCCTGGGGGATGAGATGTTTGAGATATGAAATACGTGAGTCAACGTTATAGTCACCAAAGAACCCATGACAGCCTTGTCTTGTCTTGTTCCTTTTGTAAGAACTGGAAACAAACAAGAGTTTGGTCTTGATAATTTTAAGACATTTTCCATTGTACTCTATTTTACATCATAGTGCTGTATTACCGTAGTAAGAAATTGACCCCAAAAAGTCCAAGGGAATTTTACTACAACAATTGATGTATGTTGTTCTATGCAGTGGTACTTAGATTTGAATATTCGTGAAGTCAGTAAGTCTGATCTTTAGGCTGATTGCCAGTGGTCTTTATGGGACACACAGGTATTTGATATTTGTGCAGTCATCTTGGAAAAAAAGTGTACTTGGACTTGATCATTGAATTATGCTTCTAAAGTATTACACATCTATTCACAAACATCTAGATCTAGTTAAATTGCCCATGCACTTGCAATCTCAAGCAACAATATAAACTGTTTAAATGTAGGTGACATTCAGATGCCAGACAGAGTGAAGGAGGCCATGGTCATGCAAGTGGAGGCCGAGAGAAAGAAGAGGGCAGCCATTTTGGAATCAGAAGGTTTGTTTGTCAAAAGTACAAAACATATTTGTTACCACAGGTGAAAATGGAGCTTCTATTTACAAGTGAAAAGAACTTGAACACAGTCTGCATATGGTGAGCACAAGCTGCCTAACACCAGACTGTAAGGTTTGATCCACTCGCACTGGGATAGACCCCTAGTACTAGTACTCTTATATAGACAAGAGCGGTTGGTTCCCTACCATGCTTGAGGTGTGGGTCTCCTCAAACATAGGACCTTCAGCTTTATGTCTCATTTGAGAGAATGCCCCCAACCCAGAGGTACTCATTTCAATAGCCTGGGTGCCATCCTCCATAGTAACCACTTGCTCAATATTTTCGCTTGATAAAACTCCCTGGTTACTGGTAGGAAGCAAAAAGATTGAGCCAGTGGTTACTATGGATGATGGCACCCAGGCTACGTTTTCACCTGAGCGGAGTAAGAAATTGTTGCCTTTCCCAAGGTTAAGACATTGGTACCTGCTAGGGATTCTAACCCATAGATATTGAAGCCCATGTGTTCTATGTCTAACCTAGTTTGCTACGTTGATGCAAAGACCTATCGAATAGCATTTCCCTGTTGATTGACCAGGTCTGAGGGAGGCAGACATCAACGTTGCTGAGGGGAAAAAGAGAGCTCGGATCCTGGCATCCGAGGCTGTCAGGATGGAAGAGACCAACCGAGCAGAAGGTCAGAATCAGTCTCCTTTTTTATACTTCATCTTCTCCTTTAGTTGATATGAAATCTACATGTAGATACATGCATGCTTGGAACTTAAGATTGCTCTGTACAGTGCCAGCTGTTTTTGTAGTGAATGCTGTGGATTTCTACATATCTAATTACTAGTATTTAACTCAACAGTAGATAAACAAATTTTGTATTTCATTTTCAGATGCATCTATATGTACTTTTCTCTTAGCAAAAGCTCCACCCTTCTTTCTGCTGGTTTTTACACTAGTTAAATTTTGGCCAGAAAGGCATGGTAAAATTATCTACTAGTATTCCTTAGCCTAGATTTGCAAGTCTATGTTTTCACAAACACATGCAGAAATAGAGGTAGCAAATGTGCAGTGATACTTAAAGTCGGCAAGAGTCTCTAACAACATGACGATTTTCCACTTCAAGGAGAGGCCAACGCAATTTCCCTCCGAGCCAAGGCCAGGGCGGAATCCTTGCAAGTCGTGTCCGAGGTGATCGGGAAGCAGTATGGATCCCAGGCAGCGTCGCTGAACGTTGCGGAACAGTACGTTCAAGCTTTCAGCCACCTGGCGAAAACTGGCAACACACTGGTGCTGCCGTCCAATACTGGAGATGTCAGCAGTATGGTTGCTCAGGTTAGTAACCTACAATGACATGTACTGTGAGTTGTGAAATTTTCGGTGTTTTTAAGTTTACAGTATATGCTGTTACCTCTCACTTTAAAGTCATTACACTGCAGGTATATTCTATCTTCCATTGATAACTAAGGTTGTTTTGATATCAATCTTTAAGATACCGCAAAGTCTTGCTCTTTACTGTGTTGCAAAACTTCAGAAGCATTGAATTTAGATGAATTTAGTCTAGTTATCTCCAAACACCTAAGATTATTTGTAATTTATGTATGCTGTGGAATGGCCAGATTGTACATTAATTGTTGTAACATCTTGGTGAAAACATAGGCACCTGTAACCAAGATAGCTATGAAATTGTAGCATTACAGAATGTGTGTTTTACATTCTTTGTCAGTGTTGATCAGTCTGATTTACATTGTATATAACAGCTTCATCGTATCAAGCTATGCAAGCTATTTATTTATCAGGAGTGAGTTTGATTGCTGCAAGAAATCTAACCTACCTGGCAATATGTGTTCTACAGGCTATGGCTATCTACGGGAACCTGAATCAACACAACCAGAAGCAGCTGGAAGCTCCAGACACTACAACTACAGAAGAAAAGAAGGAAGATTCTCCTATGTAAACATGTGTTATTGTAGTTTAGGAGTCGCTGTGAATTTTCTCTCCCACAAAATCAACAATTAGGTGTACTTCTTTTGTGTTTTAAATTTCTGTCTGATACTGATAGACTTGTTCAACAATTGGCAGTGTAAGCCTCAAACCTTTAGTATTATTTAGCGATAGAACTTTGTGCCAATTCTTGTCCTACATTCAGATTGAGGATACTTATTGGTGGTTTGGTTCCCAAAATATGCGCACGTGTACTTGTTACGCAAGGCTTAAGTGTAGTTACAACATCGTGTATCAGTCACCAGCTCTTATTGTATTCATTACAGCATAAGTTAAAGGGAGTGGGTCTATCTATTTTGCCAACTTCATTTTCTTGAGCTGTATTTTGTAAAATATTGTGCAGTACCCTTTTCATACTTCCATTTTGTGTCAATGATGGCAATCGAAATCAATTCTATTTTGTCTTAGATGACAAGCAAACTGTGAACGTAGTAACAGAAATATGCTAGTTGGGAGTTAATACCAAACTTTTGTCTCTGAGTCTGACATAAACATGTGTATGTTTTACTAACCCCCTCTGTGAAAGTCTCTTGTTGTGCATGAACCCACTTTTAAGGAATAGGAGTGGTCAGCGGCCCAAAAGAAACTACAAAATGTACAGTGTATGGTTTTTTTTGTGTGTATTGAAAAAACAAAACCATAGTACAACATGTATGATTGACACTTCTTATTTTTGAGTGATGTGAATGAAATGTACATGTAGTACATGTACCTTTAAACTGAGACATAGTCAACAAATTTAATAGATGCCTTTCACATAATTAAATAGAAGCTACCGACTTACTGTTGCAATGAATCCAATTTCCACTGGTTTTTGTTCACTTTCTAGCTATGTAGCTAGCCGAGGGAGAGTTTGTTAATTGTTTGCCTCCTGAGAACGTATGAGTGGATTTACAGCTTTCCTACCAGAAAGCATCCCTTTTTTGACATTCCACCTTTGGCACCATATCCAACATCTATTCACAACTATTACCAACAGCCCATGCTTTTACAGCTCCTTTCATGGGGCAGATATTATATATCAATTCTGTCTTTTATTCCACAATAACACATTATTGTACACAGAAGGCCAAATTATACAAATAATGTACATAACATTGTCTTCAATGCAAATTGAACAAGTACTCTGTACATTCAATGCAACATGATAGCTTTAAACGTTAAGAAAATGAAAGTACATTATTATACTCAATTCCACCATGTGGTATAATGATAAATCAGCTCATAAATTCCAAATGCAAGCCATTAAATTTTGTAACATGTGATTATGTAGCCTCCAAGCCACATTGACACCTGGGTGGAGTGAGGAAAGTCGTGTTAAGTGCCTTTCCCAGCACATAGCCAGGTATCAAATCTGTGACTTCTCCATCCCGCGTCCACTAGCATAACCATTGTTCCATCGACACAACATGGCCCACCCGCACAAAATATTAATCTCCAAGCAGATCTCCATAGTGGCAAAATCATATAAGCCAGCCAGAGAAGATCCAGTCAGCCAGACATAACCCAACGGTGGCTGGCTGGAGCTTCTTTGGCTGGCTTATATGATTTTGCGACCGTGGAGATCTGCTATCGAAATATTGCATTTTGCAAAAAGTACTACCTCTTCTGCTATCACATGCATAATACAAGGCCTCAAGGATGCAGTATTTTAAAAGAGAATGTTAAAGAGACCTTGGTGTAAACTTTGACCCGATCATGTAGTGATAGTGTACTGACTTGACACTAATCTTCCACTAAGTCCTGCCTGTCTTCCTGACACATTGAGAATAACTCAGCTTTGGCTTTATCTTTCTTATACTATCTGTACAGTTTTCCAATTTCAACAGTGAGAATTGCATGATTGGGATTTTTCGTCCATGTCATGAATACTTTGCACAAGGTGGGTCCTAGTTAATAACGTCTGCTTCACTTCCGTTTACCCTGGTATACTCGTCCTTCATTTCCTTCTCACCCTTTTCTCCGTCCTTCCGCCTGCAGCAAATGAACACCCCTCCAAACATGATGATGACCACGGGGATCCCCAGTCCTGTCGAAATCACAACGATAATCAGGAGGGACAGTGTTTCAGCTGGTGGCTCGCCGTATCCCACAGACGCAGTCCTGCAAAGGAGCAGGAAACAAACCTTTAGATTGTTGTTAGCACCAGGCTGGGGTTTATCTTTTAGATGCAACTAAAAAATGAGGGGACCTTGTTTTTGCACTGTTCACAAATGCTGGAAATGTGAAAGGGAGCAAAAATGCTAAAAAGCAGTTGTAAAAGTCAATCCTAAAGATTTTGTTATTTGGCATGTTTTCAGTTTTGCCACCAAAATCTTACAGGGAGTACCTTTGACTTAAAAAAAGGAAATCCACAAAAGGTTGGATGACAATTCACAGAAGTCTTGGAGGCCTTTACTACAAATATGGAGGCCTTGGATACAATATACATGTACAGAAAAGGGAGCTACTAAGTCAATGACGAAACAGAAACAGCCCTTAGTAACGGACATGATAGCAAGATGTACATAACTGTACTTACCAACTTGTAAAGTTGGAAGCAACATAGGTCCCATCCCCAGTTAGTCCAAAGGACACATTCAATGCTTTTCTCTGTAACCTGTCCAAGTTGGTGAAGTATGCTCTGGCAATGGTGTCACCTGGTATGCTTGCGGTGTCAGGCTCCTGAAAATGAATACATAATCAGTTTTGGTGACACCTCAGGTGTGAAGCCTTTAGTACTGTATTGGACTTGGTTTGAAAAAATTCAAATTGACAAAATTCCAAAGAGTACAGAAATGAACTGTTTTGCATGTACATGTACATGTATCTACAATCTAGTTGTATAAGTCTACAACATTTATGATAATTTATTGAAACATGCTCCAAAAGTCAATTGATTGAAGGTAGTCTTTCGTCACCTCCATTATGCCTCTTCAACTGTTGAACACTAACCTTGAGCTTGTGGGTTTTTGCTGGCGTGGCAACTGCCATGGATCTGGTGTGTTTTGTATAACAGACAGGCTTCCACTGCACGTAGCTGTCAGTCTGGGCACCGTGTGTCGTGGTCAGTTCAAACAACTGTAGGTAAAAGAAATAAATCATCACACTTGGAGACCCTAACTCACTCTTACTTAAAAATGTACTCCTCTATGCTTGAAACTACTGGCAGATAAATGCACATTTTAACCGTCTGCCTGGATACAGTCAAACCTGTCTACAGTGACCACTCAGGGGACTTAAAGAAAATGGCTGTAGACAGGGTTCTTGGGTCAATGAGGAAAATAATCTAAAAGGCCACCAAAAAGTGGTCAGAATGGTCAGGTGGCCCTTATGCATGTCAATAGTACAGGTATGACTGTATATCATTTTTGACACAGATTTGGCTGAGTAATTCTTGGAGACAATCATTTATTCTCCAAAGCTTGACTTACTTCAGTGTTGGCTATTTCAAAGGCTTCTGCTCGAATCTTTGCTTCTTACAATGTGGTCAGAATGTCTTTAAATCAAACATCAACTTTGTGAATGACACAAGACTCCCCATTTTCAAAAGATGGATGCAGCCCAATCTGAGACGTCCAAACCCCGGGATTGAACCGGGGTCTCCCAGTTACTAATGAGTAATGTGCAGTTAGGCTGCTACCGGTAGAGCTACAGGGACATCAGTCGACAGTTTCACCAATGGTACCATTTATTTTCTAAATCTCATCTAATGTGTATAGAGAGGACTGAGAGCTCACCTCAAAAACACCAGGAGTATATTCATCATCTATAGACTGCAGTTTTTTCAAGTCGACGTGCGTTCCTCTCTTATCCTCTGTGATGAGCATGACTTCCATGGCGTAACGTGACATGTTCCCGCGAGGTTCCACGGAGTCAATGGTAAAGTCGAACTGCGTCTGGTTTGACGTGTACTGAAGGTGGGGAAGGTCTGTTGATCGGTCGTCCGTCTTGAAGGCATGAATCTGTAAAAAAAGGCAGAGCAGTTCTTCGTTAAACTGAGGTGAAGCACAATATTTTCCAGTAGCTATTAGTGTTATGTTCGTTCTCTATGGCTCCATTTTCAGCCAAGCACACCGGGTCACCCCTACTCTTCTCTACAGTAGTATAACTTAAGTGTGTTGGGTTTTTCTATCAATCACTCATTAATTGACTGTACGATTCTTTGTCTGTTGTTCCCCATCTTGCAAGAGTTAGTGTGTGCAGCAGTTTGATGACAGAGGCTAACACCTGCAGCTCCCTCATACACGTCGGGCCACAAGCTTTAAGCCCCATCCGAAAGGCCAAATGCAACCCCTACAACTCAGTTATGCAGAGTGGGGCTTGAACCTTGGCCCTCTAGATCCCAAGTTTGATCCATATGGCAAAGTATTTGGGTCTATGAGATGAGAAGGGATGAGGTGTGCAGAATTCTTGTGATACTGGTATTCAAATTCGTTAATTGTCTCCTTTGACACATTAGTGGTATTTCTGTATGTATTCTTACTCTTTACACACTCTCCTTATGCAACATATACACAGTGACAATCTCATCACCAGTGGGCAGATGTAAAAGATTTTAAGTAGATCTCACCTTGAATGAAATGCTGCCATTCTGGAAGAGGGACTCCATGTCTGGCTGTGTGGTTGCTCCTGTGAAGTTCCCGGTGAGGCCTGTAGCGTTCATGGTCATGTTGAAGTCATCCCACCTCATCTTAGCCAGGTCGTACGGTTCAAACATTTCCGCTTCGTCTTCTGGGAGTTCGGATTTGTCATGTAGGTCTTCATATTCCCAAATCTAAAACCAAGAAATTTGGGACAGTTTTACTAAATATTCAATGAGTCTTGTGTTTCAACAACACGGACAAAAATATAGAAGAAATTTCAAAATGTAATTTAAAGTATCAGTTGCAAAGCAATATCAACTTATGATCAATCAGAGATTGGTCCAAATGAATAAGTTTAACAACATGCTGTGCTCTTTCATGTTCCACATTCGAATGAAGGTATATCTATGTGTTAACCCTTTTGATAGTTGAAGGACATTACAACATACGCCTTCCCCCCAACCCCCACGGCCCCACCTATTCAACATAAGCAGTTTTTGCAGAAATGATTTCATATATTTAAGAATGGTAGCAGTATATTCCTCATTCCACCTTGTTAAATATCACAGCCATGGAGAAGTCCACTGCATTGCTGGGTTCAAATGTTATCGCTCCACTAATGCTTCTGTTCGTTGCCCTCAGCAGTCTTTCCCAGTCTACCCGGAGCTCGGAGTCCTTAGACGTGGTGTGGACCACAAGTACCGTGGGCGCTCCTATCGTACTCCATACGTAATGGAGCGAGTCTCTGTGGCCCCTCGCGAGAACGTGAACGAGGTTGTTGTGTGTGTCGTTGTTATTGGATGGTGGGAAGGACTGGCACTCTGTGATGTTGCATCCTGGGTTATAGTGCATGGATACCTAGAACAGGGATATACATACAGACTTTAACATTATATCATGAAAGATACATACTGTATTGTATCATATTGAATATCCTTACCAAAACTAACGATACAGACCTTTTTGTGTGGTCTACTCGAAACTTATGACAGTATCTATTAAAGATCATAAATAGCAAACAAAAAACAAGAATTTTAGCGGGGCTACAGAAGTCACTGTACCAAGGAGGTAAACTTTTATAGACGTCTACTAGTATATAACCTCCTTGCTTTAACCCTCCCCCATCCCCATTTTCTAAGTCTAAGAGGCCGTACTGATATATGATAGCGTTTGCTACACGCCAAGACACAGCACGACTTTGTCACAATCAACATACCTGTCTACTGAAGGTCTCATTTCCGACAACCAGTGATGTGAAGACGAACAGGGCAAGGGAAAACATTGGCCAACACTCGTACACTCTCCTTGCCTGCCTGGATGCCGCCATTTTCGTTTCACGTGATGTGCACGGTTACTACAGGTCATTGACCCACCATGGGGGTCAATATTGTAGGTCAACACTCTGGAGATCATGTTACGCATTTTCCAAGCAGATGTAGATCAGAACTTTGTCATTGGCACTATGGTGTTTGACGCTAGAAATTCAATAAGTTAAATGTTTCATTTTTAACATATTTTGTTACACATGTTTACAAAATGGGGCCATTGCCATTTTTTTTTTAGTCAACAAAGAAAAAGCCTGTATCTAATGTTCACAACAAATAAGACTTTATTGTATCTATAAGCTTTGTGGAAATCTATTACAGATATTTTACAGATGGACATCTCTAAATGCTGTTAGCAAGTGCCTTTATTACGCTAAATACTTAAAAGTTTTATCATCAATACAGGTACATCATGTTGCTGTAGTGTAGTTGTTGTAGTTTGGCAGCTAGGTGAGATTTAGCTTGCCCAATGCCATTGCAAACTTTTATCTTTTCTTCAGTAATTCACAATCTTATGATAATCTTTGTTGCACACCATCTCATTTCTTGTAATGTTTTTTGCTAATTTGCATCATCTAAGCTGTTCACCACCGACCAATCCATTTGGAACGTAAATGGATTCTGAGATAAATTGATTTTGGGTCATTTGCACATGTGTTTTACCTTTAGATGACAACTGCTTCCCAACGAATACAAGACCTGCTGATAGTTATGTCCAACAACATCACTTGGCCTATCAAGCAGCACACATGACAGCTGGTTTATAAATGTAGAAAAACGCTGTTCGCAGCGCAGTGGTCTGGAGCTGACATTGCAGGGCCAACAAGTGCTGAAAATGTAGTGAAATAGGGTCCTACTGGCAAAGAGCAACACACTTGGTAAGTTTATCCTCCCAGGACATGCTATTTATTTGTTTTGACACATACCCCTACCAGCAATGCCTACCTGGTCCACAACTTGTAATACCCAAGCAGCAACCCTGGTAAACCAGTGTGCAATCCATGCTTGGGGGAGCTTCAGCATTGACCAGCTGTCAATCAATCAGATAGTAATCCCCCTTACCAAGGAACAACACCTGGGTATCTGATTATCGATTGGGTCCTAATGCCTGAAACACATATTGCACACCAGCTTACCAGGGTTGCTACCAGGATAATATAAGCTACATGCCTGGTCGGCATGACCTGAAAATTACTAACCCAAACAAATGTGTAGTGACAATTGAAATGGGTGTACTGTATATACTTTCTAAGCACAACTTTCATAGATGTCCGTATTTCACATAAGGATGTTTCTATGTATGGTAAACATGGCATGGATAACTTCCAGCATGCTCCCACCATGCATCAGGCACATCGCTAGACAATCCAGGTGAACCACTGGCCATAAAGAAATAATTTCAGTTATGACATATCATAAGCCCAGACATCCCTGTGGCTGGTGTTCTGCTTCTACACTATCTTCACATTACAAAAATAATGACGTCAAGAGTAACAGCATAAAAAATGCACACAAGGCAGAGCCAAGATATGGCCACGGAGGTGAACATACGTGTATTACAGTACCAGAGAACAACATGCATTGGAAACAGAACTGATTTAATCACTGATTTCATCATGTAACTTTTATTCAAATGAGCTTTACTGCCAAAATCCCACATTGCCTTCCTAATCAATATACCAGTACAACCCCTCACAACAAAACACACAAAAATATGACAAAATCTTTTATATCTTTTTTTGGGGATTACTAACAGCCATACAATTCAGTTTGCTTTTTGTCATTTTTGTTGTAGTTGTAATACTGTACTATTGGAGGCCTGGTGTGAAATGCTTGGGGATCACAACAAAGCTGAATGCCTGTAAATTTATTGGCCTTGCTGCATACATCAAAGTTTCTCACTGTATTTACATCCCTTCACTTCAGGAACCCGATTGAAATGGACAGGCCTAGCAAACACTCTAATACCGGCTGATTTGCTACAGTAAGAATTCATGTAATAAAGCATTGGACAGTATTCTCAACTACTATTGCAGGACGGAACAATATCGGTCACAGCTATCTAATAAGGAAACAGCAGAATATACATAAAGCATCAAAATGACCAACATCTTCAAACGCAAATATTACAACTCTGGCAATATCTACAGAAAAAAATAGCAAAGCATTTGATGAGGTACATTTCTATCTGCTTTTTCCTTCCCATCTCTGTAAGAGTCAGCATGCCAATGTGCATCATGTCTCAGTTTCGCTGAGATAGAACAGAGTCTGTAACAGTTTTTATCAACTGCACTGAAATGATATTCATGTCCATAGTAATGGCAAACCTGGCATACTACCCTACCTTAACTCTTACATCATTCACGAGATCTCTGTTAGTTTTTTTTTGTCCTATAATTTTGACTATAACTATCTCCACTTCTCTATCTCCAATATGTCCTCTTTGTACTCTTATTCCTTTTTTTGCTGCATGCCATATCTTTGTTGAAAATTAATGGCTGTTAGTGTAAGAGCATTTCAATATAATACAATCTCCAAATCAGCGGGTAAATTCCTGGCACTGTATTCCATAAAGTGCCAGCTCACCCCTGTCAGCACATGGACATGTTGTGAACATGTCAGCATGTCTAGGAAACAGGGATGCATAGGTTTGTCTGTCTCAATAACTTTGGCCCACACTCAAGCAACACCTCCACAAAACATAAAATAGGAGCAAGCACGGATACCTTGGCTCTCTTTCTCTATGCTTACTTGAGCTTTTATCCAAAAGATTTTAGGATCTAGATAGAGTATATTTTCAGTGTAACAATGATATAAATCATCACTACAGTGTCATAGCAAGTCACAAAGGGACAGGATTAATCTGAAACAAGGAAGGAAAATGAGAAGACTGGTCGAAAGACCTGGTCAGGAGAAAGGGGGCGGGTGCTTGCTTTCTCTGTACAACTATATCTGTTACATAGAGATGTCCAGTCATGAATGATGCTCCTGGTTTTCTTGATTTTCTGTTGACTGTTCTTCGGGTTTCTCCTCGTCTTTCTTCTCTTCCCCGGCATCTCCATCCCCCTTCTTAAGCCCAACGACCGCCTCAGGCTTGGTGATCTGGGGTTGGTCAGACACTAGCTTGCTGGTTTGAAGAGAGGGCTTGCGGGCTGGCACATTGTCTGGTGTGGGAATCGTGTCTCCAGTCACCTCCTTGGGATTGGGCTGCTGAAGCCTGGCCCCATTCCCTCTGATTGGCACCTTCTTTGTCTTGGCCAAAGCCATGTTGTAGTCTCCAGAGTCAAAGTATTTCGGCTGCAACAAAAAGTAACAAAAACGTTCACTGGTGTTTTTTCTTCTTCTTAGATTTCTAGGGTATATTTTCTATTAACACCTGATGCATAAAGGTAAATATGATGCAAAAAATGCCTGCAAACCTCAAAGCGGTCTCATAAGGGGCCCATTTTTTCAAATAGAGGTTTCTCCTGCAACTTGTTTACAAGCTTCAAGTCCAAGAAAAAGAATAGTGGTATAGCCATGCCAACATTTGATATGCTCCACAACAACACATGTACTACATTGTTGACAGTACAAATCAAGTCACCATTACCCCTTTTTGTAGCCTCTTGCGAAGGAAGTCTGAGCCCCCAGGCCTCTGTTGGTGTCCCAGGGCAGGATACTTCGCCTTGAGTTTCGCCTCTTCAGCTTGTTCAGGAGTCAACTGAATAGTGAAGACAAAAGTACATTCTTAGAGCACATCTTTTCATCATTCATCAGTGGCATCGTGGTGGCGTAATGGCAGGGCGTTTGGTGGTTCCCCTGACATGCCCCATTTATGTTGTGTCCTTTGGGAAAGGCACTGCAAAAATTGCCTCACTTCACTTAGGTGAAAATGAGTACCTAGCTTCAGTTAGGGACATCCCTTGAGTAAGATTTTAAATGGCGGTCCCGTGTTTGAGGAGAGCCACATCTTGAGCACGTTAACGAACACAACACACTAACTTCCTGGTGTGAGAGGACCCATTAATCTGTCTTGTACCGTTCAGTGCAAACCTGGTGTGTTATGCCATGAGGCGGTTAACCAGGTATGCGATACAAACAAAGCAAAACAAACAATTTCTTCATGAATTTAAACACATGTTTAACCATTATATCACATCTATGCAAAGTACGTGGTGAGAAACTCCGCTGGCAAAATTAACAGTGTATAATTTGGATGTTGACAGACAGATTTTACATATTCCATTTACATACGATTGAGGGGTACAGAAAGCAAGAGATGCAACAATGTCTTGTTATGTTTGAATTTTGATCTTCCTAAGTAATTATATTCGTCAAATTATCTTCAAAATAAAAGAAATCCATATAATATTTGACAAATGAAGCTACTACAGTAACAGCGCTCTTCCAAAATTTGTTAGAAATTGCCAGTTACTTTAAGAAATCATAAAGGTTTCCACTGGAAAAAAGGAACAAAAGTCAACGATAGCAGCTTAAAACTTGTGACAACGTTCTGAAGGTGGGAATTATTATGACAGATTATTTTGGTTCGTGATACTGATAGCAGAGGCACATATGCATGTCCAAAGATCACAGACACACACACAAGTAACTCGCTACAGTTATCCTTCCAAACTTTGGCAGAAATACAGATACAGTCGTTTTGTGAACTTAGAAGCGTGTATACATGTACTGATGTGTACTGCAGCACCTGTCTTGCGGCCAACCATCTGTATATATGAATAAAACGGAAGAAAACAGTCGCTGAACTGCTGCAGCTCTAGCAAAACTGCACTTCACAGCGACTGCACTTTGGCGGTAATTTTGCACAACCTCACAGCAACAAAGGCTTTTATCTGTATCTTAGCTACCTCTTTAGCCTCCCCTGACTCCATGGAGGGAGGACGGGCTGTGTCTGTGGCCATCCTGGTGTAGTTCAGCCCTCGAAAGTGATAAAACCGTGGCCTGTGCAGATCAAAACAGAACCCAAACGATCCTCCGGCTTCAAAATGGCGGCGTAGTGACGTCACGGTCTACCCAGGAGGGGTTTCCTACAGGAGAGTGCAGGGGGTTTCACCTCACTGTTTTCAGCTGTCGATGCTAAATTTTATCACAAAACTATCAAAAGGATAATTTAATCATCTCCTTTTCATATTCATTATAAGCAAATTGAAGTTCTGCGACAAATTTTACCAAAGCAGACGAAACAGAGTATTTAAAGACAGTGTTACCCGGGGCGCAAGGCATCGTGGGATACTTAAAATGGCGGCCTGGAAGAAAAATTATTTTTGTTAGTTTGTGAGTTTTCGTTTTGACGTTGTCTTGAGAGATTTGGGCTTTTAGTTTCTACTTGACGGCGAGCACGATGGCCAGCAAACAGTTGAGAATACTGGCATGCGGTGACGTAGAAGGCAGGTGTGTAGGTTACTCTCCTTACTTTGAATGGTTTGGGGGAGGGGGGCGAACATGCAACTTGCAAGTGGTCAGTGAATATTTATTATGAACGTCCAAAGTCAAATAATGATAAGTTATATTCTAAAGTTCACAAGGTGGTGAATGCTGGATTGTAGTCAGATAGAAATATTATGATATGCTAAGATTTTTAAACTGAAAAGGAAAGAACCTGCCACTCTTTCAGTTTATTTATACAGGACCTTGTTTCCGCTTTCTGCAAATTATATCACATAACGGAGGGTGCTGCAACTTCGGCATACTCCCAACTTCGGCAGGATTTTTAATTGTCTCGTTCTGCAGAAGTGAGCCATCTTTTTTTTCAGCCACGGTGCTGAATAAAATCGTTAAGAACCCAACTTCATGCATAGAGCTGTCGTCTGAATAAAACAGGGATTTGTGTACAATTAACTAATGTTGTGCCACGAAGAAAATGTGGCGATAAAAATGTCTACGTTCGATGCAAGGACATTGTGAAGTGGCAACTCTTACATAAAACATATTCAACCGTCGTCATGCAAACTTACATGTTGTACACATGAGGCATAAAGCAAAACAAACACCAAAAAAACATGGGTCTTGGTTAGTTTATGTCGCGATTTAGCTTGTCTGAAATAACGAAATCAACCGCGGCTTCGAATGCCCTCCCCCTTTTACGTCACGGCCATTCCGTTGACCACGATTCGAATGTGATACCTCGGCAAGGCATCTCTGCTCCCACTGTGCATAAGTCAAGTCGGCTCCAAAACGGCAAACCTTATCAATCTAGCTTGACTAGTATACGTCGGATAAACTTGCATTTGATAAGTTCCCGGTGGCAGGTTTGCACTACGTGGTTCCACACAAGCAAACTCATTGATGTTGCAAACGTGTAACCTAACCCTGCATGTTAATTGAAATTGACAGGCCGCTTTGCTTTAATGTGGGCGGCACAGGTCGGAGATCTCTGAACGCATAAACACGAAGTTCATTGATGTAAATGGTGATTTCTCATTGCTTGCTAAAAAAATCCAGAAATTTTTGAATAGCGAGCTCTAAAAACAATTGATGATCGTGTTTAGAATATGTCATAACTTTGCACTGAATTGACCGGAAAAACAAGGAAGATTTGCCACTTACTTTCTGGTCACATGCGGTGCGGTGCCGAGTGCAAATGTCACGATTTCAGTTTGCGGCGTTACAATGCTTGCTCGGCAGTTTTGGACGTACTTGTGGCACATTTGTGGCATTTGTGCGTTCATGCTATGGGACCATTTGTATGATATGAAGTTTCTACTCTCATTGCCATACCAAAGAACGGATCGTCAACGTTGTCATTGCTTAGAACGCAACAAGCGGCGTAAACAGTCGCTTAGCCACAGCGCGCCCGGCATCGGTGAAGCCTTACGCACGGTCAAAAATTATTTACCAGAGGGAAGTTGAAGTTAGTTGACACGAAATTCTTCCGTCTGTTTACTTGAAATAGTACCGACGAATCAAAGAGATACAAAGATATTTTTATGCCGAAGTTACGGTACCCTAATCAGAATGGAACAATATGGAACGTTTTAATCAAAACAACATATTTCTGGATTTACCGACTGAGATCGATGGCGTAAATCGTGCACGGACGACGAAAAATCAACTCCACAACGGCAAATCCTCAAACACCACCACTCTAATTTATCATTCGTAAAAACGCAACACTTTTCAGACAACCGACACTGGTGCAATACGATGTCGAACTCATAGATTAACGTCCGAAGTTGCAGCACCCTCCGTTACTATAATACAAATAAGAAACTATATTGTTTGCATGACATGAAATGATGCATAGTATATTTCCTGAATTCCAGATACCGCCACGGCATTGTCGTTTTTGTATGGAGTACTGTACTTAGTGCACACTCACACGCATCAAGGACGTTATCTGGTTGATCAATGAATTGCCAATTGCTATTCCAATAAGCTTAGTTGTGCTAAGGAACGCACCCTGAATGTTGCCCATAGGTTCAGCCAGCTGTTCAAACGAGTCTCCTCCATCCAGAAGAAGAGTGGAGACTTCGACATGCTGCTGTGCGTGGGAGACTTCTTTGGGATCACAGCCGGAGCTCGTACGGAGTGGCAGCAGTACCTCGAAGGCAGCCAGAGGGCGCCCATTGCGACCTACGTGCTGGGAGCCAACAAGCCAGAACATCTGGAGTTCTACATGGAGGAGGATGGGGGTGAACTCTGTGAAAACATCACATACTTAGGTACCAGAAGAGGGATTCCATATACCCCATAAGGGCCTTCATTTAGAAGAGTTCCCCTTTACCCAGAAGGTTGTACTAGTATTTAGAGGGAATTCCTTATAGACTTCTTGCTTTCTTACATGCCAGATTGCTAATCTCTAAGCATTAAGCAATGCGGTAGAGTGATGGTGACAATGATGAAGCATCAAGCATATAGCCTGAGTACCATCCTCCGTAGTGACCGCTGGCTCAATGCTTTTCACTTGCTAACCATGGATAGCAAGCGAAAAGTATTGAGCCAGCGGTCACTACGGAGAATGGTACTCAGGCTATCAAGTCTTCTGAAAGTGTATATTTTTGTATGACACATCCACACTGCCCAGAATTTGCTGTAGTAGACTTATTGTCTGACAAATTTGACCAGACCCTTACTGATATAAACATGTACATCTCTCCCTTTTACTATCAGGTAGAAAGGGAATCTTCACGGGTGCCTCTGGACTGCAGATAGTCTACCTAAGTGGTGTGGAAAACGGAGAGGAAGGCTGCTGTTTCTCCAAGACTGACGTAACTGCTCTTTGTGAGTCCCTCATAAACAAGTAGGTAAAAAAAATCTTTTGATTTTGTGAAGTATTCATTGATAGATTGTTGTGGCACGCATGTCTATTGCCAATCCAAAGAGCAAAAGAAAAGTTTTGAGAATTACGTTTATAATATAATGAACTCGAGAATGTTGCCTGTGATTCACATGTGCACAAATATCACATGGTGGGCTTTGAAAAAGATTAGGTTTTTGGCAAGTAGAAAGCTATATCAATTTATTTGTAAAATGTTATGATTTACCTGGTACAAGCTTTGTTGAAAAATAGTTAACAATGGCTTTTGTTGTCTTGGTATGTTTGCAGAAACTTCAAGGGAGTGGACATCCTCTTGACGTCTCCATGGCCGAGAGGAGTCACAAACTTTGGGAACAGTGCAGACGGTGGGGCCGCTCCACAAGGGTTGGTCACAGTTGCAGAACTGGCCAAAATCCTCAGGCCCCGGTACCATTTCAGCGGTCTTGAAGGTGTCTTCTACGAGAGACTTCCCTACAGAAACCACAGAGTGCTTGCAGAAAGCGATAAACATGTCACACGCTTCCTGGCTCTGGCAAAAGTTGGCAACCCAGAGAAGAAGAAGTATCTGTACGCGTTCAACCTGACACCATTGACTAGCATGGACCAGTCCGAACTGGTCAAGCAACCTCACGATGTAACAGAGTGTCCGTACAAGTCAGAACAGGGCAGGCAAGATCAGCCTGCAGAGGAGGAAGAGGATGCAGGGTTGCAGTACCGCTATGACTTGTCAGGGGGAGCACATGGACATGGCAGGAAGCGAGGCCACCAGGGAGACAGAGGACCTGGTGGGGAGAAGAAGTCTCGCCCTCCCCCAAAGCCCACAGGTCCTTGCTGGTTCTGCCTGGCTAGTCCTGAGGTGGAGAAACATCTAGTGGTCAGTGTGGGTGACCACACCTACCTGGCACTGGCCAAGGGGGGACTGGTGGCTGACCACGTGCTCATCCTACCCATTGGTCACTACCAGTCCATGGTTGAAGCCACGGACGAGGTCCACGAGGAGATTGAAAAGTACAAGTCTGCTCTACGTAAGATGTTCCACTCCCAAGGAAAGGAGTGTGTGTTCTTTGAGAGGAACTATAAGACACAACACTTACAGATCCAGGTGAGATGTCTGTTTGATGTACGACAAGGAAAACTAAGCATAAATGCACAGAGAAAGATAACATGGAAACCTTCTTGTGATTATGTAGTGTAGATGGTATGGTGGACTAGAGTATACAGGTATACAGTTTTAGTGTCATGTTCATACCATGTCATCACAACAGCATCTGGATGCCAATTTTATCTACCAATATGTACTGAAAGATGTAAGTAAACTTAATGTTAACTTTCATATTTCACTGACAATAAGGAGTGCTCCTTCTCATATAACGTCTCAATTTCCCCTACCCCACCACCCATCCCCCACCCCCTACACAGGTTGTTCCAGTGCCCTCCGATCTGTCTGAGGATGTAGGTGAAGTGTTTCAGGAACAGAGTCAGATGAAGAACCTGGAGCTGGCCGAACTCCCCAGACACACCGACCTAAAGCAGGTGGTCCCCTCTGGTGCACCCTACTTCTACCTTGAACTTCACTCCGGTGGCAAATTTCTCCACAGGATAAGGAAGTTCTTTCCACTGCAGTTTGGTCGAGAGGTCATGGCTAGCTCCCCCCTCCTGGACATGGCTGGCCGGGCAGACTGGAGAAACTGTAAATCCTCAAAAGAGGAGGAAACAGAAACTGCCAAAACTTTCCGTAAGGCATTCCAGGGTTATGACTTCAACTTGATGTAGGAGAAGTGCCTCAGAGGTAGCTTCCACTCACAGATAGGTTTCTCTCAGATGTAGCTTCCTCTCAGAGGTAGCTTCCTCTCAGAGGTAGCTTCCACTCAGAGGTAGCTTCCACTCACAGATAGGTTTCTCTCAGATGTAGTTTCCTCTCAGAGGTAGCTTCCACTCAGAGGTAGCTACCACTCAGAGGTAGCTTCCACTCACAGATAGGTTTCTCTCAGATGTAGCTTCCTCTCAGAGGTAGCTTCCTCTCAGAGGTAGCTTCCACTCAGAGGTAGCTTCCTCTCAGAGGTAGCTTCCACTCAGAGGTAGCTTCCACTCAGAGATAGGTTTCTCTCAGATGTAGCTTCCTCTCAGAAGTAGCTTCCACTCAGAGGTAGCTTCCACTCAGAGGTAGCTTCCACTCAGAGGTAGCTTCCACTCAGAGGTAGCTACTAGTGCCATTTAGTGTTTCTGTATCAGTTTGTTGAACATGTTATGTAGGTTCCGCTGATGCCACAATGTTTTAGATGGATCCAAAGTCATACCACTGTAAATAGAAAGCTACACAGCTTGATGAAAAACATGTGAACTTTTTATTTTCTACTGAAGGGCACCTTTTATTTTGATGGTGAATCATTGTACTAGTTTAATATCTGTTTGACCTGATTTTATGTAGTATCTAAGTATTAGTGTTACAAAGACCCCAACAACTCAATACAAGGCTTTTTCATCGTCTTTAGCACTGTTTTGTAGGTAAAAACTGTTCTCGCCTTTGTTTTATTCTTTAATTTCTTTTCACAGAGTATGCAATGAAACAGTAGTTGCTTTGTATAATGTACATTAAATGAAAGATGTCGATGAACATGTTTTTAATTTTAATAAAGTTGAGATACTCTTTTAATCATCATTGTTGGTTGTAATTGGATTGGAGTCATTTTGGTACATAAGGATTCTATTCAACGCCACAGTATGTGTACTCTTTCGCTTCTTTCGCATAACCGGCAAACCGGCATAACACACCAGCTTTGTACTGTATTTATAAGCTGTGTAAGACCATACTATAATGTTTAATCCATGCCCTACTCTTTACCATAAGTGTGGTGGGATTTTTATTGTGCTCAAGGTGTGGCTCTCCTCAAACACAGGACTTCTGGCTTTACCCATCCTTTTCACCTGAATGGAGTGATGTTTTTCAACAGGAACATTCCACGTGTGACAAAGGGCCATCCTTTGATGTGTTTACTAATGTCTGTAGATGGTGTTCAGCACCAGGGACAGTCATCTTTACCTGTGTGTGGATGGTGCTCAGCACTAGTAGCTAGGGATAGGTGTGTTTGCTTATTTGTGTGGATGGTTTTCAGCACCAGAACAGTCATGCTTACCCGTGGGTGGATGGTATTAAGCACTAAGGACAGTCATGTTTACCTGTATGTCGGTGTTCAGAACCAAGGACAGGAGTGTTTGCTTATGTGTGGATGGTGTTAAGCACTAGGGATAGGTGTGTTTACCTTTGTGTGGGTGGTGTATACAGCTCAAAGGACAGGTATGTGTTAATGGATGGATGAATGAATGGATATACAGTATAAAGAAATAGACCTATGCTTGATGCTTAACATCATCCACATATGTACAGGCAAATATGTCCACACAAGTACACAAGCTAGCAGCCTCATTCAGTAATCCAGTTTTGTATCGTCTGTTCTGAACATGATATTGTCGGGTAGAAGATAGATTTCTGGGCCCAGGGAGAAGCTGAATGTCGGCGTAACAACACACATTTAATAGATTACGTATGCTATAGACTAATAGATCAGGATCAGAGTAAAGTTCTAAGTACAGCCAGCGTAAAGCCGGCTTCACAAATCAAGTGAACGCTGGTCGAATTTGTAGATCGGCTGTACTAGGCCAAGAAGAGGAGTGGCCCCGGCTGATTTTTGACGTGTTTTTAGACGTTTTTGCCGGGCTGTCTACTTTGTCATTTTTGTTTTTTTGTCTCTGTGGTTTATATAGAGAGAGATACACATGACAATGTAGACAGCCCAACAAAAACGCCTAAAAACACGACAAAAAACAGCCGGAACCACTCCTCTACTTGGAGAGAAGATCGGCTGGACCTCGCCGAATTTCAGAATCGCTCGATCGTCGACCGTATTTTCTGGCCTTTTGCCGTCAAGAAGGACTCTAACTCTCTCACCAACCCTTATTTTAACGCAACCCTATATGGTCTAACCCTAAGCTAGCCGCGGCGACTGTTGAAGGGCTTCTTTGATTTGCGTGCAGTAAGCAAAAGAAGCCCCCCAACAGAAAAGATACCAGTAAAGGAAAGCGTAAAGCGTTTTTTGGGTCAGGCATGTCAGACAGGGTAGTTTTGGAGGGTTCAGTTGTCAATTACACTGGTCTCTGGCCATGCCCGATTTTCCACTGCTTCTAGGATCACCTCCCCCAGGGGCAGGGCAGTGCAGGCGTAACTTGCGCTCGGGACGAGCGCATGTAGCGGGTTTAACCATAACTCGAGTCGTCCTGGACCTAGTGCCGAATCATCCCGATCGGCTAATAAGGGCCGAACTGTCCAGGTGCCGAAACGTCCTGATACCTGACCAAAACGGTAGATATGGATTACACGTAGCTCGTGCTTTGACGTATTTCTTATTTGCTCTTTCGGGAATATTCTTGACATTGAATTTGAATACCCTAAAATTCCAGATACATGCAAACCAATGTGTTGCAAATGTTGTATAACCTGTAAACGACGAACCGAGTGTAATAGGATCTAATAAAACTGATGAAAAAGCCAGAGGCGAGTCTGGCTTTTTCATTTCTAGGTAAAGATAGCCGAAAGTACAAGAGAAGGGGACTGTGCTCATTGGATGAAGAAGCGGTGCGGTTTTGTTTTAAACAGCCTTCAGTACAGCTACTAGATTATCGTCTATAACTGCTTTATGATTGTTGCAAGGTTACTTTGGCTAAAATGTTGTCAGGAGTATGCGTCTGAAGTATTAAGTCCACACATAAGCGAACACACCTTTCCCTCCCTATTGAGGAACAGCATCCACTCACATAATGAAACACAACTGTCCAAGGTGCTGAAAACCATCCACACACGTAAGCAAACACACCTGTCCCTTGTGCTGAAAACCATCCACACACATACAGGCAAACCCCTGGCTACTAGTGTCGACCACCATGATCCACACACATAAGCGAACACACCTGTCCCTAGTTCTGAACAGTATCTACACACAGCTCTTTATACTTTGTTCAAGACAAAAGACGCAACACAGCGCAGGATTGATCATATACAGTTTTATCCTTATAAATCTAAAATATCACTGCTACTCTTCCACATATGAGACATCAACCGATGGATATGGCCCCTTTTGATTTTGTTTGATTGCTACACAGGACAACTGGTCTTTTCAGTCGTTATTGTATCTAACTTCATATTTGGCTGAACATGCCATAATTAGTATGGCATGTATACAGTGCAACTGGAGTTATCAATATTGTAAAATGGAAGCGCAGTGATTACTAACATATTGTGCATTTAATCTACAACCGGGTGTAAAAACTCATACAATGTACTCCAAATATTTACTCTTCACTCTGGGAAGACACATATCATTCTGTTCTAAAATCATCATTTGGTCTTATGTTCAAGTTCCATCAAGCAGATGTTGGAAATACAAAATCTACACATTCTGTAAAAGCATCATAAATGGCCTATGATGTATAAAAATCTGTTTTATACCCCAAGCTCCCTTTTTCAGCACATCATCTAGTGCAGGTTCTCATCATTATTTTGGCGTCTGTGTGGCACAGTGGCAGAGCATCCGGCTATGAACCAATAAGACCCAGGTTCAATCCCCAGTGGGATACCCAGACATGTCCGGACATGCACCCAGACGTTGTGCCCTTGGGAAAGGCACTTAACACGTATTTCCCATATCCTAAGCCCAGCAATAGGGTTTGGGTTGGCGTTAGGAAGGGCATCCAGCCGTAAAAACTCTTGCTACAAAAAAGACTTGCACTTGATGAAGAGTTCTGGGGCTCCCCCATCCATGTGTAAGCACGTCTAACCCCCAGATGATGGGGAACAAAAGACGTAAAACTGGATAGAGAGAGAGAGAGAGAGAGATTTTATTGATGTTGAAACTTTATCCCTAGAAAATATAACAGGACTTCTTGGAAAGCAGGATATGAGAGGATCACAGAATTCATTGTTATCTTTCCAAAGTCACTCATTGAAGAATAATCTAATACTAGTAATCAGAATTTATTGACTAAGCAGACATTCTAACATTAGTACAAACCCAAATATTTCACATAAAAGATTATCTTTCTTTGGGCCTAACAAATAACCAAGCTATTAATCATCAAGGTTTTGTCTTCAGATGTAACAAAAGTACATCTGATGTATGTCTTGATGAAATTGTGTGACAAAGCTACATTTAACATCACCAAAATGGCAGATTGCATAGTGGTTTATCAGGATATATGCTTGCCACTTTGGTATTACAAGCTGCAGGCCTGGTTGTTGTAGCCTGGAGTCCAGCCTTGTTAGCTTTGGTCAACTCCCAATGTCATTGGGAGTGGACTAATGCTACCAAGGCTAGACTGCAGGGTAAGGTTGGTAAGAATGACATCCTCAGGGCCTGCAACACTACATGGTATTTGATCAGCATCTTGCTCAGCACTTGAAGGCCAAGGTCACACCATCTGCTACTGTGAGCATGCTGATGTTGACACGGGGGTCCTTGTGTATCTTCTTGTTCAGACAAACGATGGCTGCTGTATTGGCATCCCATGTGTTTTCAGCTTGCAACACTTTGCCACCGAACAAGACCTGGAAAAATAGAAAGAAGGGAAACCTTGTGACATTCTGAGTGCCTAACGATACCAGACACGGCTGCATGAAATCTCTTTAAAAATTGATCTGTCATCATTCCCCAACCGAAGTCAGGTACTGATTTTTACACCTAGGGGAAGTGAGGAAAGTTGTGCAAAAGTGTGTTTCCCAAGAGCACAACATTGGTGGCATGTCAGAGGATTCGAACGCAGGACCTCTGGGTTCTGGGCCAAACACCCTAACTGCTACGCCGACACAACACCTTTCATACAGCTGTATAAAATCTTCTAAAAGTAATTTGTCATGACTTAGGCCATGTTGATTTGATTATATGAATGACATCCTCTCGGGACCCCAAAACTGATGCGAGATTGCAAATCAAGAAGTTTCCTTCATCATGAAATCTACATGGTCAAGAAGGATGAAAAAAACTGAACACACAGAGTATGGTTTACCGAAATATAGATTTTTCATTTTTGTTCTTTCAAAACTTTTTTGGAATTGACTTTGGCATTCTACGATATTAGTATCAGTTTCCTGAAGTACTTTTTGCACTTTAAATCATGTATTTTCTTATTTTGCAGCTGCTTTTTACGATTTACAGTATGGCCGAAAACTTTATTTTTGTTCGAAATGGAAATTGATGCACACGCGGATGTCATCCATATAATCAAAACAACATGGCCTCACTGACATACAGGATGGATCTAGATATATTGCATCTTGTCGCATCCATTCTTAAATCATTAAATGTCTGTAATCATGAGACTTTCTAGTTACTCCAAACATGGGTTACTATTTTCAAGGAGATTTATTCATCTTTACTGACAGGACAGCTTGACTTCAAGTTCCTCTAATTTCAAAGACGGTGACCTTTTAACCTTTAGCACACTGAAGCGGCCATTTGGCACCCCATTCTCTATTGGTTACAGAATAAGGCAGCAGGGAGAAGGTCAATGTGTGCCCTTAATGTAAGACCTTTCCAGAAAATAAGAGTCAAAAGATTGGAATAAAAGGGCGGTCAAACTTACGTTGTCCACAGCGATCAGACCGCCAGGACGCAGCAGTACCAGTGACTTCTCATAGTAGGTATCATAGCTCGATTTGTCTGCATCGATGAACACAAAGTCATACGTCCCTGCCTCTCCAGCATCAATTAGATCATCTGTATGTTTAACACAACATGGATTTTATTTAAAGGCAGCTATAACAATATACAGCCATGATGGTCATATAATACTATATGCAGTTTACCACAATGGCCCCTGATTGTTAGTTACAACCTGGGTGCTTGGTAGGCAAGGATGTAAGGTCCCATGTTCGAGGAGGTGCCTGGAGCACATTGAAGGGGAAGGGCTATAGCAACCCCTCCTTGTAAAAAATTGCCCCTGCTACTTAAACAGCAAGGAAAATTGCTGACCCATGTGCCACTAGGCACTACAAGGTTCAACAACAACATGTACACACACTAACAAAAAGTCCTGAACTTTCTTCATGTGTTGGAAATATTGAATCTTATATGAAAAATTAGTGTGATTTGTAACTTGCACATTCCCTGCCCTGTGTGTCGGTGACCTACCAAGTGTCTTGTCAGCAGGCTGTATTCTGACATCTATCTTGTGGTCCACTCCTGCCTGGGGAAATACAACATTTCATTTTCAGCACCATGTCTACCACTGTCTGTCCTCAAGGGGAGGGGAGACATGTCAACTTGACATTTCTCATGACTCTGTTGACACTTATCAGAGGAGGGGAGACATATAAACTTGACACTTCTCATGACTCTGTTGACACTTATCAGAGGAGGGAGACATGTCAACTTGACACTTCTCATGACTCTGTTGACACTTATCACAGGAGGGAGACATGTAAACTTGACACTTCTTATGACTCTGTTGACACTTATCAGTGGAGGGGAGACATGTAAATTTGACACTTCTCATGACTCTGTTGACACTTATCAGAGGAGGGGAGACATGTAAACTTGACACTTCTCATGACTGTTGACACTTATCAGTGGAGGGGAGACATGTAAACTTGACACTTCTCATGACTCTGTTGACACTTATTAGTGGAGGGGAGACATGTTAACCTGACACTTCTCATGACTCTGTTGACACTTATCAGAGGAGGGGAGACATATAAACTTGACACCTTTCATGACTCTGTTGACACTTATCAGTGGAGAAAAGACATGTAAACTTGACACTTTTCATAACCGTTGACACTTATCAGTGGAGGGGAGATATGTAAACTTGACACTTTTCATGACTCTGAAAAGCTTATTTGTATTATCAGCCAATCTTTTTTTCAAACTTTACAAAGTTTTGGAGTAAGGTTAACATAATGCCTGACAGAGTCCATAAGAACACAATCATGTTTGAATTGACGATTGAACTAAGAACCTCTTTCCAAAACGGCCTGCCCAAGTTGACGTTGGTGTCCTCGACGTCACAGGCGATGAGTTTCCCGTCCTGAGGTAGAGCCAGAGCCATGGCCAGGCTGTTATAACCTGTGAACACTCCTGGAGGGATGAACACAAACAACATTGTGCAATTAATATACCACCGTGTGGACTGGTCCAATTAACCAAGAGAAGGATAGTTTCTTTGGCTCAGTCTCCTGTAGACATTAAGAGGCCACGGGTGTTTCATTGGACTTGCAACTGAAAGTATCTTTTTGATGAATGGTAATCATTGTATATTGTTTTTTTCCCTCAATGTCCTGGCTTGCCAACATGGCGCAGTCCAGTGAGATATGATTTATAGTACAAGTACATGTGTCCGACAAAACTACATGCAGCAGCACAAAAAATCAAACTCAACAGTAATAATCATATGATAGCTATAATATAGTTACATATGCTTGATATTGTATGAGAGAAAATCGTGACAGCACTCCTAAATGTCCCAAATTTCCATTCAAAGATCTGCTTGGAGATTACTGTAAATGCAGAAATGTTCGCGGTTGTTTTATGTCCGCAGTTTTCACGGCGACCGTTTCACCACAAACATAAAACCACCACAAACATTGTTGTCCAATACTGAATGTGACTACAGCGCTGCCCGCAAACTTAAAAACACCGCGAACACTCAATTTTTAGTGCGAAATAAAAACCATGCGAACTTAAGTGCATTTACAGTACAAGTATCTCCCAATGGCTGAAGAACTACCGTGGCACAGCAAGTCTTGTAACGTTACATATTAATATTAAACCTATGTTAGAACCAACATATCACCAACATACCGATTTCAATAGCTCTCCGCGCCCCAATGGCTCGAGCAATATTAGCCAGCAACTGGCATTCTTCTGGGGCAGCTATCATCTTACAACGTGGCACCTTTAATGTCATCTACACAAGGTAGAAAGTGAAATAAAAAATTAACTTTCAGACATGAATCATTAATTACATATTAACAATTTTCAATAACAGGAGAAGGGGGTATATGCGACATAAATTCTAATCATTTAAAAACAACAAATGATGAAGGGAAGTTCTTGCACTTTGTATTGATCACTAAGCAGTCTTAATTCCTTGATGTATAATCTTAAAAAAATGGAGTGTCATAGTGAAGGGTAATCAATAAGCTTTCCAATGGTATATAATATAATACAATGCATTTCTTGACAAAATTTACGTGACAATGGAGACACGAACGACTGAAATTAATTTTCAGAACTTTTTACAGTGTATCATACCTGCCGAAGTTTGGTAAGACAGGGGTGTTCTCGGAGTGAGTGGTTCAGCGCGTACTGTACCAGGGGGCTACCTTTGCCACCAAAGTCACTTTTAAAGGACTGTGGCAACAATTCTGATCGCCCAGCTCTTCTTCCTACAGGCAGCAAAATAAAATGATGATGACAACAGGAGAAGGGTAACGTTATATATGTATATCTAGATATGTATATCAAGATCATTAAAAAAAACAGAGCTTTCAATAAGTTGGAACAAAAACGGGAACGCAAATGCCATCAAACACAGTAGCCAAATTAATGACAAAAACACTACATACATGACGTACATATCGACATGTACAAATGTAATTTATGATAGGGGATGATAATAGGTGAAGAGAATTGAGTGAGTGTGTGTCTGAGTGGTAAATGGTGGGGAATTTCATGCTTGTTACATGTGAATTAGGTAAAAGTGAGCATGTTACCAAGCATAGGTTATGTAAATTTTGATGTAATTTGCATAATTCTGCCTTAGGAAAAGACTTTCACAGTTTGACTAAATCACTCTTCTAGCAGCCGTTCCACTGGTCAGGCCCCTAGAAGAATGATGGACAACAAGGCATAGGGACATTCTCATCCAAACGATTTATGTAAAGGGCAGCAGGATATTGAGCAGGGGAGCCCAGCTCCATTTTTCCTTGCCCCTTCGTACGCACCGGCTTTCCCCAAACTAAATATCACAGCCTCCCTAACATGGTCCTATCATCGTCAGACTGAGCACTGTCTGCTCTGTTACCATGGTGTTTAGAGACTGTGATACTGTAAATCCATTTAATATTGCGGTTGGTAATTAATAGCGGTTTGGGGAAAAGTGAGTAGTTCACTTCATTGCATTATAACAGTGGCAGTGGGAACAAACATAATTTTCACAAATCTTCATACATGATCAAACATTTGCGATGATGAAATCTTAGTGGTAGTGACCATTAAAATAGCTAAAATCATGTTTCCATTGACAAATAAAAAATTACAGTAACTGGTTCTGGGAATCCTGAGCTCCTATTGGTTCTTCTCATTTTCTAAAACAATGTCCAGGACCAGTGGCTTAAACCTTCCTTCTCTGACTGCTGCCTAACTCAGTAACCAATAGAAAATGGGGTGCCAAATGCGATACTTGAGTGTGCTAAAGGTTAGAGGTGAACGACCTCAAGCTCTCTGGGCAGGGGGCACAGTGAGAGATTGTGCAACACTCAGGTCAAACAATGCAGAACAAGTTTTACCACTTAGGTTAGTTAATAGAGAAATCCCTTAAATCTTGTCCTGTTTTGTTTTGTTTTATTTTTCCTATTGTCCAGGGCATATGATAATTGCTCCTTTGATACAATTATTGTCCCCCTCCCCAAGCGGGACTGGACTCGCAGCTCTTTCCACCAACCTTTTTACTGTCTATCTATTCAAGCCCATGCTGCAAACTACTATCAACCTGGGGTTACGTAATAATAAGTGTGGAAATCTGGGGCAATCTAGTGACACAGAGGTTGAGAGTAGACTAACCAAGGACATATAATGTCCTTGGACTAACCAACTGGCACACTGTGAGACGATCCCAAGCCATGGTTGATAAACGTATTACGTTAAGTAACCTAAGATTAATACGCTTTACCTGCCAGGTATCCAAGCACGGCCGCCCCTGTGGCCACACCGGCTAACACCAGACTTTTGACGTTCAAAACACCGTCCATTCTTCCGCTCGACAGTAAAGCGAGTCACTATTTAGCTGTTTATAACGTTAGTAGATAGCTTCTAACGTTAGTCAACCACAAGAAGAGGTTCACACTAGCCTATGATCGATGTGGCACTACAAGGGTCATGTGATTACGAGTGGTCATCGGTCAAGACGTTAATATATAACTTGGAGCAGCAGCGAGGTGACCTTCTGGGCGTTGACCTATCTAACGTGACGTCATGTGACATATGACCCTCCATGTGCGCGCTGACCATCCTCACATGATGGACGTCATGTATTCTCTCCAAGCAGAGGCTTCGATCGAGAGGGGTAGTTAAACTAGTTTTGTCCGGGATTTCTAACGTCCCTCTCCTCTCTCGGAAAGGAATGTACAATGTTTATGGGCGGGGGGGGGGGGGGGGGTCAAGTGAGGTCAGGTCGATGGTGTATATTTGAGCATGTTTTTCGATAGTCTGCCCATGAGAGATCGTGGGACTCAGAAATTTGAATGTTTATGTGAGGATTGTTTTCAGCACTAGGGATACACATGTAGGTGTGTTGTCCCGTGTGTGGATGGTATTCAGCACTAGGGATATTAAATTGTGTTTGCATTTGTGTGGATGGTGTATGTGTACACGCATATATAAGAAATTTTACCTGTCCTTGGTGCTGAACATCATCCACTTACAGGCACATACATCTGTCTATTGTGGTGTACAACATCCACACATAAGCAAACACGCCCTGGGTTAGCCGTGGTGACTACAGAAAGGGCGTTTTTGCTTGTTAGTTCTATAACTAGTAAGCAAAAACGCCATTTCTGTAGTCCCCACGGCTACGAAAGGGCTAGTATATAACTAACAAACAAAAACGCCATTTCTGTAGTCCCCACGGCTACGAAAGGGCTAGTATATAACAACAAGCAAAAACGCCCTTTCTGTAGTCCCCACGGCTACGAAAGGGCTAGTATATAACAACAAACAAAAACGCCCTTTCTGTAGTCCCCACGGCTACGAAAGGGCTAGTATATAACTAACAAGCAAAAACGCAATTTCTGTAGTCGCCACGGCTAGCCCTGGGTCTGTGCACCTCAGTATTTGCAGAAATTGTACAAAATACTTGGCCTTAGGGTTTAGTTTTTTTCCTACGACTGTTCTTTAGCCCGCAAGAGTGGCTACTACATTTGGTAATACATGCTATAGAGCAATCGCATCAGAATCAGAGTAAAGTTCTACATGTGACCACCGTGATGTATCGTCTTCACGGTTCAAAAGAGACGCCTTGCGACTTAGTGAAATATTGCAATATGAACGTTATCGACTCGCTTCCCTTACTACTAACGGGGGATGCCCTAATATCGCACGGTTTTTTACGGGCTCGAACTCACGGCGCTCATCACTGGTAGCCATAGAGTGGTCAGGTTTTGATGAATGAATTTTGAACACATTCATCTAAAGAACATACTTGGATAAGAAATGTATTCAGACTGTTCATGAGCCCTTCACGCTCCGAGTTACAAGCGGCGAACGCTGTGAGACGTTTTCGCGAATGTACGTTCTGATCTAGTGCTACGCTTGATAGTGTGCCTAACTTGGCACGCTTTTATAATATTGCTCTCTTCGGAAGTTGGTGATGGAGTTAAGGAAATGTAAACGAGGCTTGCAGTCTACTATATTCTAGTTTTCTTTTGACCGGAAAGTTTTGACTGTGTGCACTTCTCACGTCATGTGAGAAGGGCTTTATCTAGCGAATCCCAGCTCATGTTTTCACGGGAAAACAGGACGTGCGTGGCCCTACGTACGTACTGCATGCGGCCCGACTGACAAAATAATTTCGAAAAAACGACACCGCTTATATCAACAATATTCCGTCTACTTATTGCCCAATGTCTTCGCCATCTCTGTATTCAGTTTTCTTTTCATAGACGGTACCAATCACATGTTAGAGCGTAACAAATCTCTGAACCTCGCTGTGCGTTAAATCGCGGCGAGGAAAAAAGGCGGGAAAACAACATCGCCAGACGATACCGATGTTTACGTTGTTTTTCTTTGGTCAGTTTTCTACTCAACAAACACTTAAAGACCCAAATTTTTAGTGTTTTATGAAGTTATATTTCTTACGTGAATGATGGTTGTGTATCAGCTTGGCACAGGTCGTATATTTAGGCGCCGGGACGTCTTGCTACGCAGTGACCCTCTACTCAGTCTGCTCAGCGCTACCAGCATTATTGTCAAAATACTATTTTTCGACAAAACAAGAAATGAATATGTACAAATATGTTTTGAATGCAAATGACAGCCATGTGCATGAACTTCATTTATTTACCTTCCTTATCAGCATAGTCAGTGGTCACCAACACAGCGTACTTATGCAAAATAAGGTCAGTAAAAAATTCGTGCGATGTTATGGCGCGTGTAATGTTATGGCGCCCCCGTTAGTATAAAGACGCACCGCCATACACCTTCAGAGACGCCTTGGCCACTACTTTCCTCTTTGAATAATCAATCAATGATTCAATATGCATACATACATACATACTGGCGCTAATGCCTACACAAACTAGACACTACAACGACCCTCCCACTTTTAGGTGCAAAAAGATTGATTCCTGTAAAATATATTGCGGCTTACGTAGATCGGCAGTTGATTATACCTTGTTGGATAATCAGGACATACTATTACTACGCAAACTAGCGTGACCCTAGAAAGGTCACAGTTTAAACTCCTGATTACCCACCTAAACACTATGGAGCATAACCGACTGTCGAGCTAAAACGCAGCTGTCCGGTAATTGAGATTCAGCATTCCAGCATTAACACGCTCCTGTGAAATCTTAGTGCTAAACATTGTAGGACGGTACCGACCCTTGGGAAGCGGACATGAGCTGAAACCTAATGGATACTAGGTTGCAAGAGACCCCAGTTGATTATGAATATTTTGAATATGGGTTGACTTTCTCAACGCACATGTCTCTTGTGCTGAAAGCCATACACACACATTAGCAGGTATAGGGGAATGATACGTTTGCCTATGTGTGGATGTTGTACAGCACAAGAGACAGGTGTATTTGCCTGTGTGCGTGGTGTTCAGAGCCAGGGACATGCATGTTGAATGTTTGCTATACATGTATATATGTGGATATCATTCAGCACTAGGGATAGGTGTGCTTGCCTGTGAATGTGTGGATGGTGTTCAGCAAGTAAGTTTGCTTATCTGTGGAAGCGCAAGAAAACATACCTGCCCCTGGTTCTGTAAACCATCCACACAGATAAGCAAAGAAAACTGTCCCTGGTGCTGAATACCATCCACACATGCACAGGCAAGCACTCCTATCCCTGGTGCTAAATAATATCAACACAGGTAAGTTTCCTTTAGCCTGGAGTACAGCCTTATTAGCTTTAGTCCGCTACCCAAGCTCCGCTCCTCGATCGCTTGGGTAGCGGACTAAACTAAGGCTGGACTCCAGGCTAAGTTTCCTTATCTGTGGATGCACAAGAAAACATAACTGACCCTGGTTCTGTAAACCGTCCACACAGATAAGCAAACATCCCTATCCTGGTGCTGAACACAATAAACACACTAGAAGACACACCTGCCCCCTGTGCTGCACATCATGCTCACATGGGCAAACGTACAAGCAGTGTCCCCTATCAAATATAGTCGTGATATGAAATTCTATTTATCATACAGGCAATTATCAGACCTTTGACATCTTTTTTTCTGTCTTTTTATAACAGCCAAATATGTGGCAAGATGTATATAGCAAAAAAGCAAATAAAATACGTTACGCTACACCTTATTTGTGTGGTCAATTTCATTTACACATTTCATTTCTATCCCGCACCACAAATACACGTAGATATGGCCATGTTTTGCAGTGGTATATGTTACATTGTGCCATTGGTTGAACTGTCTATGTATGTAGTGGTGCGCTGTGGCTTGGTGTAATTCATAGCAAACGGGAGTTGATTTTTAAATCGAATTTTACCACATTAACCCTCAAACCACCGTAGCTTTTTTACGACTAATCTTACCGTATGGGGTCAAAACTGACCCCACAATGTTTTCTACAAATACAGCTTTATTGTTGACTATTTTTGTGGTTTGTATATCTGTATTGTTTAAGCAATCTGTAAGGGACAGTTTGACATGATTAGGTGTGAATAATTTCTGCTTATTATCATGATTTATGCAAAAATAGGGAACATCGTCTTTTGCAACTTACGCTATTCAGACAAGCGGGCTCTTTTGAGGCCTGCGCCAACACTTGATGTCATTTATCATCTGAATGTCTTACGCGAGAACAACCAAACTTGGTCACCTTTGCTAAAATTTCGTTGGCAACAATTTGAATTTTATGAAATAATAATTAATGTTTTCATGTTGCTATGGCAACCGGTTTCTGAGAGCCATATTTAGAAAAAGTCGCTAATTTTGGATTTTACAATGTAATTCTAGAGCTGTCTTTTTAAACTGCACTTATTTTCTTATATCAATACCAACCAATGTAATTCACTATCACTTTTATGATTTAATATTTATGATTTATGCATATTTGATTACGTCATCGGTCAAAATCTAAGATGGCGGACGATATAATTAGATTAGCTATAACCGGCTATTTCAACCTCAAATTTTATCATTAACATGTTTATTCAAACAGAAACATTCTTGATATAACGTTTTGGTCCATTTTTTATTGTGTTATTAGGTTATATGATGAAAATATAAATCTAAAAAAATTCAAGATGGCGGAACCAAGATGGCGGAATTCGTTAGTGTAACCTGATATGAATATAATTTTTATGACGTCATTTTGACGTCGTTCCTGTTGTCATCTACAAATAACATCTTTGGATATATTATGATTTATCATACATTATTTCTATTTAAGTTTTATCGTGAACCTTTGAGTTATATGAAAATACCCAATTTGTTGGTGTTCGTCAATAAAATCACATAAATGACGTCATAATTCGTCGCAACGTCATCAATCTTTACGTTCATTAAAAAAATAGCTTTTTTTCACGTTTCTAAAAAACTATATTTTGTAACTATGATCATAATAACCCTTATCATACATGTTACTAGATGACAAGTATCAAACAATAGGGAATATGAGTGCAGATTTTGCTGGGGTCAGTTTTGACCCCACCGGACCATGCGTAAACTTTCTAGGATAACTTAATTAACAATGAGCCAATCTCGGTAAAAACTTGTGAGAAGTTATAAGACATATATACAAACAAACTCATAGAAGGAATTTTGTTTTCGACTCGAAATGTCAAAATGGCACATGTTGATATACGCCTGGGGTCAGTTTTGACCCCATACGGTGGTTTGAGGGTTGAATCTAAGATCAACACCGTGCACAAGCGTCACGTTGCGGTTTACACCAAAACGCCAGGCACCACATAACAAGAGTCATCATCATGGCGGTCGATGTTCATGTCGAATGACTCTCGTCAACAACAAAGTGCAATATTTAGTGCCATACACGAACCAACAAGCTTCTACTTGAGTTCCTTTGATAGCTAAGACACAGACAGAGGTTCCTATCATGCCTCGGGCCAGACGGACTTCCCGAGTACGGAGGAGAAGGCGGCAACTGTCGGAGGCCGACCTGAGACTCCGAATGGCGGTAGCGAATGGCGACATCAGTGAACTACGTGCCTGGACGTCGGACGGAGACGTGAACGAGTTGGACTCGAGCGGCTGGTCTCTACTTCACCTGGCGGCGTCTAGAGGGAGGGAGAGATGTGTCAGGGTCCTCCTGGAACACGGAGGTACTAAAAACTACTTTACATGGGCAGGTGTATTAAACCGTACGTGTAACAAAAAGAAGGTGTGGCGCTTGATTAGGTTTACGTGTAACTGTCAACTTGTGAGTGTGGCGGCAACTGTGGCCAAATAAACTTTCGTAGAATGAACATTAGTAGAAGTTCTCTGTTTGCAATATGATCATTCTCTTGTGGAGCAATTCTGAAATTTTGCGATTGTTTTGCTACTCGTGGGTAGTAATATCAACATTAACATTATTCTAGCTTCTTTTAAATGATAGACACCATTGTGCTTTTGGTAGCAATAATTCAGTCACTGTGGTACAAACGTGTATGAAAAATGCTTTGCATCTTCATCGTTCTAATAACTTCATCAGACCTAAGAAAAGAAGGAAACAGCACAGCACCATGTTGATAACATAATGCCTAATATCTTAAATACTCCAGCATTGGCAGCTGTGCAGGATTCCATTGGCGGCTTCACGTCTCTTCACTACGCGGCCATGCACGGGAGGACTCGCATTGCCAGACTCATACTCGACTGCCAACATTCCGACGCCGTCATCAACGCCTGCAGCAACGACGGCTGGACCCCCATGCACGTGGCCGCGCACTACGGGCGCGATGACTTCATCCGCGTGCTGGTGGACTACCGGGCAAAAGTAGACGCTCTAAGCGACAAGGGAACCACGCCGCTTCAGTTAGCCTTGATCAGGAATAGGTTCTCTTGTGTCAATCTCTTATTGGATGCGGGTGCAGACATCAACATCCAATCAGGTTTCCCCCTGAGATACTCTGTGATTAAAGGTTACCTCCCATTGGGTAGGACGCTCCTCCAGAGGGGGGCTGAACCCAACCTGGGACGGCCGGAGGATGGGGAGACGCCACTCCATCTAGCCGCTCTGAAAAACGACCTCAATTTTGCGAGGCTGTTGTATGAATTCGGAGGGGACATGTATAAGAGGAACTATGACGGACAAACGCCCATAGCTACAGCAAAAATGGTGGAGGACAGGAGCAGGCCGCTCTTAGATTTCCTTCTAGAGGCATCAAGTAAGCAATGGATACTGATGTATCAGCTGTCTGTGATTTTATCCATATCAGTAATACTTGCCAATCAGGCTAGGTCTGTGATGGTACCAAGGATCTTATCTGAATTATACCGGTATTATAAATCCAAGAACATTATTTCTATTATTCATAGGCATGGTAACAGGTAGATAGGTAAGCTGTCATAGAATATAGAATTTTGTGTAATCACCTGTTTTGTTCATTTTGAATACTAGAACTCTTTACTACATACTTGAAGAATCAAAATTAAAACATACCTTATATGTTGATAGAACCTGAATAATGTCAAACTAAGTTTTAGTAGATATCTTACTGCATTTTTGATGATGATGATGATGATGATGATGACTGCCTTTTTTTAACTTCCAGGGAGCTGCAGAAGTCTACAGAACCTGTGCCGTCTGACGATTAGAAGAGCCATAGGCCACAGGCGCCTGGAGAAAATACACCAACTGCCGACGGCCACGGTCATGGTCGACTTTCTCAGGCACAAGTTTGAGGACTGAACTTATTAGGCCCAGTTACATGTGGCGACCCAGGGATCCTGGATTCGAATCCCCTGATATGCTACGGTATTGCTACCAATGTTGTGTCCTTGGAAAAGGCACTTAACATGACTGTCCTCACTCAACCCTGGTGTAAGAAGTGGGTACCTGACTCCACCTTCCGATACCACGCCCTAGACACAGTGGATAATAACCCACTGCCTTTACCCACCTTTTTACATTGTCAGATAATTTCTCTGCCGTAGAATTTTCAGCAAGGTATACTTGGGCAGAAACGTCAACAAGGATCTACTACCACCTTTTCTGTTACTCTCCAAGCAGAGGTTGATGGGGCAGATCGTCACCGTTTTATCATGTGCCGGGTTTTTTTCGCTGGCCCCATATATGGGGCATATGATAAAACGGTGACAATCTGCCCATCAACCTCTGCTTGGAGAGTACTTTTCTGTCACATGACAGCAGAATTTTGTAAGAGATAGCCACAACTGTCCTAAGAATGACCTCAATTGTAAAGCTGTCAAATGAAAGATACAAAAGGGCACTTACCTAACGTTACATTCCTCTGTGAATTGACAGCAATCATTGTATCAATGTGAAGTGTGCACAGAATCAGTGTGCAGATATTTACTGCAGGACAAGCTGTCAAGAGTCTGTATTTATGAAGGATTTTTCAAATATATTCCCCATCGTTAAACTACTGCAGTGTAAGTAAGGGACTAAAAGAAACAATACGGAAATTATTCCAATAGAAATATGCACACTATGGGCAAAGTATTTTTGTAGAGACCAGCATAATGAAAGCCAAGGCCTCTTCTCTTGTTAGTTCCTGGTACATGGTTTAGGCCATGTTGATTTGATTACATGTATATGGATGACATCCTCTAGTAACCTCAAAACGGGGATGCGAGCTCGAGCATAGGGATCAAAAAGATAAGAAAGCTTCATTATGAAATCTAAGTGGTCAGGAAGGTTGAGCAAATGATTAAACACACAGAATACAGTATACCCAATAGATTCTTCGAATTTTGGCATTCTATGACAGCATTTGTTTTCCGATTTTTTGTGTGTGCAATTTATGGCATATATTTGCTTATTTTACAGCTGCTTTGTACGATTTACAATGACTTTTTTTGTCGAAAATTGATGTGCGAGTGGATATCATACATATAATCGGATCAACATGGCCTTAAAAAGGAATGATGAACTGAAAGATCACTATACAACAATACAGTTTGGAGGCAAAGTGCTAGTAGTCTGTACCTTTGTACACTTTCAGGGAGTGATTATAGTCAGAGGTAAGTTTTCCTCCCAGACCAGTGTTTTTCATCTTGTCCTGTTCCTTGATTTTACCTTTAAGATGTGAGAGAAACAAAGAAATGAATGGGAAAATTGGAATGGCCCAAGTTCGTTAAAAAAAAGAGTATTTTGCTGCAGTTATGAAGAGAGGTGATGTTTTTTGCTGACTACTTCTATGAATGTAAAAGTACAAAGAAGTCATTAAGGAACCTATCCCAAATTATATGGCACCCTTGTATTAGAGAAATAGCATGGACTGTATTTTGAAAGTTGGGTACTTGCGGACAGAATCAAACAGGCAAATTATGTGATTTTCCACCGCAAATATAGGACATTTAAACGTTAAGATAACTTTGTTCATTTACTTTTTTGTTTGTTACTTTATTTCCTGTGTTACAATAAGTTAAGTTGTTACATTCCTTCAGTTACATTTCCTACTGCGAGGGGCATCTAATATTCTTTACCCCTCCATTAATACCGCAAGTAAAAGAAAGCGAAAGTGCTCCATGAAATCCCCCTAATCCGTTTGGTATCGTCCGAAATTAAAAATGACCTCGATTTTTCCCAGAGCCCAATGCGGTGTAAGATGGCGGCGTCCTGACGAGGTAAAGTTGTTTTGTCCCGTCTTTTTAACTCGTTCCAATTTTTCACACCTTAACAAGTCGAGTTAAAGGATCCTAGAGATTTCTTAAGACCCCAGCAAATGCTGGAAATCTGTTTGAGTGGTTGTTCGGCTGTTATTTTGAGAAGAACTGACGGACAACACTGGCGGGTTGTTTGGGTGGGGTGAAAAGCATGACCATGTTGCGCACGTCCAAGACTTGACTAAAACTTTTCTCAAAAACAGAAACTTAAAGTCATCGGTTGAATTCAGTGACCTATGAAGAATGTTCTGTACGTCCTCATTTTAGAATGATTTGACTGAAAGTTATTTCTTTCTGTCGTTTTATACCATTTTAAACAGTTCAGATGGAGGTTGTGCTTTTGTTTCAGATTTTGCATGTGTGTGCATACAATTTTGTCACTATGCCACTCCGATAGTGGGCCGATACGTTTTTGTATTGGCAGCAATATCGCAATGATTCACTTTTCAACACGATATGGGAACTTACTGGTCCAACCATGAAAAAATACTATTTCTTGATATGTGTTTTCTTATTGGATGCATTCTCAACCATGAAAATTTGACCCCATATAAATTTGTGTCACAAAAATCAACTGCCTTTTTGGGGTACATGTACATCATATATGACCTTGAATGATTCAACAATAGTCCCAATATTGAACATCTTGTTGAATAATTGCATTCAAAATTTATTGCATAGTGATTTTTTTATGCCAACTTTTTTAAAATCATTTTCCTGTTAGGCCACTGTGACTGATTATATGGATGACATCTGCAAGTACATGATTTTAATTTTCGTCCATAGAGAAAAAAGGTTGCGACCATACCGTAAATCATACAAAGAAGCTGCAAAATGAGCAAATACGTTATATACCGTGTAAATTGCAAAAAAAGTAATCGGAAAGTGAATTTCAATGAGTGAAGTCATCCAAAGACAAAGATGTGAAAGAACAACAGTAAAAAAGTCATTCAGTTTGGAATTCTACTGAATTCTACTGAAGGCAACTTTGTTTTTTTACAATTTTTTTTCTTCACCTCAGTTTTGGGATGTCCTCCATACATGTATATTCAAATCAGCATGGCCTTATGATATTATGTTGTTGGCATATATTTCACAGGCTAATGATGAACATTTTGATTACTATTTCTGTAGCCTTAGGATCGGTTGATAAGAAACTGACCCAGCCATGCCCAAGTTGAGGCCCAGGAAGAACGGCAAGCACGCCACGTGTTCCCAGGATGCCCTGAAACTTCAGGAGGCGGTGCGGGGCGGGAAGATTGCGCCGGTGAGGTCGTTGTTACAGAAGGGGCTGAGTGTGAACCAGCGCTGCGTGTACGGCTTCTCCCTCCTGCACGGAGCCGTGGTCAACAGTCAACTCCGATGCGTCCGACTGCTGTTGGAGCATGGCGGTGAGACTTTTATGTCATACCTGTGTTGTACGTACAGGGGTGCATTTGTACAAAGTATTAAGACAAATTTTACGAAATTCAAAGAAGTTTTACAAAACATATTCAAATTTGACAAGTCGCTTCTAAGTAAGAACCAAAAAATTTTACAGAATTCATACTATGTTTTTTGATAGTGGATTGTATGAATTCCGTAAAATTTGTGTGTATTACGTACAATTTTTATGTATTCCGTAAAATTTGTTTGAATACATAGGCCTAATGTTGGCAGTTTCTATGTGTGTATGTGATTTCACTTGTTGACTCCTTGGATCTGGAAGAGTCAGACCTATAAATTTGCATTGTCTATAACATAATGATGTAACTGTAATTATATAAAGTAGTTAAATAACTACAGTCAAACCTGTGTTAGCGGTCACCTGGAAATAGCAGCCACCTGGCCATAGTGGTCATTTTTTGTCGGTCCCTTGGATTTTTCCCATTGACATAAGCATTAAGAAATAGTCTATAGCGTTCACCTGTCCAATGTGGTCGCGGTCAGGCGATTTTTCGGTCCGGCCGCAATGCCAACACTGCCGATAACGGTCACTGCGTGTGGTCAGCCCGCGGTCACAGCTCGACCGGCGTGCCTTTGTTTACAACAGCGGCCATAACTCCAAGCCGTGCCAGCCCACGCCTTGTTCACAATCTTTTTATTTCCGCGCTGCGTCGCCAAAATGTGGACTCAACTAGGACCCTTTATGTGTTTGAATAATTGCCAAATTGCACTGTAAAGCAGAAAACTTTAAAATTGTATCAATATTAATGGTACCTGTGTATTCTTTGGTAATGATATTACATTTTTATGATGCATCTTATAAAGTTATATCAGAAGCTACACTGCTAACAATGACAAGTGACTAATGATGTCTTTTCTCTTGCATCCCAAAGCATGTGCCTACGTGAAGGACTACACTGGCGGTTACACGCCGCTGCACTTTGCCGCCAAGTACGTCCTGACCCGCATCGCTCAGGTTATTCTGCAGTACGACGATTCTGAACGCGTCGTTAACGCGAAGGGACGCGACGGTCTGACTCCCCTCCACATTGTGGCGGCCTGCGGTAAAGAAGAGTGTGCCCTCCAGTTCATGCGCCTTCTGCTCGAATCTGGGGCAACGATAGACCCTGTGACGGACTTTGGCTTCACCCCACTTCTGATGTCAATAAAGTTCCGCAGATATTCGTGTATAAAGACGTTAGTTGAATGGGGTGCAAACGTAGACCTCGAGATGGGACTACCAATCAGATACGCCGTAGCAAACAATGACCACAAACTTCTGAGAATACTGCTGCAGAACGGAGCAAAGTGTAACTATGGGGGCCCAAAGACAGGACAGACGCCATTGCATTTGGCAGCTATGCAAAACAATGTGGTTTTAGCTACAAGACTCTGGGAGTACGGAGCAGACTGTAATGCCAAGAACCAGAGTGAGGAAACACCCCTGGAGGTGGCCAGAAGTGTGGCCGATGATGACACACAGTGTGTGCAGTTTCTAAAAGATGTTACATGTAAGTATGTCTGTGCTCACACATCTAGGATGTCTTAATAGTAGGCGCTTCAAACTTTACAGTTGTAATCATTATACATTTGTGGGTAAACACAGGACTTTTCCAGGACTCCCTTGCTTGAAATACAGTGTAAAGACGGATAGTACAGATGCTTTTGGCAGTGCTGGCATGATCGTCAACTTTAAAAACACAATTTATTGTGATGGTTTTAAGTTTGAGGTGAAGCGGTCTTTGCGAAAACCGCAGACGTAAAACCACAGCAAAAATGTCAACACTTGAAGTATTTGGAGCCTAAGAGGTAAAGATTAACGGATGATTTTAATTTGTGTGTCCTGATATATCTTTGTTGATCTCTCTTAATCATATCTTCACGCTGCAGATAAATCCCGTAGTCTGCAGGACCTGTGCAGACTGACCGTGAGGTCACAGGTCGGACACAAACGGCTGCACAGACTGGACGAGCTGGACATCACAAGGGTCATGTTGCACTATCTCAAACACAAAGACTGACCGCTCACCACAGATGTACTATTTCAACCCTCCTGGCTCCATTGGAAGTTCCCTTCTAGAATATCCCATCTGCACAGTCTCTAGATCTGGTGATAAGCTTGTTCACAGATCCAACTACGCATGCGCAGATCAAAGGTGAACCCCCCTGACTTGTAAACAGTTCTTGTCTCAACCATACTTCATCCATGTCTAGGACCTGATTCACAATTGGAAAAAGACGCACTATAACGACGTATGACAAAGTTGTATGTCTTCGGCGTTGGGCGCCTTTTTTCCTGGGTGTAAATCAACCCTGTCGTACGTTACCTCCATGGTTAACGTATGACAAAGTCGTACATACGGGCCATAAAATGCTTGTTGTACGACTCACGAGAACGATTCACGCCCAGGAAAAAAGGCGCCCTACACTACGTTGTCGCAGGTCCAGAAAATTTTCCAAGTGTGTATCCGGTGTAGATATGTATGGCCTCTTTTGGGTCAATTTTGCATAACAATGTCCAGACGTGATTTGTTTTTGTCTCAGGGGCCTTCACATTTGACCTGCAGGTGCGCAGTTAGAACCATGAACTAAAGCCTTTTCGATGATTTGGAGAGATGGTAGTTTAGCTATTTATAGCCATATACCATTATTTTGTTATTTTGCCGAATCCGGGCAAGGGTAGATAAATCATTTGCTCAGACAACTTTAAAAAACACTGAAACTTTGGGAAAGTTTTCACTTGAAATGATGCAAAATATGTTGTTGTTTTTTTCCTGATAGTTTTACAAAAAAAGTTGGCTTTGTCTGTATTACTTTAGAGTATGGAATTGGTGAAAATGGAAAACTATGAAATATCTATATATGCTAAAATCTAGATATTGTGCACAAATTTGGGTCACTATTTCATAGGTTTATAATGTAGCCCCATAATGAAGTAACAAAAACATTGATACTGTATGCTACGGCTGCTGTTGTTGTTGCCTTACATTTTCTTGCAGGTTGAAATATCATCATGAAGTTTGTCTACTATGAATCTTGAAATGTTATTTTATTGCATTGACCTCTCCAGCACCAATTTATGACACTGCGAATATGCATTTTCAATGTAGTACTACTGTACTTGAGAATTGTTTTGACCCCAAACTTATAACACCAATCTTTTCCCATTCTACTGTGAAATTAAATCCCTGCAAAAAAAAGGAATTTACAGTAGGCATTAGGAGGAGGAAGTAGATCCAAGAAATGTTAACCAAAAACCATTTATATATAAGAGACTCTTTTTTTTTTCAGAAAATGAAATAAACTAAAACAATGCAATAAGATATAGAAAGATTTCGAAATTCATCTGGCTACAGCACCATGTTTCACTAGAAAAGACTTCCAAATACTGTGCCTTAGATAGCATAGATATACTAGTGATCCATGTTCATTTTGGTCCTGTTCCATTTGAACAAGGGTTTATATATGGGGTCATGTGCCTTTTGCCAATTTTGGTACTCCGACATCCACTTAAAAATGCTCCAAAAAGAAAATGTCTTTATACACTGCCGTTTCTAAGAATGTGAACTAAATGTTCATCAGCTTATCTTGTGTCAAGTATTAATGATATATTTCAGAGTATTATTATTAAGGCATGAGTTTATGTGTGGAACTAACTTCTACCTAGAAAATGCCAGTAGGTAAATCTACATTCCCTCTAATATGTAACTTTTAGTTCTGTTCTTTTTGTTCTGTTATTTTTCTACCTGTTTCTCTCAACTGTACAAAATCTTATACCAGTTATAGGGAGTGAGTAACCCTCTATGTCTGACTCAGAATGTTGAGTGACAAGCACCTGGTAAAAAGCAAAAGATGCAGAAAGGTGATTGGTCAGTTGTTAATTACATCACAATGCAAGTGCACTTAGTCATCAAATATGGCAATACGATTGATACTACTATGATATGGTCACAAATATATTTTTATGCCATATTTTCAGGACTGGCTCATCCTTCAAAAGCACATGCAATTGATAGACTTTATTTTATAAATCTATCTCCAAAACAGTTTCTTTTGTAAAATGAAATTTAATACTTCAGTCAGTTCAGACTTTGAAACAAGTTTTGAACACATTTAGTTGCCAACTAGCAAAACTTCAGTTTGAGAACATGAAATTAACCTGGTCTGTTGCAACCCTTTAGGGAAATTGATTGTAGCTTATCACAATGTAAACCTTGTCTTGCCTTCGAAAACTGTATGTATATGTACAAATAAGTTCTTCCCATCTAACTGTCTCAATTTCAGGATTTATGTACATATTTGTCTGTCAAACCATTACATGAATATAAAATGGTGAATACAAATCTTTTTTCATTCACTGTGTTGTTGCATTTTGTACCTTGCTTTTCTGGCACTTAAACATTTTTTTAACAGATGGTTGGAAGGAAAGAGAGAAGTAATAGTTCACAAAGAAATAGTTTGAGACATTGAATTAGATCTAAACTGAGCACAACAAGTTTAGAAACTTGATTTTAGTGAATCAAATCTCATCAATCCCATTGCATGATAGTATACCACTGTTTATCTTCTTTATTGCCCTTGACAATGATATTCGCATTCATCTAAGTTTCCACACATTTTGTGCTGAGTGTATGTGGAAAGGTATTTACCTGATATAGAAATTTATTACTATTACTTTGGAACAGGCGTGATAACCCATACTTATGAATGCACATGATTTTATTTGAGATAATCACCTCTTGTAGGCAATAGCTCAAGTTCTTTTCACCCTTCCTTAACAAAAAAGGGAAAATCTTCAACAAAAAAAGAAGAGTGAAAATACAGTGGATGCGTCATACAACTCTTTATCCCTCATTCTGCATGAACAGTCTGAAGTACTGTCATTTCTGCACTTTCATCACAGAATATATGTCACCACCATTTAACACGATTTTTATGAATATGTTCAGAACAGAAACTGAATAGTAACATCTGGCTAATAATGAGAAAAGTTCCCCACTCTGGGCATACCTTACAACTTTGTAGCTTCTTTAGAGTACCAGTATCTTACCTTTGTATTCAAAAAGTTTTAAATCATGCTGGATTTATGGACATAACAGATACTGTATAAGGAAACAAACGTGAAGTCCTTTCAATACTTGGGAAAAACTTTAGCCTGAGTACCATTATTGTTAGTTTACTTGCGCTCAATACATTGTAGTTGCTCAAAATGTTGGTGTGAGCAACTATGAAGTAAACAAAAACTAACGGTGATGGCACTCAAGCTAGAAAAACTTAAAACAAACAAGCAATAATGTTAATACAACTATAACATCATACATAACAAAGAGTATATATTGCTGGAGAAATGCTTCTCATCAATCACATAAAAAAGGTTCTATCATACTCAGTAGGAATATTTCACAAAATTGGTTTACTGAAAATGAATTTGGCCTAATAAGATATGTATGTAACAATATATGTACACCTTAAATTGGATCAAAAAACTACTGAAAACTTCAAATGTAATCATTACACATTTGAGTAGAATGGCAGCTTGGTCTCATTCCAAGCTACCAAATCTGTTGAAGTGTTAAACAAACAAGCTTTTGAAAGAAACATTTAAAGTACAATATGCATGATGATGGAAAGCTCACACATTGTCAAGTGTATAAAGCTGAGGCAAGTACTTTCCATCACACGAATTCAGGGTAGTTTAGCTGTAGACAGAAACCAAGAGGAAAAAATGCCTCTGCCCTGTGGTATAGCCAAAAACATGCATCAACACAAGGTGAGGGAAAGCTGAAGAGTGCTCGCGTAAATTATGTGTACAGTAGGATGTAATGTCTTAGATCATTGCACAAAGGTTTCTACTGACGACAAGTTGTACCAGTTGCTTTTAGAGAATTGTTCAAGAATTCTTATAACATACCGTATGGTACACAATTTCTTGGCTCAACAACAAATGCTAAAGAAATATACTCTCGCTTCTACCTTTTTCATGTTTCTTGTCACTAACGTATTTTTCTTCATATCCTAACTCAGTGCTAAAGTGATACTTTCTCTTCTGTGACTGAAAAAAAAAAAGCTCATTATTAAAAGACCTGTACAAATACAAATGAAATGACATCAGGGCTGTACAATAGTGAAAAGATGCTTCTTTTTGGAAGATCCAAGTTAGTAACCTGGTTTTAGTGGTCATGGCAAAAAATAACATTGCAAAATTGAAATGCTTTCAAAAACTTCCTCTAAGTTAGTACATATATATCCATATTTCCTTTGCAGACATTTCAATTCTGTGTATTTCTAAACAATATCTATATTGCTAAAGACATCCCACAAAAATAATTTTTTTATCTAATGTCTGGCAGTCACATGGACTTATTACATAGCAATAACTGACCAACTGTTCTTTACATGGGAATGGTGTTCTTTGAAATGAACAGAAATATTACATATTATACTGGAGGAAATATATAATGCTGTAGATACAATATACATAAAATTTATTGCCACTGTTTCTAATGACTGAAAGAATTCCTGCATCATATTTCATACAATGAAGGCAACACACAGACATACAGTATACACCGTTGATAACATCAAACATAATACAGGAAGAATAGCTTCTCAATCGAGAAAAATAGTACCTTTCTCTTTAATCTTTTCCACATTTTCATCTGATGCCTGGGCATAGAAAGTAAAGATAGCTTTATTCCAGTTTCCATCTCTGAGGTTTAAGCAAAAAGTCATTTACAAGGTTCATAAACTCCAAGCAGGTGTTGAGAGGCAAAATCGTTACATTTTTCTAGCTCTCTGTTACAGTCTGCCTCCCTTTCCGCAGATGTTAGGGAGGCACTTTGTGACAGAAACAGGGATATGTAAAAATGTAATAATGATTTTGCCTCCCAACATCTGCTTTGAGATTGCTAGGTTTCACTTATGGAAATGAGTCAAGCTGAAGAAATCATGAAGACATATCATCTTTATTAAAGTTTAAACAGCAACAAGTACAATATACATAACACTTTCCAGATCTTCACTGTGTTTCTTCCTGTGCTCGAAGTCCTAGATTATAAGATAACAAATATCCAGTAACTCTGGTCCATCCCCTTCACATAGTGGTCTGAACGAGATTAGGCCCCGCCCTAGAGGTGTGGCCAAAAAAGAAGAGAGGATACCAGTGATGGTTTACATACATAAAGTTAGCACCTTATTCTAAGGTAGCCTATTCATGGTTTAGGAACTGAATCATGACTTTGGTGAGTGGTAGGTCGTTGATGTGTTGGAGTCTCCACTTGCCCAAAGTCCTCCTGATATACAGTCGGCAAATTTCCTGCAAAGTCCGAGGAGATCCTGAAAGATGTGAAAACAAATGTGTATGAGCATTATTCATTAAAAACTAGACTAAGACTAAAACTAGGCATAAACAAACATTAAAAATTACAAACGTACTTGTATGTAGAACAAATGTTTACTGATCTATTGTTGATACTGTAAATGCATTTAAGTCTGCAGTGGTTTTGTGTTCACGGTTTTTTCAGTGACCTCTTCACCACGAACTCAAAACCATCTCAAAAATCTTTATTTTGTCTTCTACCTGTCTATCCCCAGTGTTATAATGTGTTGGAGGTGACTGTTCTGTGTTATGTAGCACCCATGCCTGGTCGTTAGAAGGTCATTTCTGACTGGTTGTCTGCAAAGGTGCCGGTGTTTCCATCACTGAAGCAAAATGTTACTGTGGTGTTATCGCGAAGTCAAAACCACCGCGAATACTCCATTTTCTCCTCACCATGAAAGCAAATGACCGCAAACTTAAACTGCATTTACAGTTACTACATTTCTAGAGTTGATGAATTAAGCTTCTTACTACTTCTCTCCTGTAGAAAAGTGTAACATGGATGGTTGTCCCTGGAGACCCTACTACAGAGTTCAGCCAGCTGCAGGGCACTCTTCCCACTCTGGTTCAGACAGTACGGCTCGGCGCCAAACTCGTACAACAGCTGCGTCGCTCGGAGATTGTCCACCACGACTGAGAGGTGCAGTGGCGTGTGTCCATGGCTGATCCCTCGGAAGTTAACGTTGGCGCCATGAACCAAGAGTAGTCTCACAAGGTCATTGTCATTGTTCAAGACAGCGAAACACAGAGGGAATCCCTGCTGTGCGTCAACGTCCGCGCCCTTCTCCAAGAGCTGTCGTGCACAGACCCGCCTCTTCTCAGACCGTACCACAAGGGACAGGGGGGTGTCGCCATTAACCGTGGCAGCGTTCACTTCTGCACCCCCCTCTACCAGCAATGTAATCATCTGTATGGAGTTCTTGTTCGTAGCAGTGGCAACATGTAAAGGGGTGAGCCCGCGGTCGCTGGTGGCGTTGGCGATTTGGTAACAGTTCTCGTGGCCGAGGATGAGGCGCGCGATACGGATCTGCCCGCAGGTTGCAGCGATGTGCAGCGGGGTGTAACCACGGTTTCTGTCCCCAACATGTGGATGTGCTAGATAGGGAGGAACAACAATGTTAGTCAGTGAGCTCAACTATACTCTAGTACACATTACATGCCAAACAGCAGATGATTAGGAATCTAGTTTTTGGCATGGAGCAGCACCACATCCAGTTGGCACCTGACCAGGTAAGACTAGGTGCTCTCGGCAGTCTTGCCAGTGACTCCTTCAAAAAAGTTTCTGTCGTACATGAAATATCTTCTCTTTGTCACCTTCATACTTGTCTGTAGCACTTCTGCATTTTCAAACATCACTGACAAGTTTAATTGGGAAAGCTATGTACAGAATTAAAAGAAAAAGAAGCATATCTGTAGCATACTTGGTCTAGGGGTAAGTAAATCTGCTTCTGGACCAATCGGTTTGAGAATTTGCATCTCTGTCCTGGTTATCTTATTGACTTGTACACTACTGGGAAGGGTTACAGTCCTTTGGATGGGACATTTAGCGGGAGGTCCTGTGTTTCAGGAGAGCCACACCTCAAGCACATCAAAGAACTACCACACCTGGTGTGAGTCGACCAAACCTATGAGTTTGGCCCTAGGCAGCTTACATACTTACTCAACCGTACAAAACTGGTGTGTGTTAAAACATAAACCTTGAGGCTGTTTACCTGTTGTGCAATACAAACAAGAGCTATCTGCCACCTATAAACCATGACCATAGCTTGTATAGAACACAAATCTAATCATTTCTTTGAAAGGACATGACTTACACACATCCCACGTTTCATGACAATCCATCCTTAGCTTCTTGAGTTATGCTGCTTAACATACATACAGACGCTACCAAAAACATAACCTTCTTGGCGAAGGTTGAAATAACAAACAAGCGTACCTCCATGTTCGAGCAGCATCCTGACACACCTCTCCCTGTTAACAGCCACGGCCAGGTGGAGCAGGGAGAACCCACTCTGCAGGAAGTAGTTAGGATCAACCCCATCCTGTAGCAAGTCTTGAACAAGCCTTCGTGTAGGGAAATACAGAGTACAAGGTGTTACAGACTAGCCTGGGTGCCATCCTAGATTTTTTTAGGGTAGCGAAAGCAGGAGCCCCGGTAATAATCTAGGATGGCATTTTAGGATAGTGAAAGCAGGAGCCCTGGTAGTAATCTAGGATGGCACCCAGGCTAGTTACAGACATCTGCAATAGCCTTCAGTACAGGGCTGTCTCCAGCTTTCAGTTTTTTCCCATCCCACTCACTGTTTTGTGGGAACCCACACTGTTAATTTTTGTTGATAACATCTGTCATTTTAAGTTTACTAAAATTCATTTTCATGTCAGGGAATTCAGATTTTCTGACAGATGGGGTGAAATCTTTACCAACAAGCAAATTCCCACCACGGGACGGAGAGTGGGTCCTGGAGACAGCCCTGGCTTCAGTGTACACATTTAAAGATTTCTTTGCATTGGGAAGGCGTCACTCTTGGATAGCAATGATAGCATTGCAACTTTGTAAGCAATACACAGGACAAAACAAAAGCTACTAGCCAATCAGGTTGCTTGTTATGGTCAGGAGGTGCCCTGATTGGCTAGTAACTTTTCTGCACTCTTAGCTAAAGGTCCAATTAAAATACTCAGTATAACTACTAGTATATTAACACAGTGCAAGAATGAGCACAGTATAATGGTAATATGAGTTTGCATTGATAGGTCATTACAAATATAGAATCAAAAGCATTAAGAATATTTCACGATTTACAGTAAATTTTAGGTTAAAGTGAAATCTACGTTCACAATCTTGGACATCAGAATTTGTGACAAAACCTTAAACATAAAACGTTGAAGTGATAATTACCTATGATCACCCAAGCCAATGGCCTCCTGGATGGAGGTATAACGGGCTGCGTTTTCCTTCGGCGAGAGTCGTCTCTTCCTGACAGCTGTCTGCCTACGTCTCGCCTTCTGTTTAGGCATTCTAGTGGTCTTTAAAGTTGCACTCTGCAAAACAAGGTTTCATATTTTATTGTCTCGATACATGAAAATTTACTGGTCCTTTTCATTTACTTGTAAATTGTAGAAAATTGTACTACATAGTCATGAGTAAATATATGTATTCACACTTTATATCATCGAACGTGTCAGATATTAATAGTCTCACTGGAGAAAAAAAAATTAACATCTAAATTGGCAAGTTCATTCAAATTCGTTTGTCACATTCAAGCCATTATAAACCGAGTTAGTTACAAGTGTAACGTTGCCACTGCCAGATTTCTTTTTACAAAGCTGTATAAAATTTGAGCACAGCAGTTACATGCAGTTACTGTTGACAGTATTAGCATTACAAAAACGGCTATGTATTAAACATTCAACACGTTTTCACTTATTTTCAACATGTTAAAACGCCAGCAGCTGTCTAATTATCTAGTCGTGTTTACGCATAATTACGCTGGAAATAATTTCCAACGCTTGCTGCTTCGCATACACAGAGATGCTACAAACTACGCTCCATAAATACATCAAGAGAAAACCTTAATCAAACGACACTGAGTTTAGATCACCTATAGAATATGCGCACCTGTTTGAAGTAGATTTCAGGATGAAAAGAAGCTGTTAGAAAACCAAAATACAGGGAAAAGTTTGGAGACAACAAAAGTACAGATGTCACCGACCGGAAGCCATTTTCTTCGGTAAGAGTTAAATAGTGCGCTATTTGTATTATACATTCGGCTCGATGCATCACACATGTAGTATTCATTTGAAACAAATTGAGCTAATTAAAAACTTAGATGTCTTGTGATGTAATACGAGTTGAAAATTATTAAGAGGAAAAGGGAACATTATGGCTATTCCGTCAGTAAATTGTTAGCTGTTATAACCATACGTAGTGTTGACAAATACTTTTCTCATGTTACTGTAATAAGAACCAAAATGGCCGCCACGGTCAGTAATTCCGGATCTCAGTACGAGTTTGCTAAAGAAAAACACGTTAAATTCTTCAAGCGATGTCTTCAAGTTCTCCCGAGTAGATATTGTTCTCTTGATACGACAAGGTAGGTGTAGCATCAACTATATTTTGTAGATGTGGCCGTGATATTTGCTACTTTCCTAAGTTTCTCTAAGAGACTCAGTCGCAGATAAATTTTCAGAGATGATCTTGATCGTACTTGCACTTTGAAATGCCATTCATATGTCATATTATGTAACTTTTCGTTTTCGGATACTGGTCGTGAAGTGTAGGGTGTAGAAAGTCAGCAGCAAACGTAACACACCTTTGAAATTCGATTGACCGTCACTGTCAGAATTATGATTACGTTCTCAGAATCATAAAAAAAATTATACTCATACTCAGCGGAATATGATACAATAATTTCTAGTGATGCTGGCCAAGTTGAACCATTTACCATGCACTACATTTGGAGTCTGCAGAGGATGTCATCCATAAAATTTACTTGCTGTCGCCTAACAATTGTTAAATAGGTCCAAGCAAAATTGCAAGGAGGTTGAAAATCTGATTTGAACCTCCAAGTTAACTGACCGGCTCGACCTTATTCCATTTCTACTTGCAGTTGCACACCCAGGAATCCAAAAGCAAATAAGACATATAACGTCACGAATCATTGTGTTTCGATATTTTCGGGCAAGGGCTTTTATAGTTTGTACACACAAACACTTCAGTTATTGTTTGTCAACAACACAACGCAATCACATGCGATGGGAAAATACTACCTAAAGAGCCTATCCATGTATCCTCGTGGGAATTGACGTCCTTCAGGGGTACTTGATGACACTCTTTCTGTTTTTCTGTTTCTTCACAATAACTTCATGACAATAACATGTGTATAACTCATCCTCGTATCATTTGCACGATCAGCCTCACACATGGTCCGGTGGCAATACACAGCCACGTGTACCAGAATCATGTAACTGTAAGACATACTGTACTAGTACATGTAGTACCATCCTGTACTACGTTTTAACTACTGTAAGTGTTGAAATTTTTGTGGTTGCTTAATGTTTGCTTTTTTTGTGGTGACATCTTCACTGTGAACTTAAAATCACCACGGAAATGCTTGTTATGTTTTCTGCCCACCTACCGCATTGTTTCAACTGCAAACTTAGAAACACTGTGAACACTCCATTTTCTCCCTTACTTGAAGTTTTAAAAATTAAAAATCCCAGCGAACATAATTTAAGGCATTTACAGTAGTACATGTAGTTCTATCCTGTACTACGTTCTATCTAATCTTGGCAAGGAACTTTGAACTTAAGCAGTTTTTAGATCATATGATCCTATTGAACAATTCCCTTAGGAATGTTGCAACTTTTTGATTTTTAAAGATTGTTTCCCTTATACAGGTTAACAGTGGCTTTCTTTGCCCTCTCTGGTCTGGACCTTCTTGGAGCCTTAGAAACTGTAAATAAACAAGAGATCATAGACTGGATCTACTCACTACAAGTACTGCCCGACAAAGATGACGAAGGTAAGGTATCAACTCATCTGCATAAAGAAAGCACTCATGGCTCCCGGTATAGAGTGTTTAGATGTGATGTCACAGCGACCATGCCGGTTGGTTGAGCCTAGAAGAGTCAGACCTATAAATTTGTAGGCCGAGGGGTGAGGGGTGAGGGCCGAAGATCTAGAGCACTTAATGGCGGACCGTAGCGACTGGAGGAAGAGGGTTGACTTAGTCCGGGCAACCCGCCCGACATGATGATGATGATAAATTTGTATGTGTATGAATGATGTCATAATTGCAGGACCGTAATTGAAAATTCAAATTTTCTCGACAGCTTGCATGTTTAACCATTCAGCATGGATACCAATACTCAAGTCATAGTCTTGTCAGTGCAAACGCCCATATTTACTAGTGTTGATAGGCATTTTAGCATACAAGAATTCGAATAACAGCCATGAACACCAATACTCTCACCTCTCAAATAGAAGTACCCCCTGGAATATAAGTACCCCCCGGAAAAATCTTCAAAATCTAATATAAGTACCCCCTGAAATAAAAGTACCCCCCGGAAAATTTCAAAATTGATGATCGAGGTAAACTGTGTCCACACGAAATAAGATAATAGCAGGTAGGTTGCATGTATTCAATTATGCCTGAGGACTAACCTATTAAGTATATGGATATTGAACAGAATAACTGTACGCTTGTTCAAATGATGATGATCTGCTTGCCACTTCGATAAAATAAAATAGTAATGTTGAAAATTTGGGCATAGGTTCCCCGCTATGACCCCTAACCGGGGGCCACGGTGCTTCGAATTCAACAAGTGAAAATGTACATTTATTTATTTATTTATTTATTTACATGATACAGTGTATAATATTATGCATTTTCTACTTGGAACTTGCAGCAAGTGATCAAGGAAAATTGTTGTACATGAATTTCATTATCTTTTATCATTACTGACATATAATCAAAATCATCAGATAGCTAAATTGTTCCTAATCATATTTTCTAAAGACATTACCCCCCCCCCCCAAAAAAAAATATGAACACCAAAAAAAGGGCAATGTCCATAAACTTTTGCTCCATAGCGTCGAGAACAAAGTTTTTGTGAGACGCTCGGATTTCGAGTTCCCGCGGTTAAGGTGGCAGTACACAGTATTTGTCCGCGACCCCCGGGGTCTATGACGCGGGGTAAGAAAAAAGTGCGCACTAAATTGTGGACCGCATGTATACACTTGAACGTGAAAGCCAGCGAGGCATGAACTTTACTGAATGATAGCATAATAAGTCGGCATTTCGATCGTATGAGTAAGATTGTGAAGCTTGCCGATTCGGTGTATACATGCGCGTGACCTTTGCAGCAGCCAGCCTGGGTGAGTCGGCTGCAGTTCGTATGACCTCGCATGACCCCATTCAAAAGAGGGCGCCAGAACTTAAAAAACCACAACTTTTTTTGTTTTCAGTTATATTGTTCTGCCACCTTGAACCAAATCGGGAATTGGCCAGAAATGGGCCAACGACGTCATATACGGCCGAATTTGTATGATATATCAATTATTGGCGTTGGTTCGCTTGGAATGCACCAGTTGCTTTCACCGTCAGACCGCCGTTTCCATGGTAACGGCCACTATAAGCGCCTCCCTATGCTTAACTATGGGACTTGGCTTGGAAGTGCCATTGGCCCGAGACGCGTTTCCCCCCCCCCTTTTTTCTGGCGCAACTAAACCTAAACCCAACTCTAAATGACTCCGAACATTAGCATATGAACCGATGAACCCTTTTCAGAAAAAAAAGTGAACCAGAATAGTAAATTTGTCCAGATAGTGAGACCACTAAACCGCCCCTCAGATAGGCCATGTACGGGGCCTACACCTATGCAGGGCACCAAAGTGCAAAGTTGGCGATATCTCAACAACCATTCGGATTTCTGAGCTAAGATTTGGTGCAAATCTCCAGCTTGACTTGTTTTATTGATTGAATGAAAAAAAAGTCAAGTTCAAGTTTTCTTAAGGTGGCAGTACACAGTATTTGTATTTGTATGTAAGAAAATAGTGCGCACTAAATCGTGGACCGCATGTATACACTTGAACGTGAAAGCCAGCGAGGCATGAACTTTACTGAATGATAGCATAATAAGTCGGCATTTCGATCGTATGAGTAAGATTGTGAAGCTTGCCGATTCGGTGTATACACGCGCGTGACCTTTGCAGCAGCCAGCCTGGGTGAGTCGGCTGCAGTTCGTATGACCTCGCATGACCCCATTCAAAAGAGGGCGCCAGAACGTAAAAAAACCACAACTTTTTTTTGTTTTCAGTTATATTGTAGAATGTACCCTCAATTTAAACATATCCGTTTGTCGTGCTTCAGAAATGCACCGTACTATATTTTTTTCGGCGTCGACCTTAGTCAGTTTGTGGTCCTTAACTTTAGAAATCCCCATAGGCGAAATACTGTGTTCTGCTACCTTAAGCCCACAATATTGAACAGAGCTCGACTGTAAAAGAAGCACAGCGTTTTAGGCCGCACATACGAAGAAATTACCGATTACATGTTGACAATAGAAATGGCCCTTTACCGCAAAATTTGGAAAATCTTACGGTTATTCTAAAATACAAACCCTCCTAAAATATAGATAGAATTCTGTTTCTATCGTTGCCGCAAAATATAACATTTTCCACGCGTTTACGGTATCATTTGAAAGATCGTAATCTGCACTATGCAATATGCTGCTAGTTTTACTATCACCACGCCTGATGGTGATGCTGTTGTTTACCGCTCGTTTTGTGCCGTTCTTAGACTTTGCGGCCTCAAAACACATTTCACAAGGGAAGTTAAGTTATAATTGTTGTTTTTACGTGTAATGTATCTTCTGTGAACGAATTATTCTTCCGCCCCGCTGCCGATAGCGGTCATCGAATTCTTCCCTGTGCAAGTCTACTACTCGACACGTTTTTTGATCAGCGTGCCGCAAGTTTGGTTTACGATGTAAACAGAGACTGTCAAAGTTATTTACATGAAAATTGTATTTTGAAATGTCAGTGTTGCGTCTTATTTTCCCCCAATAACAACGTTAACTTTGTAACGTCATAGCGAGATTGACCGATATGTTACGAGTGCCGCAAGGATTTCACAAAGGCTGCCGCCGGTGATAGCGGTGGGGAAATCAACGCCGCTAGGCCGAAAAATAGCGAATAACTAGCAAAAATACCGGGGAAATATGAGCAGAAAAACCTAAAATTTCGATTTTAGAGGGATTTCTGGTTAGCAAAATCCCAACATTTGAAAAAATAATAAACGTACCGTCTAAAATAAGAAAGTACCGGGCGGATGTTTAGGCGAAAAAAAATAAACGTACCGGTACGTTTATTTGAGAGGTGAGAGTACTGTAAACTGTAAAAGCATTTAAGTTTGCAGTGGTTTAATGTTCACGGTTTTTGTAGCAACCTCTTCACCGCGAACTTGAAATCACCACGAAAATGCTTGTTCTGTCTACTAGTGTTGCCTTGTTTCAGCCGCGAACTAAAAACCACAGCGCACGCGAACACTCCATTTTCTCCTACTGCAAAATCAAATCACCTCGAACTTAAATGCATTTACAGTAGTAACAGTACTGTGGAATAATTTAGTCTATGAGCCCCTAGTACACTGACACATACTAAGATGATCATGGGATGTTTTAAAGCTATTTTTCACCAATCATGCTAGTTCATCTATTGCCATAGGAACAGGATGGGCCGGTAAAAATGTTCCGTGCCCCTGCAGCCATACATGTTTGTAGGTCAACTCAATTTCTCACTTGACAAATAGCTTTCCACTTTGCCTTGGGCTGACTGTCTGAATATAATATCAGGTAAAGGTAAAAATGAAGGTACCCGTACAGAGATTTATACAGAAGGCTTGAAATTCATTTTTGTGCACCTGACCTAGAATTTTAGGAGCACAGAAAAAAAAAGAATAAAGTAGAATGTCCGCAAAACCTAATGCCAAAGTTACTGCCTCTCTTTAGGGCTTCAGTCTATCATTCTATAGATAAATTTTAAAGAAGTAATGTATTTTTTCTGACACTTAAATTTCTAGAACTGCTACAATTGTACCTTAATGTACATAATCCTATACAAATTTCTAGGTGCACCGGTGCACCCACAGTCAAAACTTAGGTGCACAGATCCAAATTTAGGTGCACATAGATTCTGCATATCAATATTTACAAAGGCCCTGCGAATCTGTACATACACGGACTGAATAAAAAATCATTATTATTATATTATTATTATTGGCTTCCTAGCTTACATTGTAACTATACATGTACATTTGTTTTATAAGTTTCCCTGTCTTGTCACACATGTATTGCTTTTCTGTGTCTGTAGCCCAAGATATTACATGTAGTTATGATTGAGATGGTTATGGCATTTAAACACATGTTAGTCTCAACAGGTACATCGGTCGTCAGTAAGTGTTGTTTAGTGCAAACTTGTGGTGATCCCTTATAAATATCTCACCTGATACCATCCTCTTACAGACAAAAATCTGTTCAGATGTGGTTTTCGTGGCTCTTCAACGATAGGAGTACCCTACAATCCATCGAAGGTTTGTCTCTTGTCCTTCCCTTCTTTCCAGCGCTATCTAGCAGGTTGTTTAGTAACTGCAGTACAGATGTGTGACTTTTTGACTGTGTTGGCAAATACCAAGGAGGTTATATTTAACCTTGCAAATACAAATTGTGGAGCACTTACAGTTACATTAGCTCTGGTAGGTTTTCAATCCTTAAAGCAGCACTTTGAGAAAATATGGGAAGATAGACATGTAAATCCATAACGGTATCTTTCTTGGTTCCAATATTACAGATTACAGATTTATCATAGAGCAGATTTAATTAGTTAGGCAAACTCCAGCTACCATACATGTTGTACTTTCTAATCTATGAGTTAAGCAGATACAGATTTTCACCAATAGAGAAAGCTGGCCGAAAGGATTTATGTACATGTTGATATACATGTAGTTGCTAACATGAATATACTAGGATATTTGGACTTGATTTTAACACAACCAGGAATCTCACCTGCTAACGTTTTAGTGTCTGTAAGTACTCCAGTCAGAAGCTCTGAAGAAGGTGTCTGACAGACACCAAAACGTCAGCAGGTTTGTGTTAAAAGAAACTCCAAATATCCTATGTTCTACCAACCTGATGAAACTATTTTCGAAATGAATTTACTAGTATGTACCTACAGTACCTTATAAAGGGGGAAATTGCAATCTATATGCATATTTGAATAGCCATACATGAAGTTGTAATCCTTTGTGTAAGGTAGAACAAATACCCAAAGATTCTTTTAGAACATCATGTCAAAGTTAAACACCATTTTTGTAAAAACTGATAGATGCACTTGTTTAACACTTGTTTTAAAGAAAAAATACCTATACCTTTGGATTTTTCTAATAACTTAACATGATTCTTTAATCTATATCTATGATATGACACGGGCAATAATGGAGGACACTAGTATATGATTTCCTGTCATAAATATTACATACAGCATTCCGTTTGGACCATGCGTGAGCACCTGTCCTTGGGGAACCAGCAAATGGCTGATTGGTCCCCAGCTGCTGTCAATCACTCAGCCCAAAGTTAGCTCTAGCTTTATGGTGCATAGGATTATCACATTAACCATGATTTACCTGTGGGTTAAGGGGGGGGGGGTTGTCTGGCATCCATGACAGCCCATGTGAGGGAGGGTTAATGCGTGGGGTCGCAGCGGGACGAATACGGGGTCACGCTCTGTAATTGGTGTCACCGTACTCAAGGATTGAACCAGTGTACGGGCAGGGTTAGGGTGTAATTGATATCAAGCGCCGGTTCCAGACATTAGGTTCATAAGCCTTCTGTGAAGTGATTAAAACAAGAGTGTATTACGAGGGCACTGCCTCGTAATTTGCCAAGAAAACTTCCTGTATGGAAGACTAGTTTCTGAAGTAATGACGAAAAGTTTCTGGAAATCCAACTTATGATATTGCTTCTCTTAGTTTTTTTGATAGTCAGATATGTAAGGTAAGAATATTTCAGCGAATAAGATGCAAAAAAAACATCATGTATGGAGGAGTAGTTTCTGAATCAACAACAAAAACTGTTGGATTTTTAACTAACAGTAATACCACATTCATTTCTCTTCTTAGTTGATTGTCAGGCAAGAATATTATGCAGGACTTAAAAGCTCAACTAAAGAGAATACAAATGCAGTACACCTACCTTTTACATTTGTTTTGCTTCTTTTCATTACAACTCGACTATCTCCATGGGGAGCCCGGGGCTATGCCAAAGCTAACGGAATGGACGGCCACAACAAAGCTGTCAAATTGAAAACCAGCTTCCTGTAAAATTGATGGTCTTTGAGGTTAGACAGACTCCGTGAACCAGGCCACCGTTGATGACCTTGAATCCTACACAAGGGCTTCTGCTACGCAGAGTGTAGAGAGTCAATTCCCTCGCAGACTTATCTCTCTTATGTGATAGCTGTGGTGTAGAATGCACTCTGCTCATTCAAATTCAGTTTGATAACTGGAATGAAATCATCAAGTCTGTACAAAAAGCCTCGTCCTGACCACAAGTCGTGATGATTATCCAATCATGGTTTTGAAATGGAATGTTAATCTACCATTACTTATCTGTAATAAACATCTTGCTCTTTTATTCTGATTGAAAATTTTTTACTGGTTTACCTATCATTCATGTTTGATATGTCATATTTTCTGGCAATATGGAGCTAGATTTGTGTCAAATTCAGTCTTACTGGTAAACATCCTTTTTACAATTATCATTGTCACACAATTCATAGATTTTTATTCAAGAGTTCTTTGTAAAAGTGTCAGAAAACTGCTAGAAAATAGTATACTCATATACGTTTTATATGAATAACCACTAAACATATGATCATGAAATTGTTTAGCTTATCTAACATCTTATGGGAAAGAAATCTGATTGAATTTTCCTTATCTTTGTATTTTACCCCTTTTTTGCCTACAGGAAGAAGTATCGGCATATCCCTATGACAGTGGACACATAGCGATGACTTACACAGGACTGTGCTCATTGCTGTTACTCGGTGATGATCTTTCCAGAGTGAATAGGAGAGCTTGTGTCAAAGGGCTGCAATCCCTACAACTGGCAGACGGAAGGTATTGTCACAGTACAATTGTACTGTAACTTGTATTGATTTTTTTGATCTCCATAAGTGGCATTAGTGTACATGTACATCAGCACACTGTACCTTTTTTTCAGAACTTTTTCTTGAGTCATAACGTAACAAACGCAAGCAAACCGTATCATTAATACGTTGATGAAGGTTAGACATCCAGGTGATAAAATACGCCAAAAGACTTAAGATTTTACCCAGTTGCTTGAGTAACTGTCTTTTGGCTAATCATTAGTAACATATAGTATTACCATACCAAAACATTTAAAAAAACACTCTATAGGCATCAAATGATTTTCATGCTGTAGGATTTTCAAGCAAGGATGTCCCTAGCCAAAGCTAGGTACTCACTTAAACCTGAGTCAAGCAAGGAATCTGGTGTTAAGTGCCTTTCCCAAGGGCACAACATCGGGACCTGTTAGGGATTCGAACTCAGTACTTCTAGGTTCTGAGTCAACAACCCTAACCACCGTGCCACCTCGTGCACATATGCCTGCCTCTCACTCATGACTACTGCTAATGTTATGTGCTAATGTACATACGGTATGTTAAACACAAGGCCATCCACTGATGGTCATCTCTACAGACCGCTCTCTCCCACCAATGGACCAATAAGTACCACTCCATCACCTGTGATGGCGAACACGAAATCCCGCGGCCTCGATGTCACAAAGGTCGCGCCAATCTCCGACATCCCATTCTGCTTTATTGAGTGGGGCGCTGTTAAGTCCGAGCGCGTTATTAAACGCTCATATGGCAGGCGTTCGCTATCAATTGGCCATCGCTCGGGTTATAAAGTGCCATTTGAGGAACATATTGCCTCTTTAGTTGGTTCAGTGAGTTTTGATCATGTACTCATGGCCAAAGGTCACTAGTGGTTTTAGTGGAACGGTGGGAAACCAATTTTAAGTAGTGATGAGAGGACAGTGAAATGGCAGCAAATTGGCTGGATTAAACCAGTAAAATGCAGTTATAGAGTACCTGAAATCCACTTGCTTGCCAAGTGTTTGGTATCCTTGCATGCAAAAACTAGGCATACACATGTAAAATTAACATTAGGGTTAGCCAGTTGTAAGAAATTTGGTACTAGTATGTAATTCAATGATGTGGAATCATACTAGTAGTAAAGTTGACTTTTATTGCTTAAAAATGTTACTACTCCAACCCAACGAATAATATTTTTGGCATGCCTGTGTGTTTGTGTGTGTATGTGTGTGTGTGTGTGTGTGTATGTGTGTGTGTGTTTCAGTCTGTTTCTTTCATTACCAATGCATACACAAGCAATGTCATGTTGGCATACTTCCTCACTGCTGTTATCTTTGCGCATGGGACTGGCAAAGCAGTATGGGTAAGGAGGTGAAGGTGGTTTGTTGTTGTGAAGTATCCACTTGTTGCCTGAAACCTACTTTTTTAAACTTAAACTTAAGTTAAAGGCTGGAACTTAAGGTTGCTGACAGATGCCAGAAGATCTTAAAAGTTATGTCTCATTTCAATATCTACATCGCAAGACAAATGTACACACAGGAAACAGATCATTTTCTGTTTATCTCAATTACATTGAACAATTCATCAAGTCTGAATGCGTAGCTAATTTCTGATGTATGACAAGTCCCCTGACGTCATTCGGTACGTCGTTGCCCAAAATATCGCTACTCTAACATCCAACACCTGAAATATGCTATGATTGATAAGTGATTTTCAATCAGTCACTGGTCTCAAAATACCACTCTTACTATGAAAAGGTTGGAGTTGTCATCAATCATCTATTCATGTTTCCATGGCAATCATTGCTATGGCGATGAAAGGGATGTTAAGAGAAGGATTGCCGTGACATCTAGATCACGCACTGCCTCAAGTGGCAAAAGGTTGCACGTTCCCAATTCCATGATAATATTAGAGGCATGATCTGTTCTTAGCTGTAAGACGGTTTGTCCGTTTGTTTGGTCGGTCGTTTTCTAATTTGTTTGGCCAGTTTTTGGCAAAAGGTTCAGCACCCAACTCCAAACCACTCCAAGGAATAATTCAGCTAAGTGTAATTTCTTCACATCGCCCTCTCAATCAGTCTACTCTTGGTGTATTACAGTATGTGTAAGAAGCAAGGCTTTAATTTTTTATCGTCCTACTCATTGTTTGGGAGTCCATGTTGTTAACTTTAGTTGTTAAATCTGTTATCTCAAGCTGATGAAAATACATTTTCATTAATTTCATTTCGTGATGTTTAGGGTTTTTAAAGATTGAATTTTTTTCCGACCGAACTAGCAAATTTTTGTTCCGGGACATTAGGACGGGTCCTAGAGACAGTCCTGGTTGTTGTGCAAAAATAAACTTAAAAAGTTACCGTAGATTTGTTTATGTTTGCGACCTTTAAATGGCTGGAAAATCAAGAGTTCTCTGTGTCTTTGAGTTTGCAGTTGGCAGAACTATATGGAAAAATTGAACACATGTTCACAGAGTAATTAAACCACAAACTTGAAAACATTACAAGAATTTCGAGATCTACGGTATCTGGTGGAACACAGCACCTCCTGTAAAGGTCTGGGAAGCATTAAAGACTTCATTACTCTCTGGTCAGGCACAGATGGTTAATCAACTACCCATTACAAGAGTAATCACCTTTCAATTGGGGAGGCAGGGCAGAGTCAAGTGGCATGTCATGACATCATTAATAGCTAAAGGAGTGCAGGGTTTTCTCCAGGGTCTTTTTTCTTCAAGGTTTTCCTTCATCATCTCAAAAAAGTCACTTTGACCTCCTGATTTTTGACCTACAGTCAAACCTGCCTAGGCGACCACCTTTTCAACGCGACCACCTGGCCATGGCGACCGCTTTTTCTCGGTCCCGAAAATTTTCCCCATAGGCACAAGCATTAAGCTGCCTGCCCAAGGCGACCACCCGTCCAACGCGACCGCGACCGCCACGAATTGGGACCGCACAGAGCATAATCCCTGCCCATGGCGGCCGCCTAATTTTCAAGCGTACGGTGACATCTGATCATTTTGCTGTCGGATTTCACGGAAATGTTTTCAAGACTTTGAAGGACAAAAATAAGGACAAAAACATATGGAATAGCAATGTTATAGCATAGATTCCTCCAAGAAGTGTTTTGATAAAACGTTCCCCCTATAAAAATTGTAAAAAGACAAATGTTTGTGATGTTGTTGTGCCTATCGTAATCTTATAGTTTACCGCGAACTCCGGTCGGTTTAAACTCAATTTTCAAAACGAATACGTAGTGCATGGCGTCAAAAAGTCAGATTTCACAGAAATTACTATCTATTTTTGAATTTTCAACAAAAATGTCACTGTGTCTTACTAAATTCCACCGAAAAATAACTTCGCGGCGGGCAAAACATCGGGCGAGAATTGTTGTTCCTTGGTCCCGACGCCATCTTGGATTTGGCGCGGCTCGGATTTGACGTACCGCTGACCTTTCTGAAACACGATGCTTTTGTGTATGAACATTTGTGAATACTCTAGTTATTGATATTCTTTTTTTCTTTTTATTTCCATGAATCTCACAAACCTTTATTGGACGCTGTGCGTTCTGCTGCACTGACTTACCTTTCCATGCGGTCGCACAGAGCTTGGTGGCGCGACGAAATCACACCGTTCCGTTTTCATCTTTAGTTGTCAGATCGAAAACTTTTTTGACCCTTTTATCCAGCGGTCGGCGCCCCAAAAAAGGCTGGGGCCAGCAGGTGTTATCTCGGGATTTGTCTTAGGCCTTAAAACTTCGATGATGTGCGTGTGTGTAACGTGTGAATGCGGGAGGGCGCTGCGAGATTATCGAGGCAACCATTGTTTTGTAGTCAAAATTATGACGAAAATTTGTACACGATGTAGCGGTATACAATTATTACAACGATAACGGAAAATAAAATTTTTGTAGGATCTTTCTGTCAATGAGAATTGAACCTGGTGGGGGTCATGCTGTCTAAATTCACATAATTTCCATCCATTTACGTACTGTATTTGAAAACCTCGACCTGGAAACATGTGAGTGGAATCCTCTTCATGGCGACCACCTGTCCATCGCGACCGTTTTTGCCCGGTCCGCCGGGTGGTCGCCTTGGGCAGGTTTGACTGTACTTCTAAATTTTCTCTTATGATTGACATACAAATTTTGTTTGTCAAGATGGGGAAAATTTTTGTCTAAGATTCCTCAAAATGAGGGAATGATGGCCAATGGGAAAGATGTAGACAGTGTAATGTCCACTTAAACACACTGGCTAGTATAGAGCTGTATGCACATTTTCAGTATATGACTATGAATATTCGACCCGGGTTAGTTTCCCGGGCGGCGCACATTTTGGGGGTGTCCCTGTGGTGTAGTGGTCTGCGCCTCTGCTACTCTGCCACATCTGGTTCAAATTACTTGGACCAGAAGGACTGGGGTTCAAGCCCCAGGTAGGACCCCTCTGGACAAGAGGCGCATTGAGTCATACCAAAGACTTTATAAAAATGGTACATACTTATGAAACAGTATGGAAGTTAAACACACTTGACTGCCAGTGGACTAGCCCCCTGGTACAGTGATTGCACCACAGTGTGGCCCAGGGCTATGAAACGGAGATGGGCACCGCCCTATACATCAATTATGGTGTGGGAAGATTTTAACTAACTTAAAGCCATCTTAACACCCGAAGTATCACAGCTTTGATAACAAATCAGAATACATTTTATGGTTGTTCCCTGGGAACAAACTTTCCCAGGTTAAGATATTCTAGTTCGTCACAAAACAAAAGTGTTGAATACACAACCAAACTGTTTGAATTACAACCTAGCCTATAGATATACTAGTTCAGCTCTGTCCTAGGGACTACTATGTCTATGACTCCATGATTTGGCAAAGATTTCCATCTATTAAGTGATTACACATTGCAAAGCATTTAATCTTCTTTCACAGAATGTTCACAACAACATAACACATGCTTATATCCTCCCAATGGTCGGGTTTATCTGTTCTTTTAATCAGAGAAAATCATTATGAGAAAAGTTTTCCCTGGCAAGAAAAAAAAGCTCTTGTTTGCTGGAAAGAAAACGTATTACATGCCTGAGTGCTTGGCCCTATACCCGGATCACTGAAATAGTCCGGACACAAATGCGTGGAATTACGGCCCTGCCCTGTCTTTACAACAGGTTGAAGCGGCGTGATTAAGACTCAATGATGTAGGTGATGAAGGAGGCATGGTCCGTGCCTCCCGCAGACAGTTCTCAATTTGTTCTGTTGTCAGAGAGGAATGAGGAGTTTTGTGTGGATTAGTACTGGTGGTACCTAGGTAGTAGCATGGGTAGATGTTGCATGCACACAGATAAGAAGGAGAAGATAAGACCGAGAAAAGGAAAGACACCATAGAAAGCCATGCTCCTTTTTTTCCAAAAGTAATATGTCGTGATACCTTAAATAACAATTATCAGTTAAAGTTTTGTTGGGACCATCATGAAAGCACTGGGCCCTAATGTAATACTATGGTCAGCTGCTATACTACTTAAAATTAAAGATGGCTCATATTGACCCCATTAAACTGTGAATAAAGGGTGTGAAATCTAACTTTATAGTAGTATTAGCAGATAATGAAGTTGTTCTGTACTACTGTAATTCACTTTAACTTCATGGTAGTAAAATTTCACGGTGTAAGGAAAATGGACATTTCACTGAATTTTAACTTCATGTGGCTCCAAGTGATTTACAGAACGGATGTGTGAAGGAATCATATTTATTAAGTAATTACAACAAGATTTCACAGTGATGATGAGTTCACGGTACAGAGGTGACCATGAAAACAGTAAACATAAAGTTACAGTGAAAGAAACAAGAATTACAGCATGCAAGATCTCGATACAACTCTAAAAGTTGTAGGACTAGGAGGGCCCAAGGTCTAAGGAAATTACTTGTACGACAAGAAAATGCAACTGATCAAAGAAAAGTACAACTAGGTATAAGAAGTAACAAGTTTTGGAGTTTGTGTAATGAGTACAAACCCTTTATTGCTGTTGGTCCTTGCAGTTTCTACCCGTCCCTAGAGGGGGGTGAGAATGACATGAGGTTTGTGTACTGTGCCTCCTGTGTCAGCTACATCCTGGACGACTGGAGTGGCATGGACGTGGACAAGGCGGTCAGCTACATAAAAAACAGCATGGTCAGTCACACTTCCTCTGTCCGTATCGTCACTGCCGATTTTTGTCCGTCAAAAATGACGGTTAACGCAGAATTTGTGCCTGTCATGAGCGGCAAAATTGCGTCAAATCACGGAATAACGGGTTGCTGGCTAGCTAGAACACTGGTATTGTTCTATTTGAATTTTTATTTTGAAGTCAACTCTCTTCTGCCAGGTACCCTAAGATTGTCGCATTTTTAAAAAGATGGTGATTTTAAAGAGATCTATTAAATTAGAATCTGATAATCTATGACTAGTATGAGGTGTGCACACTTCAGATATCCAGAGGATCCAGAAATTCAATCTTGATAACTGATTAATGTGGTTTACTGTTCAATATCTTGAATGTGGAATTATGAGAGTTGACATTAAGTGTATCTTGGAAAATATCATAATCTGGTTTTTGGTTTCAGAGCTCAAAATACTTTTAATCTGCTTTCTGCACTTTGTGATTCCTAATACTAAGCTAGCCAAACTTTTCATTGTTTTATGCACAGTCTCAAAATTCTATCTTTTGAGCCCTGTAGTTTGTAATTACAATGTGTTATTGAGCTATTTTGATGGTGTTGTAAAGAATATACTGTAGATAATATGCTCATAAGTAGCCTGTCTTTCTTTGAACCTTTTACGTCATCATTGCTGTGTATATTTTTAGGGTTATGATTTTGGCTTGGCTCAGGGACCTGGACTTGAAACTCATGGTAAGGACATTTTGAAACATTTTTATCGATGTGTTTTGCCTGACATACCCATCATTCATCAATTACCAACTTAAATTGTGCGTACATGCATGAAAATACTGGAAATAAACTTAGTTCGCAGTAGTTTAATCTCACGGTTTTTGTAGTAACCTCTTCACTGTGAACTTAAAATTAAGGCGAAAATGCTCATTCTGTCTTCTCCCTACCCACCACCTTGTTTCAACCGCAAACTAAAAACCACCATAAACACTCTATTTTCTCCCTGATGTGAAATTGAATCACCGCAAACCTAAATGCATTTACAGTATCTCGTGTGAAAAATCTTCTGTGAATGACGTGGAAGTTTGAATGGTGTCGTGCCACACGTGATAGATTGGTTAACCTTTCTACATGCTAGATTCCGGCGTCAAACACGCACTGTGGCTTACGCACTTCTAAAGCGTGGTACTATGTACGCAAACCATTTTCTGTATTTTTCCGTGGACAATTTATGCACAGGGTGGTCGTGGTAGTCTGCGAGGCACGTTTTTCAACCACGTGCGGTGTCCAGTCATTCATAAGTAATCTTCACGTGTCTCCATTGACTTACTTTACGCTACCTCTTGATACCCTGGGATATCTTAGAGGAGTGACAACATTGTTGGGAATGTCTTACAATGCAGAAAGGTTTAGGGATAAAAGAGTGGAGTAATATGAAGAAAATGTATGTGGATTTCAAATCTTCTCTGCCTCTTGCCTTTTCTGCCACTCTTACCTCTGGCACAGACTTGTACAAGCTTAAAGTCATGCACACAGTCATGCACACAGTCATGCACAGTGTACATTTCTCAGAAAGCCAGGGGAGCCCTCTATTTACACATATTTGATATGTGCTATATTACACTAATGTAATGAGGGCCAGTGGTGGGAACACGTACTACATGCTACTATAGGATTCCATAGTACGTAGTCATTATATCGAACGGGACTGGCCGTTCCAACATGGAACGGCCGATCCTGTTCTCTAGTTTGAATAAAGTGCGTTGTTTGCTAGACTCAATCACAAGCAGTCGTGTTTATTGTGTGTCCGACTTCTCACACTATCCCTTACAGGTGGCTCCACGTTCTGTGCGGTGGCGTCCCTGTGCCTTATGAACAGAGTCCAGGAGGCCTTCTCCGACAGACAGCTGGCCGGGCTGAAGAGGTGGTGTCTGTTCCGCCAGCAGTCGGGCTTCCAGGGGCGACCCAACAAGCCTACCGACACCTGCTACTCCTTCTGGGTGGGGGGGACACTGAAGGTGAGATGTAGTTAGAACCTTGGAAATGGACATAACATTACGACCTGATTGATCAAACTTGAAAAGTTGTCTAAAGGTCCACAAAGGCCCAATTTACATCATGAATATTGCTGGACATATGACAATGGCTGCGGACGTACGATATGCACCGTTTTCCTGCCTGCAAATCGGCCCGCAGTGTCGTACAGTGGGCATTTTTATGGCCTGTCAAATGCCACCCCCAGGGTAGACGTACGGCCGCCCATTGGGAAGTCTGCAACAGTCCCAGCCTCTTGTAAATCGGACATAAGTTAGGTCCTTGTCACAAATTTATTCTGGTAACATGCCTTGACACTTTATACTGATGTTTCTCCTAGCTGCTGGACTGTTATCCCCTGATTGACCCCTTGGCCAACAAGGACTTCATCCTGTCTACTCAGGACACGGTGGTGGGGGGGTTTGCCAAGTGGCCAGACAGTCATCCTGGTGAGTCAGTCTTACCCTGTACCACCGTAGGGCTATGTTGTGTTTGTTTGTTTGTTTGTTTGTTTGTTTGTTTGTTTGTTCAGACCCTTGTAGTGGCTAGTGGCACATGGGGCAGCAAGTTTCCATGGGTACATCTTTACAGGGAGGGGTTGCTAGCCCTTCTCCTTTAAGATGCTTGAGGCACCTCCTCAAACATGGGACCCCCATTTTACGTCCCTTCTGAAAGACGGGTGCTTGTTCTGTCATGTGCCCACTTACCACTTTGTTTCAACTGGGGCAAACACTACATTTTCTCCCAACCATGAAATTAAATCATTGCAAACTTAGATGCATTTGCAGTGAATCAAAATACAGTATGATGAAGAGTTGTGTGCATAAGATAATGGAACAAATGTAGTATTGAATTTTAAATGCTTTTCCTTCAATTGGTACAAACTTTTATTAACTAAAACTCAATACTTTTTCTCCTAGATGCTCTGCACTCATACTTTGGCGTGGCCGGCTTGTCTTTGCTTGGGGAAGAAGGTCTCCAACCAATGTTTCCTGCCTTGAACATCAGCCAAGGTGCTGCGGACAACCTGCGGTCCATTCACAAGAGCTGGCGCAAACAGGAAACGGACAGCTGACAAAATCTGACCAATAGATAGAAGTATCCAAGATTTTTTTGACCCGGACAATAGCGAGGAAAAGAATTGCTCAAGGCCAAAATTAAAAGTAATTTTGTATTTGAGGGCATTGAAACTTAGGTGCATTATGTTGTCTCCAAGCAGATGTTGGAAGGAAACTTTTATTTGGGCTGCTCCTATTTTTCTGATTAGGATGTTGGTATGTCTGAAGACCATCCTAACTTGGAGATATAATCAAACTGGACTCTGGGCTGCAGAGAGATATTTAATGAGTGTAAATACTGTAATATGATGTAAGTGAAATGATGAAACTCCAGTGCTGTGAGAAAAAAACAATATTTGCGTTTATGAAGGTTAGACATCCAGGTTAAGAATGTTTAGAGACAATTCAATCTCTATCTGGACAAGATTTGAGATTTCTTCTGGATGTTTTGAGGGACATGCACCTCTCTTCTCCAGCGTCACTAGAATGAACTGTCAGAAGGAGTTGATGCTAGTCCAAAAACAGCTTCTGAATCTTGTCCAGTTGTAGAGATTGAATGGTCTTTAACTGAATCCAATACTGTTGCAACTATTCTGGCACTCACTCACTCACTCACTCACTCACTCACTCTCTCCCATAGCTTAGCAGCCTTAGGGGCAGCAAAGCAGATCAAAAAAATCATAATTCTGAAGAAACTTGCAATATAAGTGTCACCTACCTGAAAATGCACCAATCTAGAAAACTGTGTCTTTTAAATGAACAGTCACACTACATGTATTTTTTAAGTCTATTACACAAATGTGTTTTTTTATTTCTATTAAACAAGATATTTGTCTGGCTCTATGGCATCATTTTTTAATATGCAGGTTTATCAATAGTTTTTCTATGTTATTGTTAGATTCATGCAAGCAGTCAGTATGTAGATATGGTTGTAAAGCATAGTATACATTTTGTTATATACATTAAAACATGTATACATTTACTCCCACAATTGTATGTTACCTGCTATCTTATTTGAGGCCATCTTTGCCACATGGTATGCTGCATACTGGTGCCATGATGTTATTGATAGACACAAATGTTTGTTATGAAGGTTCTTGTCATGTATATGCTCAAATGAAAAAGACCAGCCTTATAAAAAATAAACACTAATGATTCCACATTGTTCATTTTTCTCAGTTTTCACTTATTCCAGTGTTGAAAACTCTATTTACATTTGCTCTCACCCCCCTCCTCCATAACATACTGCCAGAAGAACTTTGCCAGAAGAACCTTTTACTTTGATTGGTGTAAGAACAGTCAACCAAGATACTTAGATACATAACCAAGGAGTGGATAAAAGATGGAGGAAAGCAACGGAACTCGCTGCCACAAGTGGCAAAAATGATAATTAACATATTTGCTCGACTTTTAGTTACCAAAAAAGCCTATCAACTATAAACCTTCTCTTGTTTATATAGCAGTACAGTTAATTGGCAATCCCTATACAGTTTTTATTTGACAGTGGCAAATAGAATGAGAAACAGGAAAAGGGCAGAACATTCCATCTTTCAGCACCAGGGCAAGACCCCAAACAGAACAGGGTTGTGTCAGGTCACAAACAGACTATAAGTCTCCAGAATTGCTAGAAATTTGATGATGTCACAGTAGCTATAGGGTTACACAGTTCAGAAGATTGATTTTCCTAGTGTGTTAGTCAAGAAATGCTTTCTACAGTTCATGTTTCTTGTTGGCTGGAATTCTCTACATTTCCTTGCTTTGAATTGCTTAAAGCAATACCAAACAGAATCTTTATATTCTAACAGGCTACATTATCATCAATGCAAAATCAATCACAGTTTTGTTTGGAATCAAACAAACTTTAAGAAAGGAAACATCAATAATCCTCTTTTGGAATCCAGGTATTGGAATAATCATAACTTATATCAGTATGGGTGCCAAGTGCCAACTACATGTATTTCATTATATCAAAAGTCAATCAAATACTATTTCAAGCTTACTAATATCATTCTCATCAAGGTATGTGTGGTTAATAAATCCAGACCACAATCTACCCAAAGACGTCAGTTTTTCCTTAGTATCTGGCATCACTCCATATTGTCATATGATGTGATGAATAAACAAGTTACTACATTTATCCAGCCTAAGTGAGGCATTACCGACTAATCCCAAGTCTTACAGGTTAAGTGCTGCTGACTACTTAATTCTACGTGTTCTATGTCAGATCTTCGTCTGCCTCAAGACATTGTGTCTTGAATGACAGCCTTGTCTCGCTTAAGATACAAAATTGCCTCAGGGAGGAAGGGCACGAGACGTCCATGTCTCAACTCTTCCCCTGATGGATTTGAGAACCCTTCATTTTCCTCCGCTTCATGGCACTTACTGAGAATTCAAATTATAGAGAGGAACGAACGAACATGCACGTTTTCTTGGAAATTGTAATAATGTAGCAGCCAAGTTCCCTGACCTTCGTTCAATAAGCATCCAAGGTTTGTCATGCGGTTTAGGAGTTAGAGGTCAAATAATGTTTATTTATACTTCTGGGAAGGTGTTAATCTTCAGTCAAGGCTGTCATAAACATGTAGGGTGACGATGTGATAAAATGTGTGGGAGTTTTCAAGTGGAATAAACTTTTGCACCAGGTGTATTTTCTGAAAAGTTAAAGCATCGCAGAAACACAAGCATCAAGTTCTTCATTTTGTCATATCCTGATAGAAAAAGGTTTGCATTTTGGTGTATGTATGCTAAATGATATGTATGGACTGTAAGTTTGTGTCAAAAACTACTCTAGATAATTTTACATGCCTGTGATGACAGTTGTATTAACGTTAAACTCAGACTTTGTGTTAATGTTTATCTATTTATTCATTGTTGTTGGAAAGTACAAATGAAGATTATTTGAAAAATAAAACTCAGACCAGGGTAAGTGAAAAAAGTACTTACTACATTGTGTATGATGAAATTTGATTTAGGAATCGTGCGGAAACCCGGTGCCTTGGCTTGCAGTTATTAATCACCTATTAGCATGGCTCCCTTGCTTGTTAATGGATCTACCTGTCACTTCGATACCGGTAGCTGTAATTGTGCTTTGTGCAGTGGAACTGCTTTATCAGAACTTGGGGTCCCCGCGGACTCCCCAAGGTCAAAGGCGGCGGGCCTACCAGGTGTATTTGCTGCCACCAAATTGCCCGCCGTCCCGTCTCCCCATCCATTACAAGTACAACGAGTCCCTTGATGGCGTCATCGCGCAGTGATTTACAGAAACGACGCCCGTCTGATTATATCTCCACTTCGCACCTGCTATAGAGTCAGTCTCGCCCCCCCCCCCTCCCCTCTTATGGACAAAAGTAAGCCGCAATTTTCAACAAGGTCACGTCTAAGGATCTAATCAGATGTCTGGGGACACAGGAAGTTGTCAACTCTTAATCTTATTACTTCAATCCTGTAAGGCAATCTGACCTTTCCATGCTGTGCATATCCCCCTTTCATGGCCCTACAGCTGACAGGATTTCTGAATCATTGTATTTTTCATGTGGATTTTTTCGTCGACAAGCCTTGAAGTTCACACCTTACTCACGTCTTCAGATTAGTAACAACAGTATCATTACAGGAACACTTTATCTAAAAATGTAGTTGAATACTTAGATTTCTTGATATTTTGTCCACATAATGTTACATATTAAAGTTTGACTGCAATGCTGCAAGTGTATATTTGCAATAACAAAGTGTTCTTGCTCATTCCACTGCGCATAATGCATATAGAACATTCCAATGCACTGTTTGATTTTGTTCTTATCTTTTCCAAGTTACTGAGTGGTTTCCTTTGAGCATTATGTTTATTCTCCCGAATGTATCAAGGCATGCAGAACATTTAGAGGCAACTTTGAGTGATAGTGTTGTGCGATCTTTTCCATATATATATTTCATCTGTGCACTGTTTGACTTCATTCTTTTCTCTTCCAAGTTTATTTATTATCAGCGATATGGTCTCTTAAGTGCCCTTGTTTATTCTCCTGCATTAGAATACATACAGAACACTAAGTGTTGTGTGATTTTATTCTGATACAGTATGTTTTATTTGTGCACTTCATTCCTTTCTCTTCCAAGTTTATTTCTATTGAGTGATACAGTCTCTTAAGTGTTCTTGTTTATTCCCTTGATCATAAGTACAAATGCACCTAGAACATTCGGCCATAAAACACTCCGACCTTGTGATTTATATGACAGATGAAACAAGAAGTCTGCTGACATATTGATCGTGGCTTTATTACCCCCTGTACAGGCAGGTTATCCGTCCCACCTGTTGAGTGAAATTAATGGAATACTCCAGCTCACATCATGTATAGTTAATGCCCCAGGAGACCGCACATGGTATGGATTTGTAGGGGTGGGCAGGTCGAGGGTGGAGGTCCGCGCTATGAGCCGACTCCAGAGAATTTATTACTTCTTTACACACCACCGGAGTCCCCTTCATGCGTTCTATCAAAGGCATACCATCAGTGGAACAGTTCCGGTCAGCTTTTGCACGACGGTGAAACAATACAACCACGTTCAGACTGTAGCATCACGTATAATATTTGTTTGTTCAAACCCTTGTAGTATTTATTGGTATATTGGGCAGCAACTTTCCTTGGTATTTCAGTAGCAGGGTATATCTTTTACAGAGAGAGGTTGCTAGCCCTGGTTATGATGTGTAGCCAAGATTTATGTTGTTACTTTTACCTAATACACCATCAGTATGTCTACAGTTTGTATTTAGTCAGTGTTTTGTGCAATGTTGTGACAAATACCAGACTACCGGTAGTATCCTCTCAGGACCTGATACAATGTTGGGGCCAACTTTCAGGAAATGTTTTTGTCCAATATTCGCCCATTTCTGTATCTTATTCAGACCCATTAGGAGTCAGCTGGATATTCTCCAAGCAGATGCAGAAAAGTAACAATTCTCAAGCTCCCGGTTCCATGGAGCAGCAAACCTTTCCATATCTGCTGAACTGGAAGCTTGGCTACGACTTTTAATTTCTACATCTGCCTGGAGACTATCAGTTGGAGACAACAAAAGTGTTCAAACTTGAACTTTCCCATCCCATCCTGACTGGATTTAGCCAAGTCAGCACATTTACAACTTTGGCTTATCGTCTATGGATTATTTCCTAATTAAGCCCAAAGGCAAAGAAGATTCCATATATCCCACAAGGAATATGTCAGGGTTTGAAAGGGTTTATCAAAAATCGTTACTGTTCTCAAGTGTTGACCTAAAAAATACAGTTCAGGCCATTGGATAGACTGTACATTAGGAACTGTACATTGTCTCTCTGCATGTATAAGACAACATTTAACACTATGCTTTTGTTTGGGCACTAAAAGCTGAATCAAGTCCGTCTTCCTAGCTTTTCTTGTTTCATTAAAATTATATCTTAAGCGGCAAGCTGTTTTGTCAAAATCTCAATCTATGGATTTATTCATGCATTATGAGTTTGTTCGTTTTCTAGATAATTCTTGAAAACTACTTAGGTAGCGTGTCTGCATTACAGAAAGAAGAACACAGACAAAGTTTCGTTTTTAGTCTAGCAGAAAATCAACTTTAATGAATGCAGTAGAAATCATACATAACGTCCTGCATATCAAGAAATCTCCATAAAAATATCAACATTAAGAGGATGAGGAAAAGACCCAAGTACTCTGAGGGCAAAAAAGTCACACGTTCAACAAGATATCAGTTTATCATGTCTCAACATGGCAAAGACCAGCTTTGTCCTTGTAAACACCACGTTACTTGCACCAACAGGCAGGATGGGGTTTAAGGGTTAGGAGGATTTTATATTGTCAGTGGTAAACAGCTACACACACACCACCAGGTCCTCTCTTCCCAGCCTCTCCAGACATTGTGTAAGTATGCTGCACTTTGTGTTAGCCACTAACTCCCCACTGTATCTGACACACAAGTCCAACCCACTGCTTTTAAGTCTTACAGTCCATCCAAATCTGTAGAGAAGTATACACAGTCCTGTGCACAACATAACAGACCGAAAACACTCGACCAGCCATGGAAGGTAGCCCAAACTAGCCAAATTTCATTCAGCTAAGTTGCTGTTCTTTACTTGCTAGTTTGAGGAACTTACATAAGGTGCTGGTACATGTAAGCTAAGAGATATCTCCACTCAAGAAGTAAGTTTAAGTAGGTAGTGTCTTGTCAATTTTTACTGAAGCAAGAGCCGAATGCAGTTTTTTGGTACCCCAAGCTTGTTTTTTTTCCTCCATCTCTTGGTCAATCTTACCTTTTCTTTAGGCTGTGCAATTCTACAACTTGGCCTATTCCTCCTTTCTTAACCTTTCTTCTTTTATGGCCAGAGAGAATGTATTACAGTACCCATTGAAGTCCTTTCTTTCTTTCTTCTCAAGAAGCAACCACAACTTAGGGCACCAGTCAAGCAGTAGCAAGTAACACATAAGAAGTCCAAGATCACCATATGCATTTTTATGTGCTTTTTTGAGTGGATAATTTCTCTTAGCTTTCGCATATCTTTTTAAATGTTTCTCAATGATCAACCGGTAGCAAAATCTGAAGATTTACCATATTCTTCAAATGGTCATTTGACTTGTAATATAAACAAGTGATTACATGCTAATTCACAACAATCAATTCTGTTCATACATTGTTCTACCTTTAGTCCCTCCATGAACACATGGAAACAATCAACCTATTAAAGTGAGATGTTCATCACTGCTTTTAACATCTTTACATGTTCACACCTGTCTAATATCACTTATAACAGTCTTCAATACTGGCCTTCAAAATTGTAAACACTTTACATAAGCTAGCGGCCACTTCCCTCGACTTGTCTTTCACAATGTCAAAGTACCCTTACCGTATGCCCCAAGAATTGAATGAGAATTGAATACGACAGATCGCATGTGTGTGCAGTAACGTCGTTAATTTTGATGGGAACTGTAAAGCGATCCCAGCCTATGCGACAGCTGTGCCCAGGTGTCAGATACCCCTTCCTCACACATGTATAGTTCTATGTGACTGAACTCCCTCGTGGCACATACAGAATACACAATCACCAACAGATCAGATTCACACTTTCTACAAGAACAGTTCATTCCAGGATCCCTGAGCCTTTCTCCCAAAAATTCATTTTTCCCCCAGTAGCTGTCTTACCATCTGAGCTATATTTTTACCTATTTACAAATACATGTACACCACAGGGGGTAAGACTATTCTACCAGCGGACACGTACAAATGAAATATACACATAATTATAGTTCTGTGTTTTTTCTGGAGGTCAGCTGGCTATATGGATTAAAAACCTGTCATTTATGACCTGCTACACTAAAATAACAAATACACAAACTTCAGCAGCACTTCGGTTTGTCAGCGATATGGCTACAGGCACGTAAAGCGAAGCCAAACAACTTTCCAAAAATCGTGCAGTGAGCGACTTAAAAACTGTGTAGTTCTCTTGATATTAGTAGGACAACATTTTTCTGGATATACGTACACAAAAGGTATTTCATAAAAAGCACAGCAATCATACACAAAGACATCAGCTGTTGTCGTTTTCAATAAAACAGAAGAACATTCTGGATAACAATTGATATTTGAAATACAGGGGTGAAAACACCCACAATGTGATGCTCCAGCAAGTGGAGATTGCTTATTCTACATCACTGTATAACTCCCCAGCCCTCCACATGGCACCAGCCAGGGAAGGGGATTGATGAAACGATGAACAACGGTCCATGCCCATCGCGCAAACCCAGAGAGGGAGTGCTGACTAGGAAGGACAGCGTACATCGTCTATTTCTGTTACTAGTATTTCATAGAGTCAAGTATAGGTGTGAGTAACATACAATTTACTGGCCCACTATGGGCAGAATCGGCGTCATGGTTGCCAAAACCCCTCGTCTTTCCCACTCCTGGGTGTATATAATAAGGCTATCGCTCTGTGATTCCTACCCATAAATGTTCTAGGAGAATTACATAAAGTATGACTCTGATACTATTGATATGAAAATAGGTACTTTCATATATATGAAGACTGATTTCTTTTTTTTTTTTAGTTTTTCATGGATTACAAACAATATATAACTTACACAAGCCTGAAACCCTTAGTTAATATATTAATGATAGCTAATTCTCTTTAATAACTAGGCAATACTTTTACACATCTCACAAAATCGAGGGTGCTTCTTCCATGCAGAGGTCTCTAGCCACAATATTTCACATGCAAATAGTACACGTTACTTCTTGTTTCAAGAAATATCTAAACTCGTGAACAGCGACACACTTGTACAAAGCCTGTTCGTTGTACTTTTTTTTTAAGTCTGACTTTTTTTATGACAATGTCTCATTGTGTGCCAAATTGTAGATTAAAGGGCATACAGAGGACCATGTGCTAACACTTCGCAGATTTAGGGTCACTTTTCCTTCAGTTGTGAAATGCCATTGCACTGTAGGACACTGCAGTGACGTGCAGAGATCACAAGGGCAGGGAGAACTGTTGCTGCAGCTGCTATGAGTCTGTTTTATTGCAGAAGAGAGCAGCCGAATGAGCATACTCAGAGTAAACCACCCCTGTTCAACTCATCATATTTTCACTTGACAGTTAATCAATCGCAGCTGAATGATTTTTTTTTTATATTCCGCAAGAGGAAGGAAAACAATCCAGATGGCAACAGAAAGAAAGGGCTGATTTCTGCGGGTAGCACAGTGTCCAAATCAAATCTAGAGGTAGAGTCATATCAAGAAGAGAACGCGAAGGCACAGGAACATAAATGGCACACAGTTACAAAGCACCTCCACCTCCCCTCTCTGGTTACTTTTCCTTTCTTTTTTTTGGTTGAAGGAATTTTTCCCTTTCTGAGAGCGTGTCCTAGGTCCCCCAGTTGTCGTTGAGTCGGGGTCTCTTCGCGGCGGGATTGTCGCCGTCCTCCATTGCTTTTCTCATTCTGCTCCCCCCCGGGGAGTGGAAGCTCCCGTCCCCTCTGTCCTCCCCATCCGCGGGAAACGGCGACGAGGAACTACTGCTGCACAGGCTGTTGACAGGTGAGGTGTTGTTTGCGTGGAGACCGCCTTGGTTGTTGATTGCTGGAGTGTGGCGGTCTTGCGGCGGGGAAACAGGTTCACTCTTGATCTGCATGGGACCCTGGTTGGTCTGTACAGTCAGCGACTGGCCTTGGGACAAGGTGGCAGGCGTAGTACTCGGGCCACTACAGGAGAAATGAACAAGACACTTCATCAAAAACGCAGCTACAATACCAATCAAGGAGGCTCAGTCTGAGGAAACGTTGTCCAGGGTATAGTGAGATCTCCAAGCACTTGTACATTACCTACACCTCTCTATTGTACAAATGTGAAGCACTTATATGTACATGCTTGCTATGACATTCTATTACTGTACAGATTGCTACATGGAAAAATTTGCACACTTTCACAAAACGATTTTCTCTTAAGAAATGGTTGATGTAACCATACGGAAACCTGAGTTAACTGCATACATAGATCTGAGATGCTGGAAGGTTCAAAACTCGCAAGCTATAGCTGATGGATATACAAGGACTCCTCTTGCTTTGCTACAGTTACTTATTTCAGGGGAAAGGACAACACTTGACTTAACAATAATAAGTAAAGAAAACTGAAGACTACAGGAGAGGTAAACGTACCCCGACGGTATGCCTGCAGCTTGCACCGCCGCTGACAGGGGGTGTTGCTGCTGCCACGAGCTGATGGGAGAACTGAAATTCCCAAGCCCCACAAGGTCCGCACTGTTCAGAGCAAAGTCATCTGTACAACACAAAGGGGTATCATTAGCAGTTTCTCTTTTCCCTTTATCATTTTCCACTAGACAAGTACATGTACATGTACAACAGAAGTTAAGATGGGATACAACTTTATTCTAAGAGATTCAGAAGCTAGCATATGTTATAAGGAACACAATACTCCTGATTTATAGATAGACATCTTTACTGAATAAAAAAACAAAATAAGATTATCAATATATCATTCTGTAAACCAAGTAAAATGTTCTAAAGCTGTCTTTGAACAGCATTTTTAGTAGTTAAGTGTTTCAACACAGCACACAACATTCTTGTTAACTGTCAATTATATTTCCATCCAAGACGATGTATAAACTGAAGTCTGACAACCTAGTTTTTCATGCTAAGTACTTTATGATTCTAAAAAATCCAGACACGGACTATAGGAGATTCTGATCCTTCCTCAAGCAACGGTGTATGAAGCACATAACCTCAGCCACTGCTTTGAAGTCAGAAAACAAATTCCTAGTCCTCAATGAGACAATAAGCAAGGTTACAGGTTAGTCGTTTGTGCTAAGATCTGTTTTATCCTCTTTTTTTAGGTCACCACCGTACAGGCTTTTCACACTCCAAGCAAAGACAATTCCCATGCAGTAGGGAAAGAAAGGTTCCTTACAACACGTCAATGTCATCAACGTATTTTCTCCCTGTTTTTCAACCAGTTCTGAAAGAAGCCACAAAGAAGGAAGAGGGAGCCTATTACATGTGCGCATCAACTCGCTATGAATAACGAACACAGTCAACTAACAGTACATCCTTTCATTATAATTGTCAAGTACTGCTGTTGTACCTGAATGTTTGACATGACACCTTTGCATAGTTTCCAATGGAAGAAGAACCCTGATAAGGCCAGACAGGATTAATTAAATTAACCTCATAACCAATCACGTACAGTACAGCATATCTTACTGCAAATAGAAGATGGCACCAATCCAAGATGACTATGTTTGCTTGGATAGTCTTACGAATAATGCAGAAAGCATCGGACATGACCAGACAAGCAGGAACATCAAAGTTATGGCATTGCTGAATCTCATGATCCGGGTGGATGATTGCTTTCACAGGCCATGGCGGCATTTCTGACATAATGCAAATATGTATACATAAGAAATGAAGCCGTGTGTGCAGTGAGGCACAACGATAAGGGCTAGTTACCCAGTACCCTTGCACCAAAGATCTTTTGCATATAGAAGTTCAAGGATATGCCAATTTTTTTATGCTTCGATTTGTCTGGTTTCTCTAACTATAAAGGGTTTAACTTATCATTTGGGGTGTTTTTATAAAGTTTGGACATGATATGAAGTAAATGCTAACTGCATCCTAAATTGAGGACTTTACAATACTGGCACAACAGAAGCTGAGCACAAAATGTCCTGATGAATACTACACCGTGTGTTCAGATACAGGCGGAAACCCTCAATGTTTGATAGGGTGATGATGATGGCGTGATCTCTTTTTCAGTCAGGAAATACATCTAACAAATACGTAGACCTCATTGATCTCATGCAATTCTTTTACATACTTGGGCTACAAGATTCCATCTAAAAGTTGGGTAGAGATGAGAATACAGGACTCACTATTGTAGGCCGTGGGCATCGCTGACGGATAGTTGGGTAAGCCTGGGTTCATGCTGGGCGTGGCCACTGACACCACGGGCGTGGACAACGACTGGTTATTGGTGCTGATTGGCCCGTTTCTCATGTTCTGTTGAGGCTGGAAGTTGGAAGGCAATCTTGTCAAACTTAGTTAAAAACAAGCTTTTTCACTACCATTTTATACTATGAATACACTTGTTTATAATATGGTAGATGTTGGCAATATACAAACCATTGAAATGTTTAAGCATACAAATTTGCAAAGAAAAATTCATAAGCAATACAGAAAGTTGTGCTTTTTTTACCTCTGTTTACTACATGTACATGATCATGAACAGTACAATAGATGAATACAACACACTAAATGCCACGGTAATAGCGAACAGCTGTCGAGGACGTGGGACTTACCATAGAAGGCAGTACCCCTCGGGATGATGGTATAGCGACTCGCAAGGTGGGATGGCCTCCGCTGCGAGGTAAGGAAGGCGAGGGCTGTTTAGACTGTGCTGCAGAGCTCACCATCACGCCTGGCGAGGCCCTGTTCTGGTTCACATAACCATTCCCTGCAAAATAGAATGGAACAACATGGGAAACTAAGGGGGTGCTCACGATAAACGTAAGGGAGACCTAGAGTGGTTAGAACCAAGCATCTGTTTTCTTTTGCTTAGCTTGATATTCTAAAGGGGAAAACTTCTTGTCTCTACTTGCAACATCAAGAGCATAGCACAAGCAACTGTTCACACAGACCTGCTAGCTTTGTATCTGCCTCAGGGGAGTCTGACAGAATACTCTTACAGCATTCTATACCCTCAATCCTCATCCACACACAAAAACATTTTTTGAGTGCAGGCGGCCTTTTAGACTGCTCCCTGTCACTAAAGCTCTGCTAGAAACCCACCAATTACAACAGGTGAGGAGGTTAAGTACAGGGAGAATGTCGGGAAAGTGTCGGTAGGAACGAGGGACTACGTGGATCTTGGCCAAGCACACATTTTTGCACTCTTAGCAGTCTGAGAGCTGACGCATGGAGAGCCTGGCACTTATTGTGGGTGTCCACTGGTAGATGGGCATGAAGAGGCAAGACTAAAGCAGAAGCCATCATAGCTATAAAAAGTGCATTATGTTACTTCTGGCATTATCAGCTCAAGGGTACCACTCTTCAGTTTCCTCAGAAGCTTGGATTTTATCAAACATGTCAAAGTACATGAAGTGCCACACTATAGGAGGTACACCACTTTTTGATACTGCATGCTATCTCTATGGCAAAGAACTTTTAAATTAACATCTCCTGTATTGGACTCATATAGACATTACATGTTGCTGTATGTTGCATCTCAAATTTAATACTTCCTGCTTGGTGAAATCACCTTTTTTCCAATTTGCTTTTTAGACATAACAGTCTACAATTTTCAAAGCTGCCACCTACTTAAATGGTGATAAATGCAAAAAATACTACAAACAGACTAAAGCCAGTACTCTGTACCAATGTTTACCTAATACGAAACCGTTTTTATCATCATAAAATAAAAATCTAACAAAATGGAATATTTTCTTGACATCTTTCTGTTAAAAAAAAAGTCTTACAGAATGGGACGGTTGATTTCAGTGATCTGCGACATCTTTTTTTACTGTCTAACTGTTAAGATAACTGTGGAAGAGAAAATGGGAACAGCCAGTGCAGGACTTTTTCGTGGAAACCTGCATCCCTCAAGGCCACAATGGGACTAGTGATAATCACATTATACTCGCACTGACTCTAGGGATCCTGAAGGGAACCTTTCTAGGATTCACGGGACGTTATGTGGAAATTGTCCCAGGGTGGGTACAGACAAAGCATAACCCGCACGTCACAACAGACTATCATCACGGGGAAAACTAGATCTAAATTGTAACCTGAAAGCAAACGTATACCTGGAAATGCCGGCTTTGTTTTGGGCTGGGACATAACAAAATAAGACAACACAAGGTATATGTTCTAATCATATCGGGTTACAGCCAAAATGTATTTGGTTGTTTTCCTACACAAGACACTGATGATGTAAAAAGGCATTAGATGCTGACAATGTGTGGAGTACATACGTGCATGGTGCTGCGAGTTAGGATGTGCCCACATTCTGTGCGCAGAACTACGCGAGTTGGGCGTTCCGATTATCTCGCAGTCTCCTGTGAGTGGTGACATTGGGGGGGCAAGGATTACTCTCTGGATTTCGACCAACAGTTAATCTCAGCCACTCATTTTACGAAAATATAACGTATCTAATTTCAGAGTCTCTTTGCACTGGAGAAAAGCATACAAAAACCATCCACTATCACAAGGAACCTTGTTAGTACATGTCAATGAGTTTACTTTCCAGCAACACATAGCCTATTGCCTTTGTGTATGCGTGCTGCATACGAGTGTGGGCGATTGCGGCGGACTGTATTCACATGGTGCACTCTTAGCCTACCAAGGGAGCCCAGCGTATTCCGCCCGGAAGAACCTGGGAGTCCATTCTATCACCTGTCTAAGTACCCGTGAATGATAGAGGCACTGAGAGCGCGGGGTGTATTAGCACACTATGCCCTTTCCCCCAGGTTTGCCCCGCTACTCTTGCCTTTACTGTGGAAAGTCTCTCGCCGTGCTATGAGTGATTTCCCGCCCAACCGTCAAGCCCCCGCCTGACCTTCAGGGAGGAACAGGGAACAGGAAACTAGGAGGACCCGACTGACAGCACCATTCGTTTGGTTCACTGACTGGTCATCTAGGTTGGTACTGAATTTTCCACCTGGCCTCTTCCTACCTGACTGACATCCTTGAAAGATCCATTAAAAAGATTTACAGTCTTCATCTATGTCTATTAGACACTGGTATTCATCACTGTCTATGTACGTTCAACCTTTTATGAAGAAAAGGTTACTTTTTGGAACTTAAAGGGCTAGCACAACTAAGGGCTGTCAACATCTCAATTTATGTTTAGGTAGTAACCAAAACTACAAGTTGAGTTTTCGGATCTTGCTTGTATCTGATGGATTCTTTACCATGATGGAGTGTTTTGCAATGTTTCTCAGTCTGGTAGAACCTTACATGAATGCAGGGCATGACTAAGTCTTTAAAAAAATTTCCAGGACGAAAGAAATTATCAACCTTATACAAAAACAACACCTGGACCCAGTGGGGTCATTCCGTGCCATCCTTTTTAGGTAATTACGGATTAAAGATACTTCGGTTTCAATCTGAGATTGTTATTGTAATCTTACACTGGCTATGATACCTTAATTTCCTGGAATACCAATTACAGTGGTACTGTTGACACCTACTTGTATTGTTTGTAATGTTTTCTTGGGTGCCATTTTTGATTTGTACAAACGCGATTAGGTCCAAACAAGAACCCCTTGGGAAGGTAGTAAAAGGAAATGTTGGTATTGGTTGTGGGCTGTCTCCAGGACCCGTCCCTCCGCCCTGGGACGGAAATGTTCTTATAGGGACAGAAAAAAAAAATTAATCCTGTCCGTCCAAAATATCTGAACTTCATGACATAAAATTCATGAAAATGTATTTTCATAAGCTCAAAATTAACAACACCGGCGTCCAAACAATGAGTAGGTCAAAACAAATTAAACCTGGAGACAGCCCTGATTATACCCTAGAAAACATGGACTTCAAGATTATTTGTATGGAATGTAGTTAGTTCACTGTTAGGTATCTGTATGGTCAGTATGACTGACCTTCAGCGTAACACACCAGCTTCACAGGCACGCGGCGCGGCAGCAACTGGTTATGTTACACTGAAAGACCTGTCACACCTAACTTTTTCAACTGATCTATGTACGAGGCTATTAAAGGGTTTCAACTTACCTGCAGTACCCGCGCCAGCACTGGTACCCGAAAGGTCTGCCCCCAGCATAGCACCTGGAGGAGGGGAAAGAAATCGTCCATCTTGAACTGAAAGAGGGAAACGGGGTAATTGTTTATTACTAAGTTAAATATGCGTGTCATCTCATTATCAACTGTTAGTTCGTCTTATACATCGTTAGAATGCAAAACAATGTTAAGGTTCAACTGGATTAAAAACATGACTTGTCTATCAACCTAACAGCCAAGCATATATTGCGTAGACACAAGTTTTGTGTCCCAAGGTACCCATAAGGTATCAAGGGACCAGTGATACAATGTATAATTTTGCCTCCAATGTCAAGAGCAGTAAAAATGGGTTTGACATTGACTGTCAATTTGTCATAGATATATTACAGAAATAAAGTTATGATGATAGTCATTTGCAAATACTGTTTTGCTTGTTGTTTACTGTTATTCACTGTGTGCCGAAGGTAACATAAGACGCAGGATTCTACATTGTATCACTCTTTCTACGTGTCAACCATTATGAATTGTCCTCAACTGTCTGCAATTTAATTCTTTAATCTGATTAACATAAGCCAAGACGTGTGTGACAAAGTGTTGTGACTCCATACATAGCAACTGGACAATGTCAAACAAACAAAACTATACAGTCTGATGTCTAAATCTTATCAACTAAATCTAGTTCAGTGACGGATAATTAAACAACATACACGAATGTCTACATGTACCTACAACCTCACATAAGTGGGTGTTAGGAGGAAAATAAAAAAAAAAACGACAAACACACAGAAGAAAGCAGAGGTCATGTACAAAGCAAGTAATACTGCAAGAGCATGAAAGAAACACACAGAGAGCAAGCAAATGTATGGTCGCAGTGTTGTAAAGCAACTTATATATGAAAGACAGCAGCACTGGAAAGGAACATGGACACATTTTGTTCTATGGCGCAACATAAACAGGGTTTGTATATAGCTCCTTATTAGGACAAATCCATGTTGTTCCAATAGCTCCTGAGGCATTGCCAAAAATGGACTTTAAGGTGCTTATTTTGGACACTTTGAAACCATCACAAACCCTGCTTACTGAAAGATAGTCCCCAGAAGAAATGAGAAGGGTGAGGTGCTGAGAAAAGAACCAAAAAGTGTGACAGTCCTAGGAGGAAAGAGACAGCGGCAGTGAGATGGTGGTACACAAGGTGGGGTCAGGCGACGGACTGACTCACCCCCCGGGGACCGGCGGTGCTGCTGCTGCTGCTGGGGGTTGGGGCTCACGCTGTTCATGTGGGGCTGGGGCGACCTCTGCCGAGCTACTGGTGCACAAGGGGGGGAAACAAGTTATGGTCTGTCTGTTCAACAACATCCTGCCTCTGGAATCATTTTGTAGCTATGTCAGTTGTCATTATTTTCCACATTGTCGGGTAGGACACATTTCACAGTGAACATATGGAAGAGACTTGAAGTCTTGACACAAATGAAAGACTGACAAGTGACGCACAATGATTCCACAGGCACATGACAAGTATTATACATACGTAGACCATGCCCAAACCCCTAAGGTTAAGGACGCTGTGGTCGGTGTTAACACTCATACCAATAACATAACTCCACAGTGTACACAACAACACACATGGGATTGCTTGTACACACAGGACTTTGTCACCAACAATCAACATGGATTATAGTCAAGGGCCAGCGTTCCTATATCCGAGGGCAGCATGGGCAGAAGCTCTGTCTTCTGGCAGACTTGCTACTTGGCTGTTAAGCAAAGTAGCGAGAACAAGTCCATTGTGAGGAGCTATGCTTTAAAAAAATCAACTTGCGTTATTTTGAATGGTTGGTGACAAGTATCTACTTTTCGTAGTGACTGATTATAAATGATTCTGATTATCATCCCATTTGGACGTGACTGACTACAGATGGTGAGAATTAGGAGTCGAAATTGTACTCGTGTACCCCAGAAGAAGTCGTGTCAGAAGATGGCCTGGCCTTGCCCAGACGGCCCCCCGACCAGGGACGGCGGCTCGGCTATGCTACACCTCATATTTACCTTCACACCACATTGGATTCAACGTACCGTCCCACTCACCAGGCACTCCATTGCTGGGTGGGCGCTGGGGCTGCACCCCGGGGCTCACATTGCGAGCGGGAATTTGTTGGGGCGGTTGCAGGAGGCCAGCTCCTGTTACCATGTTATTGATGGGCACGGAGACGGGCACGTTGGACGCGCCGCCGTACCCCAGGATGTTGTTTTGCTGCTGTTGTGTGACCGGTACTGCTACAGGCATCTGTGGGGGCATATTTGTCACCTGGCCCGGAAGAACAACTCCTTGCTGCAGAACAAAAATACAAAAAAATACAGTTTAGAAACTACATTACCGTTTAACACACTACAAATTCGCTATCATAATACTGGAGAGCTAAGACGCCTAAGGCTTGCACTGTCCTTTTATTTTATCACATGTCCTCCTTCTTCTGAGTCTATTGTTCCTCTGTTCTCGTGTTATTTCTGACCTTAAAGAATAAACAAACACTTTGAATTTTGAATTTCTAGGTGTCTGGTTTAGCCAATGGCTTTTCATCACCAAACATCTACAATTTTGGAATATTTTTGAAAAAAACATTAGAATTGGGTTGATGTCTTCACCATGTCTGAATGAAATCACTTACTCAAGACAGAATCAATAAAGCAGGAGCAAAAGACAAATTTGTTCTCGCTCTTAAGGCAGCCATAAGAAGTTAAATCATCTTAACCTTTTCCCTGCTGCCTAACTCTGTAACCAAGAGAATGGGGTGCTAAACGGCTACTTCAGTGTGCTAAAGGTTAAATGTTAGACAAAACTAAAACAGTGCTTACCCTCATATTCATCTGCATCATGCGATCAAATTCCTCGTTGATTTTCTGGTACTTGGCTTCCGTGCGGGGAGTCAGCAGGTTGTACCCCGGCTCCACATCCTGGTCATCTGGGCTCTCACCCCCCTTGTGTTCCTTCTTATTCAAGGCCTGTAGACACACAACACCTGTCAATCAAACCCAGCCACCAAAAGGGAGGGAGAGCAGGTATGGAAATCAAGGGAAGCGCATAAGGTGGAAGCCTCTACCTGATCCACGAACAAATAAAAATTTCTTTCATGCAAAGTTTGCAGAACCGAACCAATCGTAGTGCAGAGAAGAACAGACACTGTGTGGAATCACATGCATAGCAACAGCCCAGTGCATTATGGGAATTATATGACACCTTCTTCCAAAGAATGGGATGACTTGGGAGGTTATAACAAATTTGGGTTGGGAAATGAAGGATGTAGTGGGGGACATAAGGCTTCTTCCCTTATGTGCTCCAGGGGTGAAATGTTCTATGTTTTTTTCTGAACCTAGACAGGGTCCCATGCACGTCGTTCCACACCTACAGAAAATAAACACCAGTTGAGTGAATGTGGCCGTTTCAGATATCGGTCTTTTTTCTTTTCTTTTCCGGCTGAAATTTACCTGGTCATAAGGATCACATAGGTCATCACCCTTGTTCTCCTTCTTTCTCAACATCTGAAAAATATCAATATGGACATACAGGGATCAGTCGCATGCTCGGTAAACGTCTTAGCCCTGGGAAGGAAGATTAGAGGGGGATTCTTGGAAGAAACAGCATGTCAACAATACCCAATTGGCTATGCTACTGGGCCTGCTGCCAACTGATCAGGTTTTGAATGGTCAGCAGTCTGGATTCTCAGTGTACCTTGTACAAATTTGGTGCTAGCAACCACACATTGGGGGTGGGGTTGGGTCAATGTGACAAGTTCATTTTATCACTCAAAGAGAAACACATACTCTTGACACTAGATGTCAAATTTGAACTGGCCATTTCTGACTTTCTGATATGATAATACTTACCGCATAGCAGTCCTTAAAAACATACACAATATTTGCATTGACCTACTACCATGTGTATTGACATACTACCATATGGTATCATCGTAATTAATTTGCAGCACAAATTTGTTAGCTTCAATGATGCTGATATGTTCTTCAAAAATATTCATAATCACTGCAAGCTTCAAGTTAAGTATAAATATGCCTCCAGTTTGTGTTGAATATATTTAGCATGTGGGTGCAACAGTTTTAAACTTTTTTTGCTTTCTCATGATATAGCATTATCTGCTTTGAGGCTCCTTCCTTTAGCTGATACTGTTATCTACAAAACTACAGTTTGGCTTGTGACACTTCTACCCTTCCATCACGTGCAAAGGTCAATCTACACGTGCTGCTGCCCACGTGGCATTTCTAACGGACACTGCTAGCATCTACCTACTCATAGATCGATGGGTATTAATGGCCACCTGCCAAATAGGACCTTATCCCTTTCTGACATTAACACATAGGCAGCTTGGCAAAAGATGCTCATCCCATTCAGAAAATTTCTAAAATTACACAGTCTAGACCAACACAAAATACCCATGTAGCTAATTATATCGTGTACTAAAAAGAGGGTAGCCTGTCGTCCAAAAGTGAGTATCGTCTAAAAGTGAGTATCGCACATGTTGGGAGAGATTGACGAGGCTACAAAACACAGCATCTTTAACTTAAACCCCATATTATTGGCAGGCTACCAGGCAAATCACCAAGGATAACCTGTTCCACACGGCTAGTGCTAAAAATAAACGCTGCCTCCTAAAAATAGCAACAGTCGGTCAAGGAGGGTCAGTCTCTTGGAGTACATGGAACATTCTTCTGACACGCCACTTCCTTGATGAAAATGCCATGGGAGTGGAGCAGCCCACAGGTTAAGTGGAAAGAACTAAGGTACAAATGATAATTTTTTTCGGTGTCAATGACTGCACCATAGTCAAGACAAGGTATGTTCAAAGTACTTTTTTTTCTATTTTTTGCTCCACATATTTCTATAGGCAAGTCAGTGTACTGCGTTGCTCTCACATCCTTCAACAAACATTAGCATAAAGAAAAAACAAACATCAAAACAGTGTGCTCAAACTTTGTTATCAATACCAGATGAAGGGGAGGTCGGTCTCTATCTTTGTTTTAGCAACAACCCCCCTTACAATCGAATCTGGGTTTAATATGGGAACATAAGGTGAAGGTTCTTTTGTATTGCCAAGAAAGTGCTAACAACAATAGATTTGGGCCTTGCTATGTAAAGGCAACAGGTGGTCTGTATTATCCCAACTCAGGACAAACAGAAGGCTTGGATTAGGCTCTCTTTACATTATACTTTTGCCGTCAGCGCCACTGGCGACAGCGGGAACCCCGTGTAATGACAATTCCCGTCGACGTAGTCCCGCTGTCAACAAATTTTCTCCCGTCAGCTTCGAAGCCGTCGCCCGTCAGCACAGCGGGAGTCCCCGTCAACTTCAAACTCTGTCTAAAGAGAATACGTCGGGCTCGCGTCAGCGGGAGTCAGGGTTTCGGCGATTAGCATAAAGCACGCGTTGATTAGCATACTGTAAGTCTACTTAGATCCCCGGTATATATATATAGAGAGAGAGATTAGCGGGATCCGCGGCGACTTTTGTGCCGTGCATTCATTTCCCCGCGGATATATTTATCGTACTTGTGCCCCCCTCCCCACATTTACGAGTGATGAGCATGGAATATCTACACATAAACAAGGCTTTGCATTGTAGTTTAATACGGGCGGGGAGACGCCGTCTACCGTTGTACAATCATACAATTTTGTTTCTTGCTTTTGTTATGCTTACGCACGATACTTTCTACAAGATGGCGAAATGCAAGCACCGCAGGTGTCTGTCAGATTTCCGGGCGGTGTGTCTAGAGACGTCGCGACAGCGGCCTCCCGACAGCGGGAAATTTCGCCGCTGACGCGAAAAACGTAATGTAAACTGCGCCTTAGCCATCTATTTTCTAATCAAGAACTCCTGGTAAGGAAACTGAATATCTTCTTTGTCAAAAACATCAGGCTGAGAATTTCTCTAACTCCATCCATACTTTAAAAAAGCTTTACCACATAAAACAGAAAATTTAGATACAAAATTTGTGTCACACACTAGATGCCTCAACAGCACACATTTACATTTTCAGGTCAGGGCCTTTGACCAGCTATGACCTGCACATCACAATCCTATAGTTGTTTCACAGTAGGAAATACTTCTTTGCTGCTTGCCCTTCCAGTTCAATAATGTACTAGGTAAGGCTGAGGCAATGGGGAAAATGCTACGGCCAGAGGAGAGCTACTGGTAAATGTGAGCAAGAGATTTTCCATCACTGTGGTACAAACTCCCCGTCATGATTTTATACTGAATGAAAAATCAAAACCAGACGTTCTGCTGCTGTACCATAGAAAGCTGCTAGGAGGTCCATTGTCGACCTACGTTTAGCCAACACCTACCACCTACCAAATATCATAAAGATCCATCCACAGCTTCTAGAGTTGTGCTATCCATAAGCGAACACACAAACCCAGTCACACACAAATGGGACCAAAATAAAACTGTCCATGACATCCATGGGGTCCACAACCTAATGTTAGCAAAATACTATACAGCAGAGTACACAAAAATACTGTAGAAAGGTGTACGAATGAATAACACTGCCGGACTCTTAACTGTTTCCTCATGCATGCCTGGTTTCTGTTATCTGACCCGCCAAGGGCACCTGCCCCTTGGTCTTTCCCAACTTATTAGCCGTGCTCACGTATCGATCAGCCATACAGACAGGTACACCCTCACAAAGCTGGGCTTGGGAAATCAAATTACAGCAAATCAGCCTTGACATGAGGAAAGGCTCCACGGGGGACTCTGCACTAATTTGCCCTGAAGTCGGCAGTGCTAATGATTACAATCAATACTAATTTGACTCCAAAACTTTCTGTATTCAAGTCAGCATCCCCCAAGTTCAGCTGGGGAACCCTTGAACTTAAAGCAGTGCAGTGTGAAAATTTCTTATTCAAAAACCTCAGTAAAATCTTCTTACTACAAGGTAAACAATTACTTCCTATTGTGTTTTTGACCTTATTCAGCAATACTTAAAATGGTCCAGGACCTACTTTTTAAACATTGCAACAATCAAAACTTTACTGCTGTAAATAGAGTGTTCCTTGCTTTTAAAACTGAACATTTATAACAACAATGTATTATGCTTGTTTGATTCAGGACTTGTTCACATAAGGGACTAGGCTTTAGTGAACAAGTTTTCCCCACAGGATCAATTACCAGTGCAAGCTTGAGAATATTTTTGAAGTTCCTATGTGGAAAGAACAACAATGTACGATAAATACAACATACTGTACACAGAGAGAAAGCTTGGGAGTAGCTTGTTATATTTTTGATCCAGATTCTCTAAAAGATATGGTCTGACTTGATTTATTGAAAAGACTAAGAATGTTTTTCCACCAATCATTCTGTTGGAAAATAGTTAACCTTTTCCATTGGGTCATTGCCTTGTATAGACAATAGCTTTCTCACATTGTGCTGCAAACAAAACTTTTGTCCCATCTTATGACAAACAGGTTTTTTTCTCTCGCCATTTATGCCCTAGACGCAACAGTTTTTATTTCATTCATTCTGCAACATAGAAATCAGTGAAAAGGCTGATTTTCGCATAATGCCAAAGGGCCCGTGCCTGCTGGAAAATTTCTGGTCATGTAGAGAATGTAGTTTTTGCCTCAGGGAAAAGTTTTTCTATCAAGCTGGCACAACGATTTAGAATTCACAGCGAGAATCCCACTACCTTACAGAAGCATGCGATTCATAGCATTAACATGGCAAACATGACATTATATCTAAGTCCCCAGGAAGAAAACCAGATGGAACAAAGCTTAGAATGGATTGTTCGGCCTTCCCGTCGAACTTCTTTTACATAATATCATAATAACAGTCCTTGCATCAAAATGCCAGACATAAAAGAATCTCTTACAATACATGGAAGCAAAGTCTGATGCTAAAAATAGCCATAGTGAGGGTCAAAATTATACACTGGTTGAGTAAGGTTACTAAAAATAGCACCCTGCATATCTTTTAGATGCCAATGAATGCATGAAAGCAGTTTCACTCTCCCTGCAGAAATCAACAGGATATATTGAAGGTGGCCATACATCCCCTATAGGAACAAGATCGTGGCTGATCAAACGGTTGTTGTTATTACTGCGGGTATAAAATTACGTTTAACAAGAAGTTGCATGATTCCAATGGGCCTACTGATGAGCTACATTATCGTAGCTGAATGCCTGCTTAATTCAACCATTCATATGCCCAATAGCTACCTCACAACCTCATTCAAACTGATAATATAACAACTGCTGGACACTTTAGCCAGGGGCAAATGTAGAACACTCTATATGTTGTCATGGATTTAAATGGCCACCCATGGCCAGTCTTGATTTCCTTAGACAGGAAAAGCCTTTGAAGGTTCCAAGTTACAATTTTTCCCAGTTGATTTAATTGTAGCATGCCCTCGAGTGAGAAAATGGCCTACATGTAGATACTTTTATATACAACAAATGCATGCCGACGATTTGCATTGACTTAGAGGAGCAACACTGCAGTGGGAGATTATTGGACACTTCTACTTGGGACCCAGCTTGTCAATTCGTTTTCCCTCCTCCATAAATCAGGAGTTCTTATCTATACCAACAGTGCCCGTGAACATGGAACAATCGGGTACAGTTTGCACTTGAGAATCACCGCTGTGCTGACTTCAGGATACTTTTCTGATGTTGGCCAGTGGAGCAATACCACACTTACTGTTATCAATGAAAATGGTACACTTAGATATAACTTTTCACAACTTGGCATTCTGACTGTCGCAATGTGTGACTGATCCATGTCTTGATCTACATAAGAATTTATATTAATCACAAATATAATACAAACAAGGCATAGTCTTCCCTTACACGATCAGTATTTCATGAAATGGCTTTGCTGTGTAGAGGTACCTAGGTGTGATCCCAGGTAGTCTATAACAAGGAAACCTGACCACATAGTATAGTCACATGAAGAGCAGGTGATTGTGAATGTCAGAGACTAAATCCATTACTCTTGGCTTCAGCTGTCTGTCTATGGACAGAAGGGCTCGTGTTACCTGTCTTTTGTATCTAATAATAGTCGTATGTGGTTACAGTCTCTCCTGTGACTCCTGTCTATACACGAATTCAATGATCTGTGATTTTGGGACAGAATCGTGTAGGTCAACCTATTTTAGATTCTGTGAATGTTGACAGTTTTGAGTTTGGAACTGCCAGTAGAGGGCTTGAAATACTACCTGAACATGCAGGTGAAATTGGAGTGGTGCAGGTATTTCTGTTGTCTTCCTTCACCTGCTTTATATAAGTGTGAGGATTTTCGGTAACTGTAACCTGTGAAATAAAGCATTAATATTTTACAATGGTTTCTAAATGGTTAAGTCTAAAGAAATTAACATTGTGTTTTCGATTGTGGTCCTGAAAAATTAGTAAGTAGGGACTCTCTTTTATCATTTTTTGTATAGATTTCGGTTGTCATCATAAAGGGGACCTAGCTTTAGTGGGTCTGATTCTATTGTAACAGAAATGAGAACATGTTAGAAATCGATTTTACAGCGTTTTCACCGCTCAGATGTCAGATTAAAAATCTTATGAACCTTACAGCAGAGTGGTACGGGTAATCTAACATGTTACCTTAACTGGTACATGTATTTAGCAAAAACTCTTTCAAGTCCTGGGGTAGCATTCTAGACATCAACCACTGTCTCTAACTCATCCCCGGGGTGATCTCGTTGTATTCTTTTGAACTGAGTTTTGCACTGAAACCCCTGGTTACAATCCAGTTCTTCTAACATTGCTTTGACAAGTCCCATTTGAAGCATCTCACAAATTGCTGCCATCTGCTGAAGAGATGCTGCAGGCAAATTTCCAACATGCCCCGAAATGACACTGTCCTGGCCAATTCAAGATCCAACTGCAGCTGTCTCATTGATGAAGACTAGGCAGACTCTTTGCTCAAAAACTGTCTCCGTCTCCACTGTTGTTTAAATGTTCGCGGGCCATACTACTGTAAACATTGACATTTTTGCAGTGGGTTCATGTTCAAGATTTTCGTGGTGATCTCTTCACCGCAAACATAAAAACCCCTTGTTTCAACCTCGAACTTAAAACCATCCAAATTCAAATTTTTACCTACCACCAAATGAAATCGGTGCAAACCTAAAGAATCTAGTATCTACAGTAAACTATCTTCTTGTATACAGGATGCTCTTCACCTCCCTCCTTTTTGGTGACTTTCACACCCACTACACTAATCTCCCACCGCAGTTTTGTGAGAACTGCTTTGATAAGGATCTATAGAGTAAAAATCCCAACAGCCACCTTTAAAAAATCGCACAGAAAAGACAGAGCCTATGGGGGCCAGTTTTATCATCCTTCTACGAATCTGAGTCGGCATTTCTTGGAATTTTTCACTCTTAGTGTGCTCAAGACAGCGGGAGATGTAAGGATAATATATAACGACATATAAGGAGAAACCTGTATGTGCAATTTTCCCCCTAGTGTGCATTTATGCACCAACTTTGTCTTGGTTAAAACAAAAGATTGGCAGGAACTTAGAGAGCTCTGTAGGGGGTGTTATGTAATGTCCTTATTACCAATTCTTACTGCCAGAAATACATGTGTATATGCACGTTTAAAACAATGAATATTAGGTTAAATTCAACCACCCGCCAATTATGAATTATACAAAATCAAAATGGTTGCTTACGCCTTATGGAAACAGGCATGCGGGCCTTTCCTTTACAACAGCATTTGGATGCACCCTCACCATATGTGTCCCCAGCCTATACTCTGGGACACCAACCCATTTGGAAAGGTCTGCTTCCCATTCCAAAGCCTGTCCTAATCCCCCCTGAGCAGGTGCACATGCTACAGACAGCATTACCTTAGAGCCAAGATCACAGAGGGAGCAGATGCCTTACCATACTGTATCAGGGTTACCCAGGCATATGCTTTGTACACCTCAATACCTACAGCTTAACCTGCAACTCCATACGGTCCAGTACTGTAAGTCTACTTAGATCCGCGGGGCCTAAAATCCGCGGTTTCGGGCAAATGGAAAATCCGCGGTGGTTCTAAATTCGCGCTGGGCGATGAGTAGAAAAAACAGCAACTGAATACTGCCATCAGAAAATGCTTGTTCAATTTTTAGAAATAAAAAATGTTACGAAGGTCGCTACAAAACTGCTTCGAAATCGTCACAAAATGCGGTCTACGCCAAAACTGTGACGGGGAATTCCCGCCTTGTGATCACGTGAAATCTTGCAGTCAACCAATCAGAGCACAGTTTTTCTGACGCGAACCAATCAGCGCTTAGAAAAGCGGTAAACATGAGTAAACAAAGATGGCGGCCCAGCCCGGCCCTGCCGCTAGCGCGCCGTATTTTGAAGTAACATCACGGAGTAAAATACGAGTCATCTACGCTACGTAAGCAGAATTTTCACGGGAAAAAAATTAAAGGAATAGATTCTCCACCGAATACGACCACAAATGGCGGCAAATGGCGGCAAATAACAGCGTAGGGACTCAAATGCTCGGGTGAAAATTTTGTTTTTCTTTACGTATTTTTGCTCGCTTTCTTGAAAAACAGGTTTTTAATGAGATCTACGTATGTCAAAGGCACCGATATCGATTGTTTGCAAGCATAACAATAGCATGAAACAAAAGAGTGTGATTTTACAACGGTAGACGGCGTCCCCAAGCCCGTAACAACAATGCAAAGCTCAAATTGTGGCGTGTATGTCGATAATTATTTTCTGATTTCTCGGTAAATTACTACTGTATGTGTGTAGCGGTCGGGAGTAGCGACGCCGCTCGGCCAAACTTCTGCGAATCATATGTAATATCACTTGTTTACACGTATGTACTGTGTAAAAGTTTGTCATGTTTTACACAATCGCGTGCATTGTTTATGTGTCGCTTTTCCCTGAAGTCGAGCTCACTCGTAAATGTGGGGAGGGGGGCAAAAGTACGATAAACATATCCGCGGGGAAATTGATTCGCGGCGCAGAGGTCGCCGCGGATCCCGCGGATCTAATTATACCGCGGATCTAAGTAGACTTACAGTAATACATCGCTTGCTCAGTAATGGTATATCTGCTTGTAGTGCACCTAATTTATTCACATGCGAGAAGAAAAAGGGATGTTTTTTTCTGCTTCAGAAACTAGATCCTAAAATGGGAGGCTGTACAATGATACTTTAACAAATCATTAAGTGTCAGCTATGTACCTCAAATAAGTCAAGGGCAACTGAGGTTCGAGAAGTGTATTATTCATGACCTGAAATAATCTCTAAGTTAGTTTCTCTAGAAGCATCCAGACGTTTTTAAGACAGACAAGGCATTTGTATAGCCTCGGAGGGGATAGAACGTCATTCTATTCGTGCTACATCTAAGGATGAAGCTGACAAGAACATGTGCACGCGGGTTCGCACGGATGGTAGGAACGGAGGGAGACTGTCAATCATATCAATGCCATTGACACCATCTGTTGTTATTCGAAGTTTGATTGCACTTGTAGACACGTACACCATCTGCAGATACCAACATCACAGTGGAAGTGTCTGTCAAGTGCCAAATGCCTCTGTTCCATTGAGGATTCCATCATTGAGATTTTATCAAAACCTGGGGCTCCTTCTAACAGTGATGTATTCGGCAAAGCTGTTTTCTTTCATTCAATTTGCTACCTATCATCATCATTTGAAGCTAGCGAAAGTTCCAACTATCAATAACTGCAGTTAGGCACTCGGGCCAAATTCTATTTTCCCTTTTTTGCTTAAGTTCCTTTTCAGTACAACTTGTATGGAGTTGTGTTATAAAGTAAGACAACAGGAACGGCCACCTACCTCCACGATATCACTGTTGGTCCTGCTCTCGTGCGGCTCGTTGTACTCGGTGTACTTGAGCAGGACCTTGTCCATGTCCGTGCTGGCGTACTGGAACAGCTTGTTGGCGCTGTTGAAGATTATCAAGGCGATCTCGCAGTCGCACAGCACGCTCAACTCATAAGCCTTCTTCATCAGACCAAATTTCCTCTTGGTGAATGTCACCTGGAAAACACAAGGACACAACACAAAGTCAGCTTACTCAGAGCAATACAAGAGTAGCTTTCCCTAGTGCATTGAAAGACTGATAAACAAACAAGTGGCGTCGTGGCAACGTAATGGCAAGGTGTTTGGCCCAGTACCCAGAGGTCCTGGGTTGGAATCCCGTCATGTCCCATTGACATTGTGCCCTCAGGAAAGGCACTTTTCACAAATATCATCACTTCACTCAAGTGAAAATGAGTATCTGGCTTTGAGAAGTCCCTTGGATAGGAGGTAAAATGGAGATCCTGTGTTTGTAGAGAGCCACACCTCGAACACGAAAAAAACATGCTGTTCAGTACAAACCTGGTGCCTATATGCCATAAGACAGTTTACTGGGTATGCAATACAAACAAACAACCAATCTTAGTGACTTTTATTAAATCAATCAGTTATCATTTCAATATTTACTGTTAGTGGTAACTCCTATCTTCAAACTACATGGATGGAAATCTTGGTGTATAGTAACATTCCAATGAGCAGTGATGAAACGTTAGCGCCATATAGTTTTGTTAAGACATATTATGTATTCTAGAAGACTCTACAAGCCAATGAATAACCTTGTTCCCGCTGTTTTACAGCATTAATATTCCTTCTCTTTTTTCGTTTCTTTACCAAGAGGGAGTAACAGTCTAAACCGCGAGCCTAACGGTGATGCATACTTTTGCAAAGACTCGACAATGCTGAACCATTGACGCAGGAACAGTCAATAGCTATCCACAGTAATGAATACTGTGATTCGCCTACCCCTAGGCTGTACATACACCACCACCTGCAGCTTCAGATAAGACATATGGAACTGCAAAATGAACCATAAAACCTTCGCTACATCTATTCTACAAGCTACCAATAGAGATATTCACACCTAAAGACAAAAATCACAGGAAAAACATCATAATCCAGCTATTCACTGTCTGGCAGATCTGTAATTATTATTCATCCTTTCAAACGACATAACTGTTCTATAAGATGGTGCTTCCTTGTCTAATGCCATTTGACTGCTAGTATGATATACACATTTTAACGACAAGAACACTTCTATCCTAATATCAAAAGATGGACCGATACTGAAATATATATATATAAAAAGACGGTCATTGCATGGAATAGTTGTTCCTTTTAACTTAAGGTCAGTTTGACTAGCCCAAAGTACATATTTTGTATGTTCACTTTTCATTACAAACTTAGCTCGATCAACAATATAGCAAAGAGACCCATGACAATACGAAAAGAAAAATACAACATTAACAGGATGTTCCTGTGAAGAATACATGAAATATCATTTGCACACAAACAAAAAAACTGCATATCAATGAAAGATATGTTTAATTTACTATTTGCTCCTATGAGATTATCATTTCTGTATCACCCACTTAAAAATCATTACTCCCTTTTTAAATGTCACACATTCCCTTTTCCTTCCGTAATTGGGTAGCCATTCAAGGAGAGCAAATCATTGGTTTTGTGATATTCTTAAATTTCCTGTAACGAATTTCAGTTCGGAATGATAAAACTACTTGAAGATTACATACGTAAAAACTCAGAGAATAACAAAATATCCGCTGATTCGGATGTTAACAATTTGCCGAAGCCCGCACAAAAAAGTGAAGCCTATATAGGGTAAAGCCGGTGAGGTTTATATAATGTGTTGACTGATATTCATAGTGGATGAAGACGTCAGTGGTGACGTGACTGCCTACAGGAACACAGGAAATAAAGCTGCCATTAAGGGGCTTAAATGTCTTACAGGCAACACTGTTAATTCTCTGTAAGCACTTCCCAGATTAGGTAAATTGTCAAAACCTTGCCTTGCAATGAGGGTACGACAGACAAAACTAATCATCATCTTGTGTCGTACGTACATGTAATTATGAGAATGAAGACAGCATGGGGAAAATGTTTGGGTTTAAATGAATATTATGCCATCTTCAGTGTTTTTCAATAACTGCTAAGACAATGTTTTGAGATGAACACATATAAGACTTGCTGAAGTAATCTAGTTAAGAACTGAAGACTACTTTGCTGGCGTCGTCCAACAAACGTAAGCACAAACGTACCTAGTTAGCAACAGGAAGTTCAAATTTTGATCAATAGTCCATCCGAAACAGTTTGTTGCTGCATCCTGTTTTAAGATGCTTTGCTCCTTTTTTTTCCTCATCCAAATCCCATGTTGTCTGTGTAGATCAATAATACATTGCAGGGACAAGTTTTCCTGGCCAATATCTATCCCATTAAGCTGGTTTTCTCACCTCCAGTGTGGCAACTCGCCAATAACATATTAGGCATACTGTAAATTCATCTTACATTCACAGCACTTAGATTTTACGGCACGTCCGGAGTTAGCAGTTAAAACAAAAGTAATAAAATAATGGATGACAGAACATGTATCCGTGGTATGATTATTTTATGGTCACAGCAGAAACCGTTAACTTAAATATGCAGCAAAAATGTCAAGGTTTACAGTATGCTGTGTATCCTCTCTAATATGGTCATGTCATTCCTACTCCTGACTGTCATAATGGCTAATACCAAATATGGCGAGGGCTTGTTTTGACTGACCAGGGTAAAAATCCTATAGACACATTCAACAATATGTTTCTAATTTCCTTTGACTAGCAGCGTATGTTTTCATGTCTGTTTTGTAGACACCTAAGTTTTCGTATCTGGTTAGATTTTGAAAAATTAAACGTCGTTTGATTTTCACCCCCCTAGCAGGGTTCCTTTGTACTGTGGCAAAACTTACTGATTTTTGTATCTTTTGTACTATATCCATGCCAATCAGACATGTTTCAAAAAGCTTTAATAAATTTTCTCTTGGGTCTGAAGACATTATTGCCAATTGCTAAGGGCATAATTAGCCCAATTACACCTCGGACAAAATAGCTTTAACAGACAGGTATGAATGGGTTTTTTCTTCAGCTGACCACACATCTATCTACTGCTTTCTACACAGCAAAGAACTTAGAAAGCTGATTTCATCCAAAAATTTCGCCCATTTGAATGTTGATAGCTAGGTTACATTTACATTCATATTACTATTATCTATTTCTTTGGAACGCTTGGAATGCATTTTTAAGAATTTTTTTCCCCCTCATTTCGGCCTTGCTTTTCCAATAATACCGGTAAAAATAGTTGGGAAAAGGTGAAGGTTGTGAGAGACTCTGCAGATGACTAAAGTAATGTGAAAAGTTAAACATATTATATCGAAATGTAAACATCAGGTGACCGTGTTTTCAATTGTCCAGATGCACTTTCAGTCAATTTGAATTGCAACTGAATGGATAGATCTACATGTATCTGACCCAGGTAGCCTGATATCCATCTGAATTTCAGGTCCTGTCCCTTGCTATTTGAAGATTTTTCTTGTGACGTAGCTTCTATTACCTACTATTGAACTGTAAATACAAATTAAACAATTCAGCACTAGAAAACAGCTTTTTCCCAGGCCCCTGACCTACTAGTCAAGAGATAAGCGTGTATCCGTAGCAATTTTGCTGAGCACAGGAAGAGTTAGGTCGTACAAAGCACACATTATGATGAACAGCAGGTTACCCCAGATGAGGAAAAATAACAGACTATAGCATCTGTACCAGCATTTCTAATGGATACCATACATATCTTTGCATAGCTTTCAGTCTTTCGCATATTTTATATGCTCACTGACTAATCACGCTAAGGTATGCTGCCATATTTACTTTAATTCCCGACCTCTTTCAAGGCTTCATTGAAGCTGGTGACCTTAGCATTTTGATTACAATGACTGACAATAGATCATAATCTGGTACCCATGCATGTGCATTCAATCCCATATGACAGGTGATCATAGGAGAAACCTCAAATTAGCTTCTAGAGGAAAACATGGTTGGGTTCTCATAATGTTCAAGTGTTATGTCCAACTACTGAACATCTTTTATCTGACCAACAGATACATATGGAAGGGCCAACACATGTCTGAACATCTCTTTTTCAGATGCCAACTAACTTACATAAAATTTGAATTGTAGAGAGAAATGTCAACAAGTGTTTATACTGTAATGTTTGTTGAGAAAAATTGTTGTGTCCTGGCAATTTTTTTGGATTTCCCTATCTAACACTGTACAGGATTGAGGATCTCTAAACTGGTCACCAGTCTCCTAAGGCTGCGGGCTGGGATTCCTTGGTACTATATTTTGTCTCCGGATGGCCAACTAAGCCCACCCCATTGATTTTGCTTGCCTGAATTCAATCAACTGCCCTATAGTTGCTAAAGGGTCTTCCTCATGGGGACTGAGGCAAAATTTCCCCAGGAGCATGTTGGCCCTGGTGCTGAAAAGCTTGCCTGTGTAGGCCCTAGCAACAGTCTGGATTCCAGGCTAAGGATCTGAGGCAAGCCTGACTACACTCTCACAGAAAAAAGACTAGCATTTCTAATTGAATTTGACATGGGGGATAAGGGCTGTTACTACAATGCTAACAGCTGGCTTATGGATTTTCAAGACAGTAATAAGTTGTTAATACATGCAGATGCTAAAAACACAAGTATTTTCGCCCAACAAATCAACAAAATAAAAGCTTTTTTACAAATAGTCACCTACTGCCTTTTTAACCTTAACACCTATTTCAACACAGGATCTTTCTACACAACCAAGTCATTCCGGAAGGTTTCAGGGTTGTGTTTACATGTACTATTTTGTCAGTTTGTTGGCCTTGCTGACCATGTGTCATTTGATCTCAAGGCAGGGTTTTTATGTTTCGCCAACGAAACATATTGTTTTTGTCAGGTTTCTTCTTCTTCTTCTTCTTCTTCTTCTCCTTCTTCTCCTGTCAAATCTTCAAATCGCTTCTTCTCGGTCGTCCGTCGACCAAATTAGCTGAAATTTGGTATGGAGGTAGAGTTTGTGTATACCCCTAGACCCTTTTAAAATTTTTTCCATATAAGTTTTTTAAATGATTTTATCGAGGTTTTTTGGTCATTTTCCGACAAAAGTCGCACATTATGGCCTCCAGTGCCGTGGTGTTGAAACCTAAGGACCTGAAATTTGGTTTAGTTGTGCATTGGATATTTACCCAAAGGACCCCATAATTTTTTTGGGTATACACTACTTCAAAATGATTTATTTTGCAATTTTTTGATGGAATTTTTGGTTATTTTCTCACAACTAGGTCATCTTGTAACATAAGCCCTCCTACACTTCCCCCAAGTCTGGGAGTTAAAACCAAGCAGATGTCAGGGGGTACCTCTACTAATGGTACAGTCAAACCTGCCTAGGCGACCACCTTTTCAACGCGACCACCTGGCCATGGCGACCGCTTTTTCTCGGTCCCGAAAATTTTCCCCGTAGGCACAAGCATTAAGCTGCCTGCCCAAGGCGACCACCCGTCCAACGCGACCGCGACCGCCACGAATTGGGACCGCACAGAGCACAATCACTGCCCATGGCGGCCGCCTAATTTTCAAGCTTGTGGTGACATCGGATCATTTTGCTGTCGGATTTCACGGAAATGTTTTCAAGACTTTGAAGGACAAAATAAGGACAAAAATATATGGAATAGTAATGTTATAGCATCGATTCCTCCATGAAGTGTTTTAATAAAACGTTCCCCCTATATAAACACTGTAAAGACAAATGTTTGTGATGTTGTTGTGCCTATCGTAATCTCATAGTTTACCGCAAACTCAGTTCAGTTTAAACTCAATTTTCAAAACGATTACGTAGTGCATGGCGTCAAAAAGTCAGATTTCACAGAAATTACTATCTATATCTTGTATTTTCAACAAAAATGTGTCTGTGTCTTACTAAATTCCGCCGAAAAATGACTTCGCGGCGGGCAAAACATCGGGCGAGAAATGTTGTTCCTCGGTTCCGACGCCATCTTGGATTTGGCATGGCCCGGATTTGGCGTACCGCTGACCTTTCTAAAACACGATGCTTTTGTGTATGAACATTTACGAATACTCTAGTTATTGATGAAAATTAATATTATTATTTTCTTTTTATTTCCATGAATCTCACAAACCTTTATTGGACGCTGTGCGTTCTACTGCACTGTCTTACCTTTCGATGCGGTCGCACAGAGCTTGGCGGCGCGACGAAATCACACCGTTCCCTTTCATCTTTCGTTGTCAGATCGAAAACTTTTTGACCCTTTTATCCAGCGGTCGGCGCCCCAAAAAAGGCTGGGACCAGCAGGTGTTTTCTAGGCATTTGTCTTAGGCCTTAAAACTTCGATGATGTGCGTGTGTGTGTGTACTATTAATGTAACGTGTGAATGCGGGAAGGTGCTGCGAGATCATCGTGGCAACCATTGTTTTGAACGCAAAATTATGACGAAAATTTGTACACGATGTAGCGGTATACAATTATTACAACGATAACGGAAAATGTAATTTTTGTAGGATCTTTCTGTCAATGAGAATTGAACCTGGTGGGGGTCATGCTGTCTAAATTCACATTATTTTCCATCCATTTACGTACTGTATTTGAAAACCTCGCCCTGGAAACATGAGAGTGGAATCCTCTTCATGGCGACCACCTGTCCATCGCGACCGATTTTGCTCGGTCCGCCGGGTGGTCGCCTTGGGCAGGTTTGACTGTATTACAGAAAGTTATATGTACCTTATGTTACATGGTACGGATGTTAGATTTGAGATGTAAGTACCTATAGGAAAGGTGAATAAACCTGACAATTAATTATGCTAATGAGGACCTAATTTGCATAATGTATGCATAAAGTTGTATGTCCCTTACCGTAAAAGCTGCGGATGTCATCTTTGAGATGTAGGTACCTTTAGGAAAGACGAACACACCTGGCCATAAATTATGCTAATGACGACCTCATTTGCATGATTTATGCGTAAACTTGTAATTCCCTTACCGGAAAAGCTGCAGATGTCAGATTTGAGATGTACGTACCGTTAGCAAAGGTGATCACATCTGGCCATTAATTATGCTAATGAGGACCTCATTTGCATATTTCATGCATAAACTTGTATTTCCCTTACCGTGAAAGCTGCGGATGTCATCTTTAAGATGTAGGTACCATTAGGAAAGGTGAATTCCCCTGGCCAAAAATTATGCTAATGAGGACCTCCTTTGCATAATTCATGCAGAAACTTGTATTTCCCTTACCGTACAAGCTGCAGATGTCATATTTGAGATGTAGGTAGCTTTAGGAAAGGTGCACACGCCTGGCCATGACATATGCTAATGAGGACCTCACTTGCATAATTTATGCATGATGTTGAATTCCCCTTACTGTAAAAGCTGCGGATGTCATCTTGAATATGTAGGTACATGTAGGAAAGGTGAAAGCACCTGGACATAACTTATGCTCATGAGGACCTCATTTGCATAAATTATGCAGGAACTTGGATTTGCCCAGGAGTTATTTTGGGACAGCCCACTTCTTGCATGAGGAGTATGGGCGAAACATCCTGAATTTGCTCTTAAAGCAAATGACGGCCAGTCTAGTAATGGAGTTGTTTCTCTTGTGAGAAAATCCAGCTGAAGCTAGGGGCAGGAAAAACCCTTAGAACAGTTCTCTGTTTTTGTGGTGCCATTCCAACTTTCTGTTGATGTACAAAAGCTGTTGCATAATACGACTGATGTTACTTATCTACTGGTAGATTTTAACACCATTGCAGGTGTATGGATAAAGCCTGTGTTCTATACATTTATCTAAAATTGATAAAATCTACCTCTGCTTTGTCAAAAGTCCCTAAAGTTCCAACAAATTTCAATGTCTGGCAAGGAAAGTCCAAAACAGTCTAGGCCTGAACTACAAACTGTATTTCTTCTGCTTCCTACATTACTCTACATAAACGTAACTGGTTCTAATGATGTGTACTGTATCCTAACAGTAGAGAAAGGCCTGTTACCATACAACTGCGTGTGTTCCACCATGGCTGTTTGGTGCTGGTGGGACCTCTGCTCTTGATGTCACACAAATGTACACTGACTTGCTAAAACAAAGACAAACCATCCTCCCCACAAGCTTTTCTTTCCTGTTTGAGTGCTAATCACCCTCGGAGTTTTCCGTCTTGCACAGGGTTCAAACCATTGATACATCTTTACCATCTAAAAACGCTGCTTCATAGACATTCAAAGCTGTTCTATGCATTCCATGGTTAGGCAAACTCTCTTAGCGTCCCAAATTCAAGATGCCCAAATGGGATCAATTAGGGGAAGAGAAAATTTTGTTCCAAATAGGTCAAACTGGGAGCTGCCTGCAAGTTTCTGCCTCCAGGTTTACATTATGATTCTTCCATATAATATCAATGCTTGTAAAAGATCTTAGAGGATTTTACAAGGGAACAGAGCCATTTATGCAGGTTTAACCTTTTTGTCACCGAGGGCTACTTTACTCTCCAGATTTGTGTCAGCCACAGTATCACCATGGAGAAGGTTAGATTTTGTAAGATGTGTTACTCCTAAAACCCTTTGTTTGTTTGTATGTTCTAGTGGGACAAAGTACCTGATAATGAGCTTATCAACACTTAAGGGCTACATCTAAACTTTCCATTATCTCTCTGTCATCATCCACGAATGCCTACAAAAAGAATATCCTGCATTTCATTTGCTTACCGAGAAGAATGAAACACAAATGTGAATTCTGTGATTTGTTGCGCTAGTCTCACTCAAATATGCAATTGATGAATGAGAGCAGTGGGTCCCTATATGCCCAAATTTGTCAGTTCAGTTAATCAATGCTGGTATGCAGCGATATGAAAATATTTCCAAATTCTGTGCAGCAGTCTCTCAATGAATAAGCATGCCTGACTCATTTTCCTCCACATCCCCTGATTGTAACAAGCTAGAAAACTAAGTTTTAAAACCTTAGATCTGTCAAAAATATCCGAAAACTTTCTGTAGAAATGACAGTTTGGTACCATAGACCACGTTAGCATTGGCTGTATTGGGCCTTATTTAAGAGAAAAGCAAGTTAATACTAGTGACTTGCTATCCTAGCTACATTATAACATTAACAATTCTAGATTATACGTAACTTTCCGAAAATGAGCTGAGGCATACGTCATCAAGGGGCGTCTCTTAGGTATGGTTTACAAGAAGAACAGGCTTTCAAAACATACATTCACCAGTGTCAATGTCTCGTTTATTTAGAAACGCACTCCCGAACGTGTGAACAGGGAAAAATCATGCCAATCCTACGCTACATTTGTTTTGTATGTTAGCTCAAAATAAAGACCTTAACTCTTGATACGTGCAACCTTTTCCTTAATACAATAACCTTGGCATTGTTTTTGCCGAAATGGACCTAGCAGATGGAGATACGGCTGTTTTTGGATGGAAAGTGTGCGTGCAAATGTTTGGTATAGAAAGATGTCATCGTCAGAAACAGGCACTGTTGTCTGGAAGACTTCCGCCAAACAGTGTGTCTGTTTCTGACGACTTCACCACACCTTGTCTATCGTACACCTCGTGGTGGCTATCTCAAATTAAAGGTAATCAAAAGCTCAATACGTTGACCGCGAGCAATTCCAACTTCTTAGGCCGGAAATCCGCTCTGATCACAGAACAGAGAGATGTTCGAACTTTTTTTCCTTTCAAAATTGGCGGAAGATTGGAAGGTAACTAGGAGACTCAAACTGACAAGATATGAGAGGAGGAGTGACGGTCTCTGATTAGCGAGGAGGCAGCCCTCTAATACCAGGATGCTGTTATCAAGCCACACTAACTCATTTTTTCTGTAGTTCAACGAACCTCGAGCCACTTCCGTCTTTCACTACTTTAACGGGCTGAGGAAGAAATAAGCAAAGACATTGTGTACTGTTTTGCTAGACTATAATTTATGCAGTCAATAACTACAGGCTAATATCATCTTTCATTTGAAGAATACAATTAGGTTGATAACATCAACTCCCCTTTGACAGTACGAAGCTAGAGCCACTTCTGTATTTCACTACTGAAAAGGCCGTGCAAGAAATGAGCGAAGTTCGTTGAAGATGGTGATACAAAAATGCACCCTTTTGCTAGACTGTAAAAGCCGTCAACAATCACGGGAAAATATCATCTATTACTTGCTGCAATATCATGATTAGGTTTAGAACATCAACCCCTTTTGAGCAGTACCACCGAAACAAAATTTTGGTATATGAATTAGAAAATTGCGTGCCCTACCTGACGGTTGCGTTCATCATCAATCCGAGCAATCTGGATTTTCTTGCGCCCCATCGCTTTCTTCAGTTGTCTGGCAGTAGTTTCACGAAGTACAAGGAAGTGGGTAGCAAAATACTCCTGAAGTAAAACAGACAAATACATTAGTTGTTTGGGTATATACACCGGTAGCTCTTAAATCTTTGGCACTGGAGTCAGGTGTATATGTATCATACCATTAGAAGGCTTACTTACATATACATACACAGATGGGCCAAGCTTATCCAACGGTTGCCAGGTAAACAATCCGGATATTAATAACCGCGCTTACGCCACACATGTGGAGAAAGACAAAACACAACACCCGAATAACAGCAAAAGCGAGGTACTTACTTATCTGTACAGTCGGGTTGTGTCTAGTTGTCTCCCAGTCTTCCTACGTCGCATCCCTATCCATTTGGACCAGAAGAACTGCAAGTGGTGGCTGGAGTCACTGGGGTTTTTAATCCGGTAATTTCACGCTCGCTGCCCTTCAATCAAAGACTCAATAACCCAAACCGATGCCCAACGGGACTCTGGAAAAGAAAAATTACTGGTCATTAGAATTACTCTTGTACTTTTAATGGATTTGCGAGGATGGCTGCAGGGGCGACCACCTCTCTAACGACGTCCAGTGGCCAATGTGTTAGGCTGAGGCTATCAGCAATAGGGTGGCCCAATAAACTTCCCAATAGCCCGTGGAGAATAACTACGGTGATCGTCGGGAGTCAACAAACCTTTTACACCTCCTACCTGAGCTGCGGAAAAGGAGGAAAAGGTTCCCGCGTGAGTCTGGTACAGCCGTTACACACGTTGTACAGAATAAACCGTTAGGCGACGGCAGCATGGAAGATGGCTGCCACACTGGACGGGGAGGGTAGTTTGTAATACCAAACCAAGTAATAAGGCCATTTACCCTTGACACGCACTGTCCATGCCCAAATTGGGAGGTTGGGAGGCTGCCTATGACCTGTTATGTACGCCCCTTCCCAGGGTAGGCAGATAAGAGGGAGGGGTAAACAGCCACGTTGAAGCCCTCCCACATAGCTGACATGCCACCAAACTCACAGCCGCCCCTGTCTCCAATGACATCAGTTAGGGGCTAAACAAGTGTAACTGACACTGGGTCCTGGACACAGGTCTGGAACATGACACTTCTGTAAAACCCTCTCTGAAGACTGGCCAGTCTATCAACCACGTACCACTTTAGCAGACAAAACTGTAGCCTAGGAACCTCTTGAACTGCTATGTGTGATGTGGCAACAATTAAAATACCCAAAAGACAATACACTGTAATCTGTTGTCTTCTCGTCGTGTGCAATAAAATTGCGATGTTCATCTAAATCTTGCCTTCTTATTTCCTAAGCATGTATACATGTAGTTTGTCTCCTGCTCATTTGCGCATTCAAACCAATATCTAGCACTACTACACTGCAGACTTTGTCTTTCCTAAATGAAACTAAAACACCCAGTACCTCCTATGTACCGCCAACAATCACTTATGCCTTTAACTTTCTAATCTTCAATAATCGGAGGAGGAGACACAAAACAAGAACCCTATGTGTGGCCTAATTGGCCTGGAGCAGTTGGTGGGAGCAAGCGGAGTAGAATGCCATACATGGCACATGGAACCGGGGCGCCTGCCATACCACACATACAAGCCATGCCTGGGCAGTAACCATCCTACTCTCAACCCCAACCCTCCTGAACTCCCGCACAAAGGATCCTGTCCACCTCCAACCTACCCCAAACTCATCATCTCTCCTCTCCCACAGAAGCCGCCTGGATAGAGTTCCAGCACACATCCCCGTGCTATGAGGGAGGTAGCCACCCCACACAACATCCCTGAACATGAGATGCGCCTGGGTTGACCTTCATAGCTCGCATTCCTGGACATCATGCCCAGCGCTCCTTCATCGACCATCATAAGTCATAAGGAAATCAATATCACATGTGGGTATTGTTCACCAGCAGCACTTAAAACCACTTTCTTTTTCTGCTTCTGTCCTTCTGCTTTGTCTAGTAAAACTCTAATTCACTGGGCAATGTCATTCCTCGTCACTGATGTACACTTTTTACTTGTATCAGAATAGTGGTGCGGATCGGTCCGGCCGGACCGGTTCCGGACTTGTAAAACGTTTCGGTCCGAGTCCAAAAAAACCGAAACGCTGAGAACCGGTTTTTGGACTTGTCAAAATAATTAGCACTTATGTACATATGTACATCCTCTGTTTGATCCTTAACTCTCTAAAACCTTCTATAAATCACGAAGTTTGCGATGGAAAAGACGCAAACATTTGTTGTTGGCTTCTGATATGGCCGCTATGGCCGCTATTGCCGAAATCAGGAAGTCTCACAACTCCTCGCGAGATCTGGGTGACGTCAAGGGAACCTAGCGATGTGATTGGCTTAGCCATGTCATGCGTTGGGGGACTTCCCCAATGGGCCCAGTGGCGGCCATGTTTGACCTGAGATAGAGAGAAGAAGCTTTGTTTTGCGGCCTTTGCCTGCAGCCCGGGAACATTGCGTGTCACAGGGTACAGGTCAGGTAAACACAATGCCGGCAGTATGTGAGAAAAATGATCCGGTGTGCCGGGGGCGTCAAAATATATTGCAAGGGGGGGCAAGGCTCTTTAGACGCCACCAGAAACAACCCGACATGTAGGTCACCACGCTGATTAGAGAGTATACTAGTACTTTTGTTATAAATATACACGTTGTTCTGACTGCAGACGTGTTTTTGTGTGAATCTTTCCCTAGTTTAGAGAATTTAGGGGGATTAACAATGGTAACAGCATCAGTCACATAATGTGACGGCAATGTTTGGTGCCGGACCGGACCTTACAAGTCCGGACCTGAACCGAAACCTCTGGACTCGAGTCCGGACCGGAACCGGAACGTGCGTTTCGATCCGCACCACTATATCAGAACTTTTAAAAGATCAATTAATTCTTCTCAAAAGACTTTTGTTGGACAGAAAAATTAAGACCAAACATATGTAGTATAAATGTATAGAAGTTTTAAGACAATTTTCTCATGAGAAAAAAGTAAAGCCCCAGGGACTGGTTGGAAGACAATCTAGCTAAGTTCAATTTCAAAACAATATTGCTGTAAATCTTAAAATGCTTGCCGAAGGTTTTTTCCCCCGAGGTTTTCGCAGTGACAACTCCACCACAAAATAATGGCACCGTGAACATGCATTTCCATCTTACAGCCCTTCCCAATTATCAATCTTAAGTACCGAGACAAGATTTCTCGACAACAAAGTCATAGTCACTACATCAAACAGCCTTGTCAGCATACATGTTCCGATACACACGGATTGTTTCCCCGAATTCATTTCACTTTCTTGCATTCCCTCGTATCTCTGGAGACCCGACTTGCGTTACTCTAAAACACGAGAGAACGACAACGCGTCCAAAAATTCATTGCACCAACAACGACCGGTGACAATCTGAGTACGAAAAAATCAATGTTATCCGTATTTGCAGCGCTTTGATGTGGCGTTCCTCAGATAAGGCTGGCGAGTTATTGCCTGTCAAAAGAGAAACGACAATTGGGACAACCAGCATATGCAGAAAGGCTGGCGAAGACAAAGAGTGATGACAAAGGTAGCCTTCTCGCTTTGATCTGTTGGACCGACCCTCCCACAAGGCACCAATGAGTACCAGACAAGCAATTGGAAACAATACACATCTAGCTCTCAGCCTGGAATGGTTTTGTTACCAATTTGTCAGTCTGTTTGGACTCATGATCCGGTATCGATTGAAACTACAAAAAAAATATGTTCAACGTTTGCAAAGAAGAGATGCTGTTTTGTATGATAATCTTACTGAACCTGGCTTTCTTTAAATGCTTTTACATTCTAACTAAATATCTAAATGATAACGTTTAACATTTTGTTAAAATTGCACCAGCTATTGCTCACTTCAGCATATTATCTGAAAAATACAATGAGAATCAAAATAATATATTTGCACAAAATCTACCACGGTGTAATATGGACATGGTATAACATGGACTGTTTTATCCGTAAGTAACCCTTTCAAGACAGAAACAATGTTGGGTCATAGATTAGGGTCATGCATTGAAATTTGATGTATGATAGAATAGCTTGTTGATAGCCCATCACAAGCGATTTGGACAAATCTCTATCATCCTGTTACTACCACACTATTACACAAAGATAGAAATGTCTAAAATTCTAAAGAGAAACAATTTTGTAGAATCAAAAGCTTAGCCTCTTTACTCAAGAAGGACTAACAAGTCCAACGACAATACACAATGGTTGCATTATTGAATTAAACTATTTAAAGAGTTGAACAACCTGAAAATGACTCGCCTTTGTGATAATAACAATAGTCTACCAAATATGAAAAGGTTAAAGTAATTATCATGAAGGGTGTTGTCTCTTTTAACCATGCAGACAGAGGCCAATAACCTTGACATGAATTGTATGGGATAGAAGACAAGCCAAGCCAACCACAGTCATAATGGTGTTTAAAAATCAATAAAGTGATCATTTGAAAGGCGTCAATCAGGACATGTACCTTACAATTGAAAAGTCAGAAAGGAACCATTGCCACCATTGCCTTAGCAGACATAAGCCAGTAAAACACCATTGGAGACGTGTTAAATCTAGTTGAACCAAGAAACATTTATATTTCTAAATGTCTTGTTGCTAGACAAGAATATACATAACTGTGGCTTAAGTTTCCTGGCTGTCTTGTTCTGTGTCTTCAATGATTCTTCTATTCTTCTTGAACTTCTTTTAAAAAACACTTTAAATATCCTCTGACTAGCTGTCAAGACTGCAATGTCTCTGGCACTACTTCTACCAATCCTGAGACACGTAACAATGCATTTACTACACGGTGAAGAGGATAACAGATCCTTACCCTGCCTGGATGACCACTCATTCCAAACACCGGTGAAAACCCATTGCAAACATTGGTGAGAACCCATGCTGCCCTTTGGATCGACATTATTCTAACAGAACTTGCAGTGGAACATTACTTAAAGTAACTAGCATGTTAAAACTTATTGATTTGATTCAGTTTGATAGTAAAGGTTTGTTACTAACCATAATCAAAAGACGAAGACGTACTAAAAAACAAGGGTCTTGGTAAACAACAAGGGACAACTCAGCACACCTATCGCTTACTTAGTAAACACATCTTGTCAGAAAAGAAGACGGCTCAAATTACCCAACACTACCTTTCAGCATATGACAGCAACAACACTAAACAAAACAGCAACTGAGCTGTGGTCCTTTCAACTGCGCTCGGAAAACCCCCCTGATGTCATGCACCAAAAATACCTGGTATAAATACAGCCTTCTTCAGGAAAGGAACTCTTCTCACTTAGAGTACTTTCCCTTGATCTTTCCCCATATTATATTCACTTCTGACTTCTGTAATAGCCATTAGTTAGTTTCTCCAACCAGACATACCCTCGGGCTACTAAAATTACGGAGGAACACGCAGGAAAAATGCAATAAACACATCAAACGGTGCTCTCAAAATCAGCAAAATTGAATAATCAAAGCAGTATTGTATCCACAGGGTAAAAATAATTGCCAATATACCTGATTTAGCCACACTTAGGCACACTTCCTTGACTCTTTGGTAAATTTAGCTGTACGTACTAACCAACCTGCTAAGCTTGACGCCCACTCAGTTGCCACTGCATGAAAAACAACATTATATCTACTTCATCAGATACACGTGAGTAACAAGAAAATTAGACAAAAACAACCCCACGCAAATGGTGTTGGGAAGACTTGTCCACAACTCTCAAAGCGTGGACAAGGTGTAAAACGGACAGTACTGACAGACATACTGCGATGATATGTTGGCCAATGGCTGAGCAAATAAAAAACATGACCGTAATGTTTATCTTTATGTGACAGTCAGCATAATAGAGAACTAATGTCACCGTTACATTGTGCCAATCCAAATGAAAACTGAATGACGGCACCCTTTCTGTGTGCCCAAGGAACAAGTTTACTTTGTACTGGCTAGTGATACATTAATATTGTTTACGTACTGGGTCAGGGATCGATATACCACCAGCATATGCAGGCTAATACTACACAATATAGTACAGGTAAAATTGGAGCTGTGCAGGTGTTTCTGATGTCTACCTGCACCAGTCCATGTACTAGACTCATAGGTATACAGTTGTATGTGGATTTTTGTTTGCTGTATTGGCTGTTACCACCTCTGAAAAGTGTACATGTAATTACAATGTTTTCTTATGAGTTTTCAGTGTGATCCGAACTTCCTTAAAGTCTGAGCTATTTGGGCAAAATGTGTGTTGTGGAGCTGATTTTTTATGTTACCTTTGGAAAAAAGTGTTTCCAGCCCTAACTATGTTATCAATGTGCCATAAAAGCTGTTAACTTAACAAGTAAAACCTACCCAGTAATTATGTGAATAATGTCTTTGTATGGCTTCCCTATTGTCCAACCTGACATGATGAATTTACAAAGTACACGATATAATGACAGGCAAGAAGCATTCAGCCATAAGTGATCTGACAGCACCTGCATAATAGAGCTACATCTTCAAGACAACAGTTTAGAATTCAAAGCACTCCTCGGCTAACCATTAAAACCTGTCTGCAATGTGGCTGAAAAAGCCTCTTATGATCTTACAATAATGTCCCATTGACGTCACCATTGGTAACCACTCTTCAGTGGCCGACAATGGCGGCCAGCTCTGGTCTTAGTCTTAGCAATCGGCTCTTTGCAAAGATGAGAGTAGTAACCCTCCAACTTTAACAATAGTTAAACTGCAAAATGTAGGTCAATGAGACTAAAAGTGTCAGATTCTGGGTGTTCATATCACCATGTGAGTATGGTAGCTAAAGTTCAGAGTAGGTTTAGTGGATAAACCTACTTGTAACTTGAAATATTTTCTTCAGAAAAGCTCTCAAGACTTGGCCCCCATATTCCCTTTTGCTTTATGATATAACAGTTAAGTTTTTGTGCACATTGGAAAATTTGCTTTTATGTAACGCCACTAAAAAAACTTGAAGGCTGTTTCTGGCAAATGGCATTTCACACCAGTGGTATTGTGGCAGTAAGAATAGGTCTGACATTACTAACATCACATAGGGCACACCTGACTACGGTCAGATAAATGTCAAATCATGTTACTGTGAATTAATTCAGGAGGAAAAGAAGAAATTTGGTGTGTTTAATTTCGTAGCTTGAAAAAACTTAGTAGCGCAATGCAAAACTGGACAAATTTTGTGGTGACCTTCGCTCAGGAGGTCAATGCAAAAACGCCAAAAATTAAACCGTTTGGAATATTTCACCATTTACAGTATGCACCTGCTTTTTCACAGCTCTTTCCAACTGAAACCAATCATGTATAACTTACTGTCAGAGCTGCTCATTTACATAATCCAACACCGACAGTGTGTTTTTCCTCGAATTGAGATGATTTCTCCGAGGAACAATTACGGTACATCAGCCTTCAGACAGGCTACCTTGAAGGCTTTGGATGGATGCATCTCTCTCTAGACTGTCAGAATAAGGAATGAGGTTTACGGTTTGTATGCTTTTGGCATTTTGGAGGTGAGCAAAATTGTACAAACTGTGGCAAAAGCTTTTTTTCTGGTTTCAACCAGGATTGAATAACATATTTTTCCACCATGCCGCCACTGTATTGTAAAAAAACAAAAAAAACAAAAAAACACCAAAAAAAAGAAACATACAAAAGCATCATGACAATAATCACGTCTTTTCATATATTAAAATCATCACAAGGACCTTTTTTTTCTCTCGCCATCTTGAATACACCTGCAATTCATCTGGCCTGAAAGTAGCTGATTAGATTTGGAAGGAACCGCTGACCTTTGTTTAACACCAATCATTAGTAATGGACACTTCCAAAATGTTTTAACATTCCGTCGGGAAGGCACCCCAATTTGTCTTTCGGCAGAGGATCGTTTATGGGAAAATGAATGTTGATATGATTTGGAAACACACGAAGATATCTAAGTAGGAAATATTATGATGCTGTTGAAAAACATTGCACAAATTCAAAACACTGAGTGCATTGTTATTATCAAGAATATTTAAGTAACGGTTTGCGTTTGAAAAGGAGTTGTCTTCTTAAGGCACTGATCAACATTTTTTAATATTTACACAATGGCAGCACCTTATATTCCTTGTTTAAACTGCCAAGCCGTATTTTGATCAGGTCCATACCATTTTCTATTATCCGCATGTTGCATAGTAATACCTGTGTCAATGCTACTTTCATGCAATATCAAAAGGAGAGAACGCTGTGCCAACCTACCGCCACGCCTTGCTGACGTCAAACTTCATGAGTGTATGACAATCCTGCCAGTCCACACTTCACAGTAATGTGAAAATTAAAGCATCCCTTCACCCCAGCCTGCTAGATAAACAAGCCTGTGGCCACAGCTCCCTCGCCTTGCCCTGACAGTCAACATACACATCAGAAGAGCATCGGAAAGGGTCGGTCTGGGCTTCCTAGACTTTGGGGCAGGGCCAGAATCTACAACAAACAAATGGGCCAGTTCCCACAAACCAGTCCAGCATACCTACACAAGAATTAGTCCCCCTTATCAATGGTGCTCTGTGCTGAAAAACATTGGATACGCTGTTAATCTGTAAGGTGGCGTTAACAGACTTTCTTCCTGTATACAATAAATCACCAAAAATTTTCAAACTCAACCAATTTAACATCCAAGGCATGGATACCAAGTCTATACCCATCCACCGAAAGTCAGCAAATAATCCCCCCCCCCCAAAAAAATAATGTAGGCTACTATGCTGATTCAGACCAAGACATACCCACTGCACTAACACACATGGCTCTCTTTCCTAGAGTATAATACATGTCCAGAAGCTCTTAACAGTTACTAATGATTGACGCCACCAGCGTTAGACATCCAAGGTCGTACTAAGTGCACAATATACCCTGTACAATGTCAATAATACATCCATAAACTACTGTAGCCAAAGTGTGCACTGCAAAATCAATTTTGTACGTTGTGCAGGTTGGGAATACATTATGCATGCCACATCCTATCTACTTTTATTATGTCTGAACACCCACAATTATGCAGAGAAATGTTGCAATGCAACTTGACTTCCCTACCTGAAATAACGTAACTCGCATGCATGCACAAACGTAGAACCTCAACCAATCAAGAGCTCTGAAGAACCCCTCCAACAGCAGTTTGTTGTAGGTCCAATCCTTCTCCAGACCTAGAGAATATTAACAACCGCTAGCTTACGAACTACAGCTGTGGTAAAAGGTGCAGGGGTAAAGCTGGTGTGACCAGGGTGTTCAAAATGCTATTTTCCCAGGCAGTTGGCACCAGGGGCGCGCCTCACAGCAGATGGGACAGGTCACACCAGCAACAGGTTGTGGTGGGGGGACGGCCGGAAGGTAAGCCGACCATGTGGCTTCTTTGAGGGAGAGATAAGGCCAAAGTCAATGGCATATGTCAGCATTAGAGGTTGTAATACATGTACAAAAACATATTGTAATCTCCTTTTTTGACACAGCATTTTCCTTTGCGTTATGTTTTATGTGCCATCAATACAAAATCATCTATTTCAAACAAAAACACAGCTTCATAGAGCCACATCATAAAAACGCTAGCTACACCTCATAAAAATATGTGCAGCAGTCAGCAGTGCCTATTTTGACCTTTGAAAGTGCTAATGGATCAAATGTAGGGTACAATTGCTGAAAAATCCGACATCTTCAGTTTGCCGGTCTAGACTTCATTGATCAAGTGACGGAACACGCTTGGCAATCAAAATGGATTTCCACAGAACCACCAGAACGAAGGCCTAAAATAGTGTGCAAGAAGAACTGATTATACGGTAAGGTTGAAGTAATGACCAGGTCTTGTAGAACTGCCAAGAAATTACCTCTACCATTACACCTGTTGTTCGACAACGCTCCCAAAACTAGATTTTTTTGCACCACAAAATACTACAAAGTGAAAGTTGAAGCAATATTCTAAGTAACTGAATTAATGCTTTTACCTGAAGGAGGTCAAACTATATCTGCAATGGCCTTTAAGAAACATCTAATACCTGTGGTGTGGATACATGCTCTAAATCTAACGTCATTGACTTTATTGGTCCAGTCCAATTTGCTTGAAGAAATACGAAAAATTCAAGTCAGCTCAGGTGTTTATGTAATATAAAATCTTAGTATACACATGTGCATTTGATACTATACCTTGTGGGACCCAAGTTAAACAAGAAAAACAATGTCTTTCACCAACAAGACATTATTCAATTCCCCTTGAGCAGAATTTCAAGAGAACACAAATGTTTTTTTCTGAGAAATCTACCTTCCGTTCCGGGAAAGCCGTATCCCTGTTATGCGCACAGGGAAAATGCTGGTAAATCAAGGAATATTACCAGGTCAGCAAGTGAAGCCAAGTGGTATATATCAGAGCCCCAGTAGGTGTCACATAGCTTTCTGATTCACACCACCTGATGCAAGAACCAAGCTGCAGTTATCTCCCCCTTCCATCTCTGCTTACCTGATTCCCCTCAGTGGGGCAACTGTTCCAGGAAAAATTTAAGTACTACTGATATGTGGGAGAAGAATCTAGAAGAAAGCACGAAGGCTGTGTGTGGATCTATATACCTTAGAGAGCGAGCACTTCAAGCGCCAGTCAGTGCAGCCCAGCTGTGAGGCCCAATCCTAGTCATGTCTGAGTACGAGCTTGAAAACGTTGTGCGAACGAGAGAGAAGTAAACATGCACTCCTCCAAACAAAACCTCCAAACGGAAATGAAGAACGTGGAAAACGGGGAAACCAGAGGATGTGGGCAAACAAGGATGTCGAAAAAAATCTAATGAACCTGGAGGAAACAGAACGAACACACTGGTGACGCAGAATGTTCGGTGACATTGTGCAAATTCTTTCCCTGTTGCCAGTGACTGGCATCAACAGTTGTCACATTAAACTGCTCGAATGTCATCACATGTTATGCTGGGGACCAACACATGGGCTGTGCCTGCTGCTTTGATCATGCCATCCGACTCCCCTGAGAAAGCATTGCATGGCACACAAAATCATATCATATCACATCCTAGTAGGAACTAGCTAACCATGGAGAAGGATGATGAAACTAACCTTGCCACAACCACACTAGTTGAAGTTCTCCAGAAGAAGAAAAACAAAAAGCACTTCTCCTGTATTAAAGGTCTATTGACAAACGTCAACCCAGCTGCTAGTAAATGGGTACCAGAAGTTGCCTGTTCCGAGATCCTGAGAGCCTGGTAATTTAAACAGCGCTTGGTGACGTCACACGGGCCCTCATATTCTTTCATAACAGGCTGTTGTGATTTGTCAAGCAAGATTGGCGCACTTCTTTTCCGCCTTCTACAAACATTGAGCTCTTCAGATCTGTACAGACTGAACATGTCACTGAATACAACTGTTTCATTCAGAGTCAGACAGACTTATTGTTCTTAATTTTTTTCGTGGAGCAACATTTCACTCAAAACAACACCTGTATGCAACAGGTAAAAAAGACTTTGAACAACAGGTGACTTCTATACTGTTTCAAGTATGACAAATACATAGACATGCCAATTTTCCGGGGGAAATACCTACACAATTATTGATAAGGGTTCATTTAGTTGCGACTAATAAAGTTAACCTAAAAGAGCTTTCTGGGAAAACATTGCATCATTTGGCACAACATTGGAACAATATCAACATATTGTAATGTATGTACAACGTTAAATCATGAACTGATAATAATGACAAAATGCAAACTAGTGTTGTTTAAGACCTTGACCTGTACAGGTAAATACAAGGAAAAATACCTGTACTGAAAGTTGTTTTTGTTCAAGAGACCTCAACACCACTACAGGTGCCTGGGGTGTAGTGAAGCATTCCGTTAGAGTCAACAAACAACAGTCAAGGCTGGCATCTGTCAAAACTGGCGACGTTACCACCGCAAACCCATAGCTTCTGATACCAACACCGCGACCCCCAAAAGAGACCCACAAGGATAGACACGCACTCCACAAACTGACAAAGTTAAACGTGCGTGTCAGAACTGCCAAAATTCACAAAAAATATTACAGAAAACAAAACAACAAAACTGCCTTGTTGCGATCTGTACATAAAAAAGGCTGAAAATAATACATAAAAATAAAATATAAATGGGAAAACAGAATAAGAAAGGGCATAAAAAAGTGACGTTCACTTTGACATTTGAGCAAAAATAATTATCATAACCTATCGTAATTAAAAAGTCAAAACAAGTCACGACGGTAGTGTCACCCCATATGTGAGTCATCCCCAAAACAAGAGACACACCCCACTCCGTAATAGTTTGCCCCACATTTGGGAAGCAACATGTTGTATATACAAGGATACTCAGTGTTATTGCCACGATATATTTACTACCCCTGTATCTCAAAAAAGCATATTCAGAGATAAGTCTGGAGACACACGTTATAAATATAGCCTCCCATAGAAAGGTTTGCCACTGAATTTAGATCTGGGTCGTGGAATACCCTGCTTCCTAAAAATACCCTGTAACAAACCACAACCACAGTTCAAAGTCTAACTTACCAGATCCTAAAATAATGCGCCAAAAATATATGTCAAAACGTAAGGATCTATCCACTAGTGCGGGTGGTTGAAGTCTCAAGTAGCTTGTCGTTATGACTGTGGCACTTACCGGAGATAGAGTAGCCTGGAGAAGACGGTTCGGAGACAAAACGTCTTGCACGGAGTCTTCTTCAACTTTTCTTTTTCTTCCTGCTCAGAAGACGTGGCGCGGGGAGAATCAAACTGTAAGGGGGAGGAAAACATGGGAGTTGAAGTTAGTACGGGAATATTGATGATTCGTACCGGTACATCCCTTCGATTCGACCTCCTGTACGATAACAAGGAAAGCGTGGGTTGTTATGATTGACTTCAAACTAGAAATGTGCACTGGCTACGGCAAAAATAACGAGCTACTAACGAGTCGAGCTCTCTACAAACCGAGAGTGAAGTCGGACGTGGATAACTGCACAAGCTAACCCAAAGGCAGAAAAATATGCGCCGACACTTTCTACTCTCGCGTCCCAAACACACACATGACAGATATCTGGAAATGCCAAACGACTTCTGATTGATTCAGAAAGCCTGCGCTTGCTATTTTTACTGACCAGTGAGGTTGGCGCTGCTCAGCGGAGATGAAAAATCGTAACAAATCTGCGAACGCTCGTGCTATTTTTAGGGAATGGAGGACCCACCGGGAGGAAGCTGCGGAACGATACAAGCAGCCGAATCACAATCATGACCCCGGGTCACGCTGTAACTTTCACCTGAATCTGCAGCAATTTTGACAAATCATCTTAAATTGTGTAGAAATGTATTCTAACTTTAATATTTTGATACTTTTATAATCATACATTTTTCATATTTTATCTAGCGAGAGGAAATGCTGACGGACTCATTTGTTTTCGATATGCTAAACAGCCGCGGACGGATAGCATATCGACAGGCGGCGTAATTCCCCAAGACGTCATCTGGTTTCCGTCGCAACTGAGTGAGGAGTGGGGAGGGGACTTTCCGCTTTGTTTTGCCATTTTCGCAAAAACTGAACGAAAAGTAAACATTGTAACAGAACTGGACGTCTGGAGTCATTCATAGAAATGTGTTCTCCTGTCCGCAAAGGTGATTTACCGACAAATTCTGGCGAAAAGGGGCAGACAAACAGGCTCGAAGTTGCCTGATCAAGTTACAATGCGGTGACGTCAGCGCTGGAATCGGGCATGATGTCATTGGCGGGAACTTTCAGATCCACATTTCGGTTCCTGTGCACAAATTTCCTTGTACCTTTATTGCGATTGCGAACAAAACGTGACTTCCTGAAAATGGTTATCATATTACTGAAACATTGGTTTGAAGGTTTTGAAATTAAGGATGGGGGGGGGGGGGAAACACCTTTATTGTTACCATTAATTTAAATCAATATGCTTTACACATCTGACTCAACTCAACATTAGTCAGAAAATATTAAAGATTAAACAAGTATGGTATTTATGTACTTTTTTCCCAGAAATAACATTTTCATAATGTTAGCCCAGAAAATGCAATTATTGGACTAGTCTGGGAGATAAATTGCAAGGATAAAAAATACATGAAAAAATTTGGCATCAATTGCTAAAACTGTTCTGTTTATAAAAACTTAAGGTTAACTTGAGTTGACTGAGGAAACTGTTCTTTTTCTCTCCTTTTTTTCTGCATTGAAATCAAGTCCTGCTTCTTTGCTGTTTGTGGAAACTTTTTTTACCTGTTCTGGATCATTATCTTTTAAGTTCTCAAAATCCTATCATATGATTTTAAAATTCCTATCCTTACTGTACCTTACTATCATACTGTATAATGACAGTTGAACATTGTTTTCAGAAATGGTTTGACACACTTATGACAGCTCACACACGTTTCCTCTATCACCCAGCTCGAGAGTGAAGTTGACAGGATAGAATGCCCTATTTTTCCTGTCCTTTTCTCTGTGTCATCTTATTAAATTGTTTTGACTGAGTTGCGCATGATTTGTCTATAAAAGGGTCTACCTTCAGGACATAGTCACAAGCAAATTACATGGACCATCCTTTGTACTATTCGAAGAAATTATTTTTTACTCTTTGAAATTTTTTTAAAAAACTTACGTGCCATTCCCTACTACCCAAGTAAATTGTTTGTAGAATGCAGTTCTGTGTAAAAAAAAAAATGAAGCAGAGAAAAGTAACGTATGTTTCCTTGAAACAGAGATTAGCTTACATCAATGATCACATGCTGTTGGGTAACGTTAATGTTTAGACCACCAGTTGTTATCTTTGCGGTATGATCAGTTGGCACTGCAAATGTAGGCATGATGAAGCCTTTCTACCAGGAAGAACCATCACTGAGTACCAGGAAAGTCTGAAGCAGGGCCGTCTCCGGGACCGTCCTTCCATCCACAGATGAAAATTTGCTTGGAAAAAAATTTCACCACAGCTGTCAAAAAAGATCTGAACATCATGACATGAAATTAATGAAAAAGTAGTCTCGTAAACTTAAAATAACAAATTTGACAACGAAAATTAACAACATGGGCTCCCAAAGAATGAGTGGGACGGAAAAAAATGAACACAGCCCTAATCTGGAGGTTCATCTTTCCTAGGGCTGTCTCCAGGTTTGCTTTGGAGCCCATTTTGTTAACTTTCATTGTTAAATCTGTGATTCTAAGCTTATAAAAATAAATTTTTATCAATTTCATGTCATGAAGTTCAGTTTTTTTGTTAGATGGGTTGAAATTTTTGTCCGTCTCAAAGTCGGAGGGATGGGTTCTGGGGACCGTGATCAACCCCCTGCTGAAGCCTTTGGGCAGTTCTGATTACATGTAGCATGATTCTTGCGATCAAAAGAAAACCGTGACACATCCTTAGATCTTTCTTATGGACCCCAAGGAGACATGGAGCTATACTTATCCATGGTAACAATAAATACCAGGGCTCACAAACAGCAGGATTCCCCCGCATTATTTCTATACTTATAAATTACTACTTCAAAGTCTTCAAAGTAATTGAAAATATCACCCCCTGTGCCTTCAATCCATCTTCTCTGCAAGGCAATTTCAGATTGATTTGCAGTAAGTTTTTCCAAATTGCAGGTAACATTGAATTTACTGTGAGTGTGACAGCGTTTCTATCAATTCACAGATTAGTGTTTGACACATACATTATTACCAAACCATTATATAAGCTAAGGCCACACCAATTTCATTTGTTGATTCTCTGATTTTTTTCAGAAAAAAATTGGAGCGATTGGGCGAAACAATTTTTTTTTTTTCAAACAGTCTGAAGTGAAGATAAGGGTTTACTTAACATAAAGAGGATAAGAGGATTATTCAAGTTTCAGCTTTGTATGGCTCATTTTATGCAATGAGCCCCTTTCTTTGATCTAGTACAACTATAATTTCAGTGACTAAATTACCTTTTAAGATTTGCTATGTAACATATGGATTGATATTGAGGAATAGTTTTAATAGAATCATAACTTATGATAAAATGTGGCCAAACTTTTTAGGTATGTGCAAGCCTTTATAATCTATTTTGGTGGCTATTGAGTTTTACAAGTGAACAAATAGTTAAATCCTAAATAAAAAATGGGAATAGTGACCCAATTTTTTTTCGAAATGGGAAAAACAGGAGAGGCGATTCCGAGAAGCAACAAAAAAATGGTGTGGCCTAAGAGTGCATTTTACAGGACTAAGCTTGAAACTAAGTTATATCACAATCCTGATTCAATTAGCCTATTAGGCATGAAACATTTCCTAACAATAATTTGACTTTTGTCAGAGCTCAAAATTGATTTGAAATACAGAATGTGAGATTTCTCATTCATAAATCATGGATAATTGTGCACTGTTTTGACTCTGATTTGCTGAAAAAAGCTGGTTAGGCCAGTTGATCATATCAAGGAGGTTCTATGGATAGATTCTCCTTGATCATAAGGAAAAGCAACAAGCAGTTGTACGGTTTCCTTGATTTCCTTCCAACTTTTCTTGGTCTTTTATGTAATAGATTTGGAACTGAAGGGTAAAAGTAAGACGGTGCACTTTGCAGATATGAATTAATCCTCTCCATGGATGTCGAGCTGGTAAACACATCAGGCTGTGACATTTAACTATTGACCATTATAGGCCTGATTAGCCTTTACCGGCAACTCGTGCCCAGCTGCCCACCTGTTCCAAGGAAATCCCAGCAAACTAGATTTGGCCACACCAGACTGGATAACAGAGCCTTTTGAACAGCTGGAACCTACGCAAGTCTCATCATGTTTGATATGATTCTACAAATGGAAAATCATAAATGCAAATCAAAACAGTCAAAGGCCCAGCCCATTGACATGAGGGGGTGGTGGGTGAGGGGGTGGTGGCCATTTCTGGACCAATTCCGTTTACCCAAATAAGGAGAGCTGCTGCCCAGCTTCATTGAAAACCAGCTGGGGAGCAGTATAACATGAATGCAAAATGAGGTCTTGTTCGACAAAAACAAGTTTTCACAAAAACAATTTCTAGCCAAATACATTTCTCGTTCTGGCTTGTCTTCAAGAATAGGCTTTCTATAGGAAGCCCGGTGAATTTAATCAAACTTTAGTCAGACCACAGATTGGCTGCACATTGATCCATTTAATCTATTGACCAACTTTGGAACATGGCTGCTACTAAATAGGCCAATCAGATCCACCCTCTTTCATTCTGATTACTAGTAACTGATAGACCAAGAACATGATTCATGATAGGCCAATGCCTGCAGCCGTCTTCACCAACTTTCTTTGACACCGTACTTTTGTCTATGCTACCAACTTTCAGAAAAAGATCCATTTTTCATATTATGTTCCCAAACCACCATCGCAGCTTGCAAGTAAGTGCACTACTTCCAGTTAGCAACTAATGTTACATGTAATTCATCATCGAGTTGATAAAGACACATGAACAACTTCATATTGAGTGATCAATTAACTGATATGTGATTTATGAAGAAAACTGCTGGCAGCAGCTTGAGATAATAGATGACAGGTGACACTGGAAGTAAGGGATCTTGGCTCCTTTCCCATAAAAGGACTCCTGCTATAGCAGGAGACAGTCGTCGTTACATCCTACATGTATAGCCTGAGGAGATAACGAAGCTGAAACTCAGGAAACTGACTTTTGATCTGTCCCTTTTTTTAAATGTAACCTTAATGGTATTTTGGTCACCTTGATTTGATCATATGGATGACATCCTCTGGGAATCTCAAAATTGATGCGAGTGTTTGAAAAAAAGTTTGGCCAAAAAAAAGTTGCCTTCATTATAAAATGAATGATAAATTCTTCATCATTTTTGTTCTTTCACAATTCTCCTTTGATTTTGGCATTGACTTTTGCATTCTAGGACATAGGTATCCATTTTCTGATATCTTCTGGCAATTTACGGCAAACACTTGCTCATTTTGCAGCTGCTTTGTACCATTTACAGTATGGTCAAAAACTTTTTTTGGTGCAAACAGCGGAAAATTGATGCATACTTGGATGTCATCCATATAATCAAATCAACATGACCTTATATAGCTTAGATGACTACAAGTGAAGATGATATAATGAGTTCTAAGCACTCAAAGGTGTTTTTATCTATGTGGGATCTGCCAAGAGACAAGAAATCATCTAAAATTGATTTTTTTTTTTGCCCCCAAATTTTGTTGAGATCTTTTCTGAGGTCCCTAATAGGTTTTGAAAATGTTAGAACAAAAGGCAACAAACACCCACACGGTTATGTGGAATTGACTCTATTCCATAATCTCCAAGCAGATCTACACGGGGCGCGAAAATCGTAAATGCTAGCCAGAGAAGCTCCAGTCAGCCAGAGAAGCTCCAGCCGTGTAGATCTGCTTGGAGATTATCTATTCCATACAACATGTGTATTGTATTTCCATTCTTTTTTCTCAAGCTCTATGGGAAGTGTTTGCATTAAAGTACACTAGGAGCTTAACACCAGTCTGTGAAGTACCTGTTATGACAACTGCTTGACTGAGCAGCTTTTGTGGCCTTGGTAAAGCTAAGGACGTGGAAATCGATTTGATGGGTTTTTATTTGAGCTTTATGGAGTCGGTTTCTGTTGTAGTCATCTGTTGTTCATGAGTTAAACTTTAATGATCATGGAGTTCTTCAATCAAATAAAGCATTAACAGATCGAGTCCGAGCAACAAAAATGACAAAATATACAAATGTGTCAACAATTATATGCTTTTGTCTTATGTGGGCCTCAGCAGTGATGTTTTGAACTTTCCCACTCAATATTACAAGGATATGATTCTTTCTTGTGCTCTCCTTAGGAGCAATAATAAGAAAATAGACAGTGAGTTGCATGCTGTGTCCATCCTTCTCAGCTGTGTACAGCCCAGGGCTATCCCACTCATTGTTTGGCTGTCCCACTCATAATGTTCTTAGTTTTCGTTTTTAAAAATCTGTCATTTCATCTCATGAAAATACATTTTCATCACTCTCATATCATGAAAGTTCAGATTTCTAGACAGAAGGGGTGAAATTCAAATTTCCTAGCCTCTACCAGGCCCCAACCTATCGCTGGGAAAATAGTACAAATCGGCCGAGGTAGTCCACTATACAGGGTAGTCCGCTATACAGTGGAGCCATCAATAATGGAGCTTCACTGTATAGCGGACTACCCTGCATAGCGGACTACCTCGGTCGATTTCTACTATTTTCCCAGCGATAGGACAGGGCCTGGTAGAGGCTACAAATTTCCATCCAAGATTCTGGAGACAGCCCTGGTTTATAGCCTCCTTCGCAGACTTCCTAGAACGGCGGCATATGTATGGGGGGGGGGGAGGGACGCACACAAGGGAGTTATGTAGCCGAGGGAGTTGTGTAGCCGAGGGGTGACCGCCATCCTATCCATGGATAGGATGGCGGTCACCCCTCGGCTACACAACTCCCTCGGCTACATAACTCCCTTGTGTGCGTCCCTCCCCCCCCCCCCCCCCCCCCCCATACATATGCCGCCGTTCTAGGAAGTCTGCGAAGGAGGCTACCTGGTTTAGACTACACTCTCTTGTGGCTTGTTTGACCAGAAAATCATCTTCAAAACAAGAGTCAGCACCCTTGTGTCAACACAAGTGGCCCAGGTGCCCCCTGGGTCTGCCCAATGGAGCAGAACTGATCCCACAGCAGGTAGCACCTGCCAATCAGCCCTAAATGCCCCTATCGGTTTCAGGGGTCTTGCAGTTGTGCCACATGATACACATCCAACAATCACATCAAAGGTCTCTTCTATCCATATCTTATCAAATGGCTATCTGTGGTTGATTAGAAACAACCCATCGAAAACCATTAACGACAATTAGAATGAAAAGAGACCTATGGACTGGCCATGTGTAGGGATTTGTAGCCTGTGGCCTTGTCCTGTGCGTACAGTCTCCCCTCCTAAAGTTAATGATACTCACTAGCAGCACCCTGCCTGTCAATCATACACTGCTTGGAGAAGCTAATTGTCAGGAGGTTGCCATGGACAGGTGCACACATGGTGGGTGGGAGTGTGGCATGCATCCTCCTGAATACATCATCACGCATCGCTCTTGTTTTCAATACACATGTTTGTACTGTTAGAAACAACTTCATGAAGAAAGAATGATAATTTTCCATGAAGAGACAAAGATTGAATTTTCTCTCACAGAATTTCGAGAGGATTTATGCTCTTATGCAGACATTTGCATTTTGGCCAGGTGCTCTTGGCTTATATGATGTCAGCTGTTGCCAGTGTGGGCAGCTACAAGATGTACCAGCAGCTGGCTCTACAGCCTACATGTAAGTAGGCATTAAGCTTTAGCATCTAACAAAACTGCTTCATCATACAACATTTTCAATAGAAGTGGTGAAAAGAATTTGCACTGTGCTATACCTAAGGCTGAGCACATACATGTATGCCAGGGCTGGAATACTTAAGGCTGAACAAATATACCAAGGCTAGATCAATTTCAACTGACTGCACATCTCTTATAAAAGTCATAACATATTATTAGTCAGCATCTAGGGTCTACCACGAGAAGTCATTTGAGGTCTCCTAAAACATGCGGATACCATTATTGTCTCCTGTTCGCCTGTTCACATGATGTCTTCTTTTCTCATATCAAGGACCCTAATTCCGCAACCAGCTTTCCTTGACTCTATCTCAGCATCTTCAATCAAGTTTAGCAAAGCACGGTTTACCAAAGTCATTTCAACCCGCGTCCTTATCACGCACGGCAGGAAGGAAGCATAATTGGCATCTTCTGCGAAACAGAAATTCTCTTCTTTTTGGCCTCACCTATTCAGTCACTTGTTTAAAGCTGGCCTTGATGAAAAGTGAAACCGCCATTGCGTAGCCTGAGATCCAGCCGAGAATGCTATGTCCGCTCTGTTTTACCTCCACTCAATGCAGAGGTGGGGTGTATGTGTGTGGGTAAAATGGAGCGGATATAGAGTTCACAGCTAGACTTCAGGTTATGAGATTGTGTGCTACCTTTCCATTATTCCAGTGTTTCCACCAGACAGGTGTTCATCTTCCAACATCCTTCTGTTTACGATGGATATCTTCAACTGTGTCCATGCAATGAACATGGCAATGACCACCTCTACCATCAGGTCTGGCAGGAATGCTGCCTTATTTCCGACAAAGATACTCTTCCTCTGGAAAAATTAGCTTTTGGACCAAAAAATTGTTGTGAACTTGACAAATTGGGATTATCTTTCATGCTTATTTATTAATTAGTTTATCAAAATCATAATAGATTACACATCATTCCTTCCTTCCCAATATTTCATGTAAAGAATTACCTGGAAAAGGAAGGTCTGAAAGATCCTTTAACCTTGGTCCTCATATGAGCTTACCCAGGTACCAAACCTCTATTGGTTACGTCATAGGTCTGCAAGAAGATTGTAATGATATCTGTATTCAAAATTGTCACAAAAATACTAATAACTTTGTATGTAGGCTGATTTTTGCTAGTATTTACTTTTGTGTATTTGTAGTAGTTGAAGACCTAATGAAAATACCTGTACTTAGATTTTGTTGTGTCAATAAAGCATTCAATACAAAAAAACAACTAACATCACAAATTACCCTCTCCTCTCTCATTCAGGAATTGCTAACTGCAGTTTCTGTCATACTACATAATTCTAGGAAATATTTCCATGAAAAATCATTTTTTCAGATTTCTGCCGGATGGGATTAATTTGGTTGTTGATAAGACACACAATCCATAAAGTGAAAGTCTCATTGGTTCTACAACTAGACAAAGGAAGACGGCAATCTATGCTTGTGTTAGAAGATTGAAGAGAGCTGTGATACCTTCAGAATAGTCTGATCTATTGGCAAACTAGCAGCTAAACCCAGATTGATGCTAACCCAAAGCAAAAGTAACAGAAATGTTGTCTGCAAAATCTTAACAGCCATCATACTGTACTTGAATATTTGGATAAACTGATTCTAGCCTTCAATGGGGAATGTGGCATCTGAATGAGAATTCAACACATCTTTCCAACATTTAAATGGAAACTAAGGATGGCAACAGTCTCGATATGCAGCAGACCCTATTAAATCAGCATTTTGCTGTATGGTGAACATTCTAGTCACCTTGGTTACAATCAAAAAGACAGAAAAGGGGATAATTTGGACACATAAATATGTTATTTTGTATATCCTGCCACCAAGAGTGGGAGAAAATGTACTTAATATTTGTAAGAATGCCCTGGGGTGATAGTGCTACACCAATTATTTGCAATATAAGTTGTAAATGAAGTTAAAGTGGGGGAGACAGATATGACATCCATGTGAAACAATGGCAGAAAGTTCTTGAATCAACTGTGGCTGAGCATTTGCGCTGTATAAGGTGGCCTCAGCATTTTGCGCTGTAATCCTCACTACCAGTGAAGAAAACAGTTACATACTACCCGCAAGAATGAGGAAAAAACAAGATAAAGGAGAAAACACTCGACGGAACAGCTCTCCACTTGGAGATTACAACATACGTTGTACACGTGATGGAGGCATGGGTCTGGTAAAGGGCAGCTAGTCCGCCTGTCCAGCCTGGGCTGCGTACATAGTACCCACACGTCTTACCAGCTTAACCGGGGCAGTAACTCAACTGATAAACCATATAAGGAATTATGCTTGGCTTCAGGACAGCTACTCTCAATGGCCATTCAAAACATGCCTGAAGTAGCAGTTCTTATGTGTTGCTCTGTTTTCATCAAACAAGTCAATTCAAACAAATTATTTAAAGTAGAGATTTGCCCATGTTCCAAAGGTTACTAAAAGCCAGGAGTTGGCGTTGCCTAAAGCAGGCTCGTGTACGCTGAAACCTACACCCCATTCCAGCGATAACCAGCTCAAATTCCTCTACAGCCAAATAACGGCAAACGTCCCTACGAAGCTTCCCATATACAGCAAATTGCCACAAGGGAAGGTCCCTCCGATTAAGAAAGAGAGATACAACCGTACCTGTGAAAGGACTGCAAAGGGGTGGAAGCGGTGTTGGCTTGAAGGATCCCTGCTCCTTTATAAGCGAAGTGCCCAGCACTTTCGGTCCTCTTTCTTATGTGCTACTGACTGCTGCTTGTTGCACTAGCTCTTGCTAAAGTGGCCAAAGGCATTCCTGCAGAGGGCATTAATACCCAGATATGTTAATACAGATGGGGAGGGAGCACAGTTGGCTCCTCCTATCAGGTTTCAATGATAAGGTCCCATAACTCATCAACGGCCAGGGGTGTTTGGGAGAGGAAATGCAGGGCACAGGAACCAATGGTGAAGAGTTCACCGCAATCTCATTTTCTCAGAAGTAGAGAAGGACGGCCAAGCCATATTTTCAGTACAATGCATTGCCAAGTCAGGTCTCTTACATGTTGTGCAGGATGGAAGGGAGCTACGCCTGGGGTAAACTATATGATGTATGTGACATCCACCTCTGCCCTGTGAGTACAATAACACATGGGTGGGTGATGCAGCTGTTGGGCTTAACTGAAGTCAGTTCTCAATTGCAGCGGTCCAAATCCACAACACTTGCTCAAGATACAAGTGCAGTCGTCCCAGAGGACATATTAGCCAGATACTGCCTGCTGGCAGCTTTCAACTGTGAGCCTTCTCCTTATAATCTTCATGGAGCATTAATCTATAATGCCATCTTTGTGGAGCTTTATTGTACATTGTAGGAATCTGCATGGATATGGAAAGGCTGATCCAGAAAAACTGCACACTGGTGGAAAACAATTTTACACCTGCTATAATATTCAGCTGCACACATGGTTATAATGTTAACAGTTAACTTTGGTCATAATAGGACAAACATTAAACAAGGTAGTCTTTCATCTCCTTTTTTTTTTGGTGCTTTTGTTTAATCAATGGAATACTTTTCCTATAGCTTCTGGTTCTGTCTATTGCTTCATGAATTAATCTTTGCATATCAATTGAGGTTGCATTATTGCATCATTACAGAACCCATCACCTCTAAAGCATCTGTTGGCACCTTTCCCAAAAATCACAGGGTCATTTAAATCCCACCAGTTCACAACCCCCTCATTATCTATCTTTTTCAATGGCTGTGATGATAGACAACATTAGGTGACAATAGGCAATAGATTAAACAACAGGCCGTGCATGCATTATCCCATCATCAGCTGAACTGACAGGTGTTGAATGGGGCTGGATGTGTAGTGGGTTCCTACCATGACTGTTGTGTGTGTGTGGCCTACGTGCATGAAAATTTGCCAACAATATGTGATAATTCTGACTGTCAAAATGTGGGAACATGTATTTACGCAAAGGTTAGGTGTGACAGGTCGTTCAGTGTAATATCAGCAGCTGCTGTTGCACCACGTGCCTGCGAAGCTGGTGTGTTACGCTGAAGGGCAGTTATACCGGCTTACAGAAACAGCTATTCTTGTGAAGTGTCACCAGTATATGTAACGTTAATAGTAATGATCTTCTCAAATAGTTCGTTTGGAGTTGTTTTTTTTTTACCCTTCATTCATTTTCACTGAGGTCACTAAATTTCTGCTAGATTACACATGTATAAATTTACACCTGCAATTCATCTATAAAGTTATATGTCAACAGAATAACTCAATTATATGTAGTTTGTTCCTGTTATGCAAAATGTTAATTAAGCGTCAACTCTTGTAATTCCGCAGGGTACCTTAGCAACGCCACATAAAAAAATGTTGTCGAGGCCTTCTCAAGAATGTCTTGAACACCTGGATATCTGAAGTGTGCATACCTCAGGGATTACTGATGCTGCATTAGTAGTTCTGATTAAATTAGCATTTTTTCCACACATTCTTTTCCTTGTGGTGGCCTAAGGGCACCTGGTGGGAGTATGAGAGTTCACGTTATCTGCTACTATATTGTGTGTTTTTCTGAAGGACCAATCAAAAATAACGATCAGAAAAACATATCAACTTGTCCACCTGTGTTCTAAACTAGGCTGTGGCTAGACAGAAGGCAACTAAACCCTTGGGATTTGACAGATAATGTTCACTCTGTTACACCTTCAGTTAATGAGATACCCTTTGCTTGGATGAGTGACATGGACATGCTAATGGTATGTTCACTTGGACCTAATTACAGAGAGACCCAGGTGAAAACATTATCTGAAATAGTATCCAAATTGAGAAATAAAGAAGGCTGTCCAGTCACCACTTCTAAATAGCACCTAAAATGAATTTTGCTTGTCCTATTGAAATTCATTTTTCAAAATACATTCTAGACAACAATATATTCAGCAGAGGATATTCTAACTCATTTTTTAATGATTCCCCTCAATGCAAGGCCGTTGGGGGCCACTTCTTTAAGCATTGAACTAATTGATGTGGCTAAGGTGAGAGATAGCGGTGTATGTTTGTTTTGAAGGGTTGTAGATTATAATCGGGGGAAAGCAGTGGGCTACTACCTAAGCCTTTGTGATTATTTCCATCACTATCAAACCACACGCGGCAGTCACAGCAACCTGTCAGCTAAACTTCCTGCTTACATACTTGACCGAGCATCACCCTTATCAAACAACTACATGTACTATAATACTGCAATGTTGGATAGGGTCCTGCAATTTTTACAATGGGCACACACTAAAAAAATCAAGACCCTTTTTTCCAACTCCTTAGGAGCTTCATATGATTCTGCAAGATAATTTGTATATGAAGATGCCTTAGGCCATGAGGCCAGAAATATAGATACTCAAGACCAAACAATCTAATATGGTAGGATCAAAAGAAACTAAAAACAGAAGAGCAAAATATGAATCTAAAACGAAATGAGGTTAATGGTATCAATATAAGCAAACTCTAGCAATCAACTGTGGTTAAGTTAACAATTGACCAAAGCAATGTATTTCTTTTCTTTTTTAAACTTAAAAATTGAGAACAAATACATGCTTTCAAATTTCTAGTTTGTATTTTATCTAGGACACCTTCAATCCCTTCCGTAAATACTGTAATTTTCCTTCGTCTGTGAGTTCTTTTGTATCCTCTGATTTTAACATAGTACCACTATTCCTTGTTTAAAAGCAGAGGTAAATTTTTTCTATTCTGACAGAATCATAAGAATAACAGAAACTTTGTATGCCAGGTTGTATAACGTTACATATTAGATCAGAACTTTTTTCTGAAAAAAAAGGCACTAAATGACAAGTGATTTTCTTACATTTCTTTTTATATATTGATTCTGCTTGATTTTCTTCAATATGCAACACTGTCGGACCAGACTATTCGAACCAGAGAAAACAACGTGAAGTATGGACAAACATAGCGACTTTGATCCAGGCATGTCAAAGAAAATCCCTACCATTTATGAATAAAGCAGCATTTCATAGTAAATTGTCTTCCTCCTGGTGTGTGGGAGATTGTTTTGCACCTTAGCGGCGGTTGTGTAATGTCAACACTTGAAAGTACTAGTGGACCATATACGTACATGCATACGCAGTACTTGACATCAGGCATCCGCGGACCAGGAAAGCCACTTGCGTCAAATCATTTACAGCGACATTCAAACAGTAGACGCGTTTGAATGTGGTGACATGAATACACCGTACATTGAAAGAACATGTTAGAGCATCAATGAATATGACGATCACGCCAGGATCTTATTCTTTGATCTAAACTGTTTTTCTTCATTAACATGACAATTCGTATATTCGGTGACAGTGATTGCCAAAATCAGGTACATGTAGTTGCAACAAATTTAAGGCAGATACCTCAGGTGCATTGATTCTGATTTCTGTATTGAGATAACGTTATCATCATCTTGAAATTCAGGTCAAGAACTGGTCTACAGACAGACAGACAGATAGGACAGACAGACATATACATGATATCCAAAAAAATACTACACACGTACATGAAGCAGTATTCTGCAAAAGTCTCTATGCGTTTTAGCCGGGTGTGATTGAAATTATCCCTGCAAGTAACGTTTAATATCAGTGATAACTTATCACTGATAGTGATAACTTATCACTGATAAATATGCATTAACTGGAAGCCTGACAAAGATGTTTATTAATTGTAGGGCACATTCAATAAGCCCTGATGCTGTCTGGGTTTAAGACTGTGAAAAACAAGGGACTGAAAAGGCAAATGAAATAAATAGGAAGAAAAAGAATTCTTTAACTGAAACCTACTTTAATTATTGAGATTTCAGAATTGGCACGGTTATTTGGACACAATCACGTTATTCTAGTATTAGGAAACATAATTCTGATCCACAAAATATGTTATTTCTGTTCCCTTGAGTTTCGGTCACTCTAGATTTTTGGTTTACTGTCATTCACCATGTATGGAAGGATGTGTAGTTAGCAACGACCATATAAAGGGAGGGGTAGGTCATAGGCATATGGAGGGTGTGGCTAGGATCATTGAGGTAATGAAGCCTACTTAAGTTATGGAAAGGCAGTTAAGATTACACACATTGTACATTCCCTTCAAAAACATTCAGTTGCAGATGAAAGCACATCATCGCTGTGAGTCAAAGCTTATAGCATTATAGTTTCCTGTGATCAAATTGCTGAAAAGTCCTACCAAAAAAGATGGTTTTGTATAGTACATGTACATTTTTTGTATATACTAATTCTGCAAGAGAGAGCAACTTTTCACACTTAACCTTCCATAGCTCAATGCTTCAAGCTAACACGACAAGTCTATTGGTACTCCAAACAGTATGGTTGTATATAATTTCTTTGCCAATAATGTGTGACATGTAAAGCGGTGATGTCTACTGGTTGAACAAATAATTTGTAAATCATATAAACCACAACTTTCAAGTAACCATTCCCAAGTGGTGAGGTATTTTAGCTTAGATATTGTCATGTTGAACGCAACAAAAACTAGTATTTTTTGTGCTATCAATTCGTACACGGTGTAAGAGAGGGAATGGAAAAAAAACGTAGATAGTGAGACAGATCTAAAGAGTTGTAAGAGTGCCGTTGCCATGCACACGGGGAGCATGTGCTTCAGTAAAACATTTACAACACATACCTGAAGTCTCCGAATGTGCTGCTGGTAGTCCCTTCAAGCCCTAAATGACTGGAGGCACTTGTGGTGGAGGAACTTGTTGCCGCTATTGCACCCCCTGCGGAGTAATGTGACAATAAACCCCCCCTTCAGCTGTTGCCGGGTGATCTGGTGGCAGCTCGCTGGCCGGCCCTGGGCATGTTTGAAATTCAGCAAGCGATGGCGGACCTGCCAACGAATACATCAAAACAAAGATCCAGTCCCATCGGTTGGGCAAAGATGAGCTGCTACACTGTCACGATTGCTTTGTTGCTGGCAGCTGTAGCAGATAAAGTGACACGATTGGCCTTGTGTTTTTTAAAATTTTATTTGCCCCAGGGCCAAAGAGGAGCAGGCTGTCCAATGTCAGGGTTGGGGGGGGGGGGGGGGGAGTCAATGTGACACGAGGGGTCACTTATGTCTGTGGGTGGCAAGGACGTGACTTTGCCTTGACATATGTTTTATAGTTTGTGGGGACCAGATTTGGAGCGATATCCCCATAGCTATATGTCATGTTTTATGTGAATAAGGGCTGCAGGTGAAAGTATTAATTGATGAAAAATCATGTTGCAATTTTGTCTCTAGGATTAGCATTGTATCATAGGAGGGCATAAAATCATTCTTTTTTATTGGAGATTCTTTTTTCAAGTAATTGATTATGCACCTGTGACCATTGTGTGTGGTAGTGAAGTGTATTATTCTTTGAATTATCTTCTTACTTTCACAGAAAGATCAGAGAACAAGACAGGTGCTATTGTACCTTTATTTGATCCTATTGATTTAAATTGATGAATGTATCAAAATTGGTGACAAACAGACAAGTCAGTATGTCTCAAGTGTAACTACGCTAAACTCAGTAATTCACTCTATGGATGGATAGCTATGTAGGTACAAGTGCAAGTTTGTCTTCTATGCACGCCCCCTATGCTGCACCACGGAGCCTTGGTACTGCAGTATCCACCTGCGAGTCTCTGTTGCTAAACCCAAGAGGAGTTAAGCAAACTGTCAGTACTGAGATGAGACTGTCAGTAACTTTTAAGTTACATTTCAGTAAAATTTCAGTGCCTCACCTTCACTGTCATATTACTGACAAGCTCCTTTTATATACTGATCTCTTACTGCCTTTTTTATTGTCTTTTATTACTGATCCCTTACTGTCAGTAACTATCTTGACAGTACTGAAATGCTACTGGCAATTACTGACATGCTACTGTTGGCTGGAAGTGAAGTGAGACATCAGGACAGGCGAATGACACGCCCCCTGCTTGTTGTTGTCCCCGTGGACACACCCTAGCAACATGAGATAGGGGGTCAGGGTTGATCTAACCTCACCCCTGACATAACATTATCCCAACATCAAACACATTCTTCCTGAGGCTACCTGCCTCCGCCTGTCATCATCACTCGCTCCAGCAGTTATGACTACAAGTGGCTGTTCGTTTTGTTCTTTCCTTTAGGCCCTTGTAGTAGCCTCCACCAGGCCCTCCTACGGGCGTATGGATCATAGAATTTGGCAGAAAAAGGAATACTAGTAATTAGCCAGTAGAGTCAGTCCACGGTGAAGATCACATTTTGCCGCGTAAAGAGTCAAATGAAACCCTGGCAAATATTCTCCCTATAGCCGGCATAGTTAGTCTGGTAGAGACTACCCTTGCAGCACCCTTCCCCTTTAACATGCTCACACTCCTTCTCGAATACAGGAACCCCCCGAAAGACCGTGCAGCCCCAACCAAGATTTTATGACCTCAAGGCTTGAATCGGGGGTCTCCCCATTAACAACTGCATGGAGCTCAACTGTGAGGCCGCTACAAGTTGAGCCACACAGGGACATCCCTGGCTGTAAAACTGAATATTATTAGCTGGATTCCGTCAGACCCTATTTTCCAGGAGACAGCTTGAGCGCTCCAGTGAAAAACATTTAGCAGTGCAACAAAAATAGCGTCAGACTTTCTAGCATAAAAGGTTAAGAGATATTGACATGAGTATTCAAGAGGACAACATGTGAACACGTGTAATTGTGCGTGGGTGTTTAACAGGTGAGGTCAGTCACCTAAGATCTTGCAGCCCACACATTATTAAAACTGATAGTTAAAAGGGACAACAAGAGAAAACACTTGAAGAAGTCAGATAACAAGTGGAATGAATCGTAACTCATAAAAGAGACAAAACCATTCCGTCAACATGCCCTTATATTTGGGGTAGAAGACTAGTTACACTACAAGGTCAAAATACTGCTTAGCTGTACTAATGATATATAAACAACCATGTTGTAGAAAAACAGCCTGTTGTTTTAACAAGTAATTGATTTAATGCATGCTGATTATGTCACATTTGCAAAACAATTCAACAAACAAAAATGAACAGGATTAGGTATTCAAATTGAGCTACAAAATACATCATAATCAGAAATATCACACACATACATGTATCATGCAGAACTTGTTGTTGTCAAAAAAAGGGTAACTTTGTCAGTGCAAGACTTTTCTTGCTTGGTACCATTGCCATGGCTTAAGTTTAATTGGCTGTGACTTTCAACTTCAGGCTCATGGCAATTACTACATCTGATGCCTTTGGCTGTTTGGCACGAGTTTCTTTTTTTGTTTTGTTGGCAGCAGTTTCTTAGAAATCAACTCAAAGTACAGTGAACCACGAATGTTACATTCAATATAGCATCCTTGAATGAACTGAGCTACAGACAGAAAAACAATTCCATTGAAAGTCATTACGCAACTGTCAATGCAAATCCTGGATCAGGGGAGGGGGATATGTTTCTCTTGTTGTCAGCAGAAAAAATGATTGCTGTGATAATTTGCCATTAAGGGTATCTTGATCAACCAATCAAACTTCACTTTCTCCAGAGCTCAATAATGGTTAATATGTTTGCTGCAGTGCAAAACCTGATCAGCTGTAGATGTATGATTTTCAACTTCTGGACATTGTAAAATTACTGTACATTCATTTATTTTTGCAGGGACTTATTTAGTCGTAGGATGGGAAAGGTCAGTCTTTTGCAGTGTTTTAACTTCAAGGTTGAAATTAAACAATTCTGTCGTACAGTAGTTAATGCAAAGAAAATACATATTTGCCGTCTGTCAGAGTTGAGAGGTCACTGCAAAAACCACAAGAACAAAACCACCAGACACATTGCACTGAAAAATGGATGCCCACTTCAATCCTGGGATTCATAGTGACAGATGCACTATCATAATGACATCACACTGAGCAACACCTGTTTAACAATCCTGAACAAAGTGTACTGCATGAGAATTCTTTCTGAATTAAAGAATTAAAGTTAGGCATATACATTTTTGTTATTTGAACACACACAAAGAAGTCATACCAGTGAGTGCAAATCTTCTCTACTTGTGAGGCATGGCCCCTCCCTTTATGACATGCATGTCCTAATGGACCAAAAGTTAACCAAACAGCAGATGTACCCCCTGGATAAACATCTGTAGACAACAGGTCAGATTCCAGGATACCCCGTGTTGCCATGGCAACACAGAGGCCCCGCCCCTCACCAGCATCCAACACTTGTGCAGCGAGAGAGAGTATCTCTCAATGTCATAAACTGTACATGTACATGATTCAGTAATCTGTTGGAGGTTCAGGCCTTAAATGACTGACCAATGGCATACCACCAGGTGACAGCTGTTGTCAGGGGTAACAGGTGACAGGACACTGGGAACATGTGTGACCTTGATGTAGGGGTCATTGTTAACAGGAGTGGGGTATAAAAATTAGTAGTTTAATTCACTTTGAATGATTTATACAGTGAACAAAGGCTGTGCCAATAGGTGATTGTTAATATCCACTGATACATTATTTTAACACGTTGTTACCAGTTTATCTTATGTATAGTCACCTGCATTTTGGTTTCCCTTTATGCAGAACAAATTTAGTGACAAGCAACTGTAACTCAGCAAAATTAATAAATTTTTGAGTATGCAAAGAAGGGATTCCTACCAAGATATCGTGTCAAAATTGACTGTTGAAGTCTGGTGATGCACATGGAATGGTATTATTTTTTTACAAATTCAAAAAAACATCAAAATAACCTGGTTTGGCCCATGACATTGAAAAGGTTAAACAATCTTGCTTGCACATACGGAGCAAACTAAAACAAATTATTATTTTGATTGTGAATAAATTTTTTCCGTAGTTCTGAAAAATACACAGAGAATGTGATTGTTGAATCTTCTAGATCATGGTTGGAGGAAAATGTTGACTAGACATTTGATGGTGACTGGAGCTTTGTTGGTTGAAGCACTTGTGGCATGGGGTCAGGACCACCAGCATGGTCAGTGTCCCTGAGATCAGGCCACGTCACTCCACAGATCTGCACCGCAGCCCAGGGCCATCTCCAGCTGTACATTTTTGAGGGCTGCAGCATGCTCTCTACCATAAGGCATGGGCAGCCTATTTTCATGTACTTTCATGCATCTTATTCATGTACGATGTAATTTGTAGCAAGGTGACAAATAAATAAACTTTGGCGTAATTTAACCTTCCTTGATTTTAGAGTAATACATGTACGTAGGATTTTCTTCTGAAGTCAGCGTAAAGCGTTGTCAGGACCCCCCATGCAGACCCTCATTTTTCTCCATCTTTTCAGTTTGATGGAACAAGCATCAAAGGCCCTTCCAGTGATTTAGGGGTGTCCCGGGGGTGGGGGTGGTTAGCTTTCATGCTCCCTTGGGAAAATTTATCAATGACTGGTGCAATGGCCTAACAGGTAGAGTGTTCCCTTTGCATTCGGTACAGTTGGTCGAGAGTTCGATCCCCGGCTGGGGCATACCAAAGACTTTAAAAACGGTACATACTGCTTTCTCCGCTTAGCCTTGAGCTTTTGGGAAAGAGTATGGAAGTTAATAACACACATCACTACCAGTGGACTAGCCCCCTACTATAGCGACTTCACAAAGCTGTGTGGCCCAAGGGCTCCGAATCAGAGATGGGCACCACTTAAGGCACCACCAATATTTTTTTTTTGCATGGGAAAATTTGAACCTCACCCTCTGTAACACTATTTCAAAATGGCTTCTTAATTTTGTAGATCTGAAGTTTTCTGGCACTGTTGACAACCTGGTGAATACTACATGTGTCCTGAAGTTTCGATTTTTATCTGTCAATGGGGACAGAATTGTTTAAATATTTGGCTACAAAATATTGCGCAGAAAAATTTCATCCTGGGACAGATGGAAGCTTCAGTCACACCTACCAGAAATACAGTTACTTTTTCTTTTAAATCCATCTTAACACTGTTAATCTTTTCAGACTTCTATTCTTAATAATAATACAGTAATATAAAGTCTTGCTGTATTTTGAGATATTACATTGTATAATTGCAACAACTCCCCACATAGCTTGGGAGAAAGAACAGTGCTATACAGTCTCAAAAATGTATCTGACGTAGGGGTTGGTCCAGTCATTAATGTTAAAATCACGATGTTTTTTGCCTGTGTTTCATAGTCAATGTCAGATAAAAATCACCCTTTACAGGAAGGTCAATGACCTTGAAAAATGTGGGATATGTCAGAATTTGGGCAAACATATTGAAAACATTTTTGGATAAGCAATTTTTGCAGCTTGGACATGAATAGCGTGATCAGGATTCAAGTTTGAACATGCTTTGTCCCCTGTTTATTTCAACCTTGTCTTGAGTTGTCTAATTCGCTTTCTATTGGACTATCTACAAATTTGTCTTCTCCTTATTTGCATATCAATTCATAGTTCGTGGTTATAAACCTGCTGTTCAACTGATCTTGCTCACAGTCACTGACGAAAAGTAGTGGATGCTACTTGAAACATCTGACCGTTTCCAAAATCATATCCAGTTGTTTGAGTAATTGCTTTTTGGCGTATGCTTTGGAGAAGCAGTGTTATGGAGTTATGAAGATACGTTTCACAAAAAAAAAACATTCAGGAGACCTATCTGGTGGTAACACTACCAGCCTCACAATGTGCAGGTCAAGGCAAACCCTCATCAGCGCACAGTTCTCCATAGCCACATGCCACATGACATCGTTTGTCAGGCAAATGTTTCACATCACTGGGAGAGAATCCAGATACTGCAAACCACCTTGCAGAGCCCTTTATATCTGGTGTCCGGAGGTTATGCCATTTGTAAACTTGCTGCACTGAGGAACATTGCACTTGTGTGGGTTCCATCAGGGGTTTTAGAACTTCTCAGAAACAGTTTAAAACTTCTCAAAAACAGTTGTTGTTCACCTTTTAGTGCCTCCTTGCCACCTTACTATTTCTGTAGCAGGGTATACTTAAAGGGAGGGGTTGCTAGCCCCTCTCCTTTACCGTGTTCGAAGCACCCTCTCGAACACGGGACTCCCATTTTACATCCCTTCTGAAAGATGGATGCAGCTCCAACTGAGATGCCCTACCCATGACTGAACCAGGATCTCCCAGTTACCGACTGATTATAACCAGGAGCTTAACTGTAAGGCTGCTACCAGTTGAGCTATAGGAACACCCCAGTGTGTGTAAATTATAGTAACAAACACCTTGTTTCTTTTTAACACCATTTTTCTTTCAGAGAAGAATTTATCGACTGCTTTTAAAAACTATCATTTTATTGTCGAAAGCACAAATTACATCATGATGTAACAACAGATGAAGTGGTAACTTTTACAGACAGATTAATGTATAGAAAATTAGATATACTTACAATAATATGATATAGGTCTGTCTGCAGGCTTCTTATAAAAGAACAAATTGCAAACTCTCTAAATAAGAGTGCAACAAACAGTGTTCCTTTCATCTGTAAATTGAGCGATAACTATTCCGCCTGCAGTAGTGACAGACCAAAATGGATCATAATGAACCAGATCGAAAACAAGACTAATTTTCCTGGGAGCGGCATGTCGTATAATTGGCAGCGATCAGTAAATAAATTCCAACTTCCTGTGGAAGAGATGGCCAAAGGATGCATAGCAATCCAATAATTGGCTTATTTGACAGTACATAGAGGTAGCCTAGGGCACTTGATGTCCACCCTAATAGTCTCTCTATCTGATATAACACTAATGAGTGATGCACGAAAAGAGCATTACTTGTATTTCATGGAACAGGACTTATACAAGTTATATAAGACGTACTGATTTCAAATACTTCGTACAACATCACACAGTCATACATGATCTTTTTATCCCCAAAAAAATTTGATGTATTGACTTTTAAGACACAACATTTACATTGTTAGTAGCAGCCAAGTAAGGCGTCATTAGAAAAAGGATCATCTGTCAAAGACATACACTATAGAAGCAGCTTAGTTGTTATAAGGATTTATAAGTCTATACGTTACAACAAGTACACTTTCCCATCATTTCCTTTCCTGTGGGAACTACAATTATAACACAAAACTTTACAAATGTAGAAATGCATATACCGTTGGCAACATTCATGGAGATTTGAAGATATACTATCAATAAAGTTTTACTTACAATCACAATAAAATGCAATAATAACTTCTAAAGAATTTTTTAGTGTAAAACATGTATAAAAGTACTGTAATTCTTGATTCGTTAAGGGTAACTTTATTTTAGCAACTTTAACAGTCACTAGTTAAAGTAGCTAAAATTTCATCAACGCAAATATTTGATCTCTAACATTTGACACAGTGATGTTTATTCCAAAGGTTGCAATTAAATGCAATGAACTACTCCCTTTTTTCCCAAAACTGCTAGAATTATCAACCGCAATATCAAATGCATTCACAATATCATATCTCTCTGGCCTTAGCCTGTATCAATAAATAAATTTTCAAATAAATCTGACAGGTAGAGAATAAGACAGCAGGCATGTTCTTGAACAACAGGACGCAAGGAAGAACAACTCACTGCCAGCGTGGAGGTTGTTTTCTGCGTCCAGCTCTCGGACGGGATAGAACTTGGCGTACGTCTGCGTGAAGAAGGGATGACAGCACTGGGAGCAGTGGCCACTGGGAAGGGTGACCAGGCCGTAGAGATCAGGGGGCAGGTCCTCTTCGCTGACCACAACACCTGGACAACACCACACACTTAGTATTTATTCATTTTTCTTCATATTTATTGAAATTTGGGTCATGGTGGAGTAATGGCAGGGTGTTCGGCCTACAACCCAGAGGTCCTGGGTTCGAATCCTGACATGCCCTATTAATGTTGTGCCATTGGGGAAGGCATTTTACATATATTTACTAACTCGACTCGGGTGAAAATAAGTACCAAGCTTGGTTAGGGATGTCCCTCAGACAGGACATTAAATGGGATGGAATCATACTATTATCGAGAATGTGATGGGTTCTTTAATGTGGTTGAGGTGAGGCTCTCTTCAAAGTTTCAAACATGGGACCTCTGTGCGTCCCATCTAAGTCCCTAACTGAAGCTAAGTACTCTTTTCACCTGAGTTGAGTAAGGAAATTGATGTAAAGTGCCTCCTTTCCTAAGAACTTTGGAACCTGCTAGGGATTTGAGACCAGAACCTTTAAATTCTTAATCAACAACTCTAAACACAAGACTACATTGCCATTTCTTGTAGCTAGTACCGCACCTGAAATGTACAAAGACAATCTTAATGTTTTTCCTTTAAAGCAGCCCCCTAGCAAACTACAACCACCAGCCTTTAGTCTTAATCTTTTCTCTATTGCCCACTGAATATCTGATTTCTTTTTGCCGATGATGGCAAAGAAATACAATGTACACATTACTGTTGTCAGTAGAAATCAATACCAATACAAATCAGGCCACTATAGACCATACTGATTGATATTTACAGGCCCCTCACCTTGCCTTTGGTTGTTGTGAGCCACCCGTAGGGACAGCTCTAGCAATGATGATACATGGCAGGGGTCAGTGGCATCCCGGACTGTCCTTATTTCTGGAGGGAAGAACACGGGAGTGTGCTTGCCATACTGGAAAGAGTTCCTACATTCAATCTTGTCATCCTCTTCAGTCAGCCTCTTCAAACCACACCTGCACAGTGGAGGAGTATAGAAGTGAAATAGAGTGTAATCTTAATTATAAGTAAAAAAGGGGCACGAACCCAGGCTGCTGGCTCAAGGAATTTGAACCAGATGTGGCGAGTAGCAGAGTCCGCACTCTGCAGACACCACTACACATAGTTCAAACTTGTCTTATTATTTAAACCACATCATATGGTATGGTATAGATCAGTATGATTTATATACTGAAAACAGGAGCAGAGGATGTACATTTTGTATTTTGAAAAGTTGGACCAAATATCATCCTGTTTTTACTGCACATTGGAGTCACAAAACTACAACATCCTTCAATACACCTCTGTGGCATATGTTACAGTTACTATGTTTCAGCCTCAGCAGAAAAGTAAATCTAGCTAGAAACCCTAGAAAGCAACTCGAAACATCCATGTTGAGAGGTCAGCACTTAAAAACCTTGAAAATGTAACACAAACAGTGTTGTGAATGAATCAGGATGTACCAGTGTAGCAGGCCAGAATACACCCCCAATCAGGATAAACCCGGGTATGTTCTGGCCAGGGGTATGTTCTGGCCTGCTACACCTGTACCAGACACTGGGTCCATTCTTTGATTCAGGATTTTAGAAAAGGTTTACAATGTGCATGTTAAAAAACCTTACAGATGTGCCTATGGGGGTATGCATGGGGGCAAGGGGGAAGTGCATTATGAATTTCGCAAAAATTCTTGCCACTCATTATGAATTATGGTTAATTCAGATCTCCAACCTTCCTTGGATTTAACTACTCGACATTCAAACACTTCACGTTGCATTAGAGCAGTCTGATGTCAAATAACATAAGATTGAAACAGCTCGTAATGCCTTTCAGAAAGAAGTCATGCAGACCTGGAGGGCTGACTCCAGCTAATAGTTTCTTTTTCTGTCCAACTCATTATTTGAGAGCCCATGTTGCTATTTTTGTAAAATCTGTAATTCTAAGATAACGAAAATACATTTTCATCAATTTCATGTCTTAAAGTTCAGATTTCTGGAACGGAGAGGGTGATAATATTTTCCCGTCCCAACAGTTTAAGCAAATTTCTGTCCTGGAAGGGATCGGATGGAAGGGCCCTGTGCCTGATAGGTGTATTCTGTTGCAGGATATCATGAAGTGCTGACCAGCCCTCTCCTGAAGGGCAAGTACAACCCCTTCCCTGTGGAGCATGTGCTGACAGTGTTGCAGTAACACATGGCACCCTGGGGGATTACAGTAGGACATGTACTCCCCACCCAGTCACACACCACACATCCGTCACTGTCACGCCTCCACCACTCTCCTCTCCGCTATCCACACGTCCCTCCCTACATCCGAAACTTTTGATACCCCCGGAGTGAAATTTTCATCCGCATATCTTCATAACAACGTGCTTAATGTCAGATAACTCTTACTACACTCTGCAGTCTGTACAAAAACCTCACAGCGTTCAGAGCTTGAAAATCATCCTTAAAATCGTTAAAATCAACACAAGAGAAGAAGGAAACTTTCTCCTGGCTTGCAGTTAAGGGCAAAGTAATAATACAAGCGAAAAGGCCTTATTATCGATATACAATCACCACTATTGTGGAGGGCTTTCCCAGCATGAGCTGTATCACATTTGTATGTCCTAGCAATTTTCTACATACTTCCGGTTGTTATTTCAACATTAATTTCAGGATCGAATAGACAAGTCCTGTGATTTCTTGCCCGAATGGACCCAGCCCATAATGTCATGTCAGTCAACATCATTTGAATGTATCTATCTGTGACAGCCATGCTGGGTCAAGTTGGGAGGGTTTGAGGTTGAAGTACCTTTAGGTACTTGTGGTTTACAGAAGTGGGCATGAAGAGAAGGCTCATGTCGTAATTGCAAGTCAAAGTAACACAAGTGGTTGTCGAGTCAGCTGAGTAGTAACTCTCAATATACCCGGAGTGTTCTCTGTGCTGCTCATGAAAGGTAACCTCTCTACAAATATTGGATTAGGTTTCGGCAGTGTTCGAAATACACAAAATATAGACATATACCGTTCATTGCTCACTGCTAGATGTTGCCATTAATGTTTCCAAGAGTTTTATGCTTACAAACGTGTCAGAAGAAATCAATATCATATTCCATTAATACATTCTTTGTTTTAATATACAATCTTGATGCAAAGTCATTTCTGACACAGGCTTTCATCTATGTTACTACATGTACAAGTTCAAGGACACTTTCGTTATTTTGTGGCCTGTGAAATTATGACTGTGTAGCTCACAAACTTTCATCGACGATGCCTCTGGTAAAATTTTCAAAAATCCCAAGACTGTCTGAAAAAACATACTCCCTTGACCTATGACCCCCGAGATCGTACCCGGCATGATCCCAGCACGTGTGACCGGTCATGTTAGAACCCACAGCCAATAGAGTTAACATGCTAGCTTACTGGTAAAGCAAGTATTCCGTTCAGACCCTTGTAAGTTGTAGTGCCTATTGGCTACAAGTCCTTGCCGTTTCAGTAGCAGTATATATTTTTACAGGGAGGGGTAATGCTAGCCCTTCCCTTATAACATGACCTCCTCGAACACAGGATCTCCATTTTACATCCCTTCTGAAAGATGGATGCAGCCCCAACCGAGATGTCCTGACCCAGGATTGAACCAGGGTCTCGCAGTTTGGCAACAACATGTACATGTAATTAGAACCAGGAACTCAACTGTGAGGCTGCTAACAGTTGAGCTAGTATAGGGACATCCCTAAGCTAAGGCAAACATTGGGGGACAATTTTTCTTGTAATATTTTGAATATTACTGAAATAGAATAACTCTGACAGAACTCAAATTGCAAAACGGCCCAAGCTTATGTCACTTATTCTTGAGTACAAGAGCTATCTATCATCCACAGATCGTGACCATAGCATGTCAAGAACACAATCTGAAATAATCACAATATCAAGAAAACACACCTAGGCCTTCTCCAGTTATGATGTTGAAACAAAAAAAGTGTGACACACACTCAGAGTCAGACAGACAGGCAGACACAAACACAAATACATGTACTACCGAAAACATATCCACTAATGGCACTATTTTTGATAGAGGTGATAAAAAAACACAGAAGAAAACCTACCCATTGCAGCCCACCACTTTCATCCAGAGGTTGACAGGAATGCTTCGGAGGCCGGCGTTTTTGTCCACATACACGTACTGTAGGGAGTCAGTCCAGCCCAAGTCTGGAAGAGTACGTGGAAAACTTTGTCATTCTTCACTCTAGATCAGCTAACAGATACATTAAGAAGACGGCTGAGACTTGGATAATACTGTATTAGTCTAAAGGTTAGGAAGAATATTTTCATGAATTTGGACAATGTATGATACTGTAAATCACAAACAAGCTCTTAATTTTGTGGTAGGGGTGAATTTTCACAGAAGAATATTTTCATGTATTTTGGACAACATGCGGTAAATGCATTAATTTTAAGTTTACAGTGGTTTAATGTTTGCGGTTTTCACAGGAACCTCTTCATCGCAAACTTAAAACCACCAAGAAAATGCTTGTTCTATCTTCTTCTAGCCTTCACCAGGCCTTCCTACGGGTGTATGGATCGTAGAATTTTGCCCCAAAAAAAGGAATAATTGGCCAGTAGAGTCAGTCCACGGTGAGGGTCAATATTTCGCCCACTTGCAAATGAAACCATCTGGTGGCCAAACTTCCCTGACAAATATTCTCCCTGTAGCTCATGCCCTGTTATAGCTGGCGTAGTTAGTCTGGTAGAGACCATCTTCTACCAGCCTACCAACTTGTTTCAACTGCGAACTAAAAACTGCTGCAAACACTCAATTTTCTCCCTGCCCCCCAAATTAAATCACAGTGAAAGGTTAAAACTTCACAAAGATCTAATTTTGTGCCAGGAGAGGAAAAGACTTGTTCGTGGCTGAAACAGTGCAGTTATACAGTATTAAGACAAAGGACGTGTTTACTCACGGTGTGTTACGTTGGCAGCGAGAGATTACCGCAAAAGTCATGGCCATACATTTTGTAAAACCGCAGTGACAGCTTATATCTCTTTCCATCAGTGATTGTCTTTGCAAAACCACACTACTTGCAACAGTTCACCGATGTTTCGTGTCAGGTACACAAATGGAGGCCCTAACCTGCAGGAAGATATGTGAGCTGATTCCTAGCAGCTGACAATTCACTCAGTCTCTGCAACAGAACCAGCTCTCTGTAAGGATGGACAAGTCATGGTCAATACTTTGTGCAATTTATAGCGAAGGGGAAGGGCAGTGGAGGACTCAACTATCATCATTATCACACAGTATCAATGTTTGTACACTTCACTGAAACAAACTTATCTGTACACTTCACTCAGTCAGATACAAACTTGTTAAACACGAGTAGAAGCACTTATGCACTGCACTACTGAGTCAATATGCTAGGGGGCAGAAATGAATGTGTACATGTTAAAAGGTAAATGAAAGTTGCCTAACTAACCATCCAAAGAGGACAACATAACACTACCAAACTCGAAACTGCCTTTTCACCCTTGTACAGAGGGAATGTTGGTGAAAATGTGTAAAATGGTGTGATTTCATTGTTCTTAGCCGTTTCTTGTTTACTTTGGAAGTGGGTGAATTTGGAGCAATTATCACATTTCCTGCACTAAGTAAACACAGTCGTGATGAATTATGAACTGTTTACTTTGCACCAGAAGACAATGGAAATTCACCGCATTTCCCTCCGCTGAAATTAACACCTCTGGTACTGTGGTAGAAGTTGTTGTGACTGTCTATTCTCCAAGCAGAGGTTTTGGTCGGGGGGGTAGTAGTGGCCGGGGTAAACTTGGAGAATAGTCACTGTGACTGTCCATTTAATCTAGAATTGATTCTGTGAATTCTATAGAGAATGGTGAAGTGGTCGGGAGCAATTACTCTCCAAGCAGAGGAGGGGTTCCGGCAGGTTTTTGACGCGTTTTTAGGCGTTTTTGTCTGGCTTTCTACTTTGTCATTTTTTTTGTATAGCCAACCCACACAAAAATATGTCAAAGTAGAAAGCCCGACAAAAACGCCTAAAACACATCAAAAACCTACCGGAACCCCTCTTCTGCTTGGAGAGTAGGGAGCAATCTGTCACTGGTGAAGTTTATTATCTTTTGAATTGGCCATTTATTTGAAATAGTCATTTATCGCCGATGTCTTTAGATTCCAGTACGGGCCATGCATATAAGCTAGCTGTATTGTAGCCTAAGTGACCCCTAAACCTTGCAGTGAAGTTTGAAATCGTCAATACACATTGGGAACCCCCAACACAAATGTCCACCAATTTTTGAGAAACCATAATGTATTCATATTCTTATGCAGGCTGACAGACTACAGTCGCTATTGTTCCTCTATGCAAATGCACATTGCAATCACACCTTTTCGAATGGCTCAGTAACGCTCAATTCAAACAAGGAGGTTATCATAGTCTATACATACTAGTAACCTCCTTGTTTCAAGCAACAGAAATAGAATCACAATGATTTGGCCGGTGGACATAAATGAAACAGGACAAAATGGAAATCTCCAAAGTAAAGCTGGTAAGTCAACAGTGGAAGATTTACAAAGTTATGAAAATTCCAAACTTGGTAATTGAACGAATCGACTTCTGAGTCTCTTGCTCTTTTGTTATTCATTCATTATTTTTCTGTTTTGAGAGAAGAAAGGTATGAATTATTGAGCTGTTTACAGTATTACCTGAATAAACTGTTATTACTATTTCGATCTGGAAAAGATTCAGACTCATATTTCACAACCAAAGCCCAGTGCCCGATCGAGTACATTGGAGATCCATTTGTTCAGCCCTTGAAACAACGCACATAATGACGTACTTGCAAGGATGGAACCGCCTTTGTATTTGCAAATTGCAATAATAATTGGTTTCACTCAAATTCACCACGTTTTCCTCATTTGTCACGTAGGCGCAAATTTAACATTCACCACTCCACATTAACATGGGAACAATACCAATCTGCTTCACTTCTGTTCACCCAAATTCACCACCATTTACCATTAAACCCCCCATTCACCACAGTCAAAAGGGTGAAAAGGCAGTCTCCAGTTTGGTAGTGTAAGGCTCTCATCATCCAAAAAAAGCTTGGATATATCAAGGAGGTTTTATATAGAAGGAGAGCGGACGAGCTAAGTCTCTATTGTACTATGCGTGTAACGGGTGTGAAAAGTCAATGTCGCGTCAAGGTGCGAATTACCCCGATATGCATACACCCCACGCCCAGCTTGGCGACTTTGCTTTGTTTTCACGGGTGCGACCAAGGAGGCATAATGACTCTGTAGAGCAACTTCGATCTTTTTTTCAGCAGTTACTTTTGAGGAGGACTTTGAAACATTTGAGTTACAAGAATGCAACGTGGAAGATGATCTCTCTAACGGCGAGAATCAAAGCACTATGTGGCAACCAACGCTGCCGCCGGCAGCCGCGGTACATTTGATTGCGAAGTCTGTGAGAATGTATACAAAACCGCCGGATGGCTTGAAAAACACAAGTCTTAGAGAACAGTATTTTTTAATGTGCATATATGCCGACTGAGGAGAAATTACAAACTTAGCTTGACTTGGCTCGCATTACCCTGGAGCCCAGACTAGTACCGGGTCGCTAGCGATTTCCTTCGGCGGCGGTCCAAGAACTCAGCCCGACCGGACTAGACTCCCCCGATGCGCTAATTACGGCATCGGCGGGCTTGGAGCTTTCGGTCGCCGAAGGGATTGGGGGGAAGGAACCGGCTAAAGAAACCAGCTAAAAGGCCCGATATACAGTCTGCATCCCAGGGTAGGCTCGCATACACCTTCTTGAAGTTCTTCTGTAAACATGCCAATCGGGAGCCGAAATAGATCGGCCTAAAAGTCTCCTAAGGAAACACATAGCTATCCAAAACATGACCGAAGAATCCATGGATACGAACCAAGGACCTCCATGCACGAAAATCATACAAAAAGTCACTCCCAGGTGCCGGAAAATCTACCCAGGTTCCGTTGACCAAAACAACAAATTTGGAACGAGGACCCCTTCAGCTACTCAGAAAAAAAGAAAACTTACCAAAGAAAAACGATACAAATTTTTTGTGGCAACATGAAATATAGGTATGAATCTATATTTTTGACGCTAAAAAACAGAGACTTGTCAACAAAAATGACCAAAAACTCGCCCTAGTTCGTCGCACGGCAAAAATTCAAGTATCCAGATGACCGCCATTTTGTCCTCGATCGAATGATGACGTCAGCCGAACCCTACCGGGTGTTCCAAATAAGGAAATCGTCGGAAACCCGAGGCATCTCGGCTGCCGGTCGGCTCAAGCTCGGCACGTGTGACGTCATGCCGAAGCTCCTTTGCATAGAAAACCGCGATTCACGCATCGGTTCAAAGACGGCGCCGCGCCAGCTATACACAATGGGTCGCAGCGGTGCGAAACAAAAGGACCCAGCGGGGCGCTAGCTCGTCCGCTCTCCTTCTATATAAAACCTCCTTGGATATATTCATATACAAGTCTATACCCTGCTTGCTGCAAGAAAATGTATACTTGAGGTTTTATATATACAATGGATATGAAGCTTTATACTTAATCGAAACATCATTTGATACATTTCTTTCAGAAGATGAGAGCAAACAGATCTTCTTGTAGCCATAAATGTGCAATCACTTTTTTTGTATCATTTTTTGTCAAAGGATTCTTACAAAACGATTCTTGAATAGGATCTATGAATATCTTTTCCCTCACAAAACAGCTGATTTTTGGACGACACATTCACAATTGTCCCAAGTATGCCCTCAATTTGCTGTCGTACACGTATCGTACGACGAATGTGACAGTTGTGGCAGGTCAAAACATACCCCTGGTCAGAATGCACCCCAGGGGTCCATTCTGGCCAGGGGTCCATTCTGGCCTGCTATGCTGGGCCCTTACCTGGGCAGGCTGAGGAGCCTGTTCCTGTCCACCATGAGACACTGCAGCGCCTCACAGCCACACAGTTCCCGGGGCAGGGCCGTCAGACGGTTCAACATCACGTCCAGCGTCAGCAGCTTCTTCAGCTGCCCGATCTCCGGCGGAAGCTCCGAGATGTCGTTGTTTGCCAGGTGTAGCGTCTGGAGCACCTGGAGCCTGCCTACGGCTGGCGTCAGGACCTGCAGGCTGTTACAGCTGACATCCAAGGATTTCAGTCTCAGCAAGTTTCCTATTTCTGTAACAGCAAGAATAGCAAATTATGAACAAACAAAAATATAAAACTCAACTTGTTTGGAAAAAAACAACATTTTGCCAATTGCTGTACCTTTTAGGTTAGGTTTAGGTATTGATAAAGGAACAATCGAAAACCTTAAGTAGGAATGTAGGATACAGCCAAAGATTTTACATTATTAATCCTTGGTTTAAAACAACATAAACTTACGTACCATCAGGTAGTGCTACAAGGTTGTTTGAATGTAAATACCTGGAAAAACAAATAAAAGCAAATCTGATGTTGGTACTAAAATTGTGTCTTAACAAAATCAGAGATAATTGTATGTGCTGAATATACATCAGTTCAATTCATCCTTTTCTGAATATACCTTAAAAATACAGATTTTTAGACACTCATAATCATATAAGGTTTTGTTTCAAAATGGGATTCAAGACAAGTTCGAACAAAGTTGGTATACTGGTAGTCATTAAAGAAATGGACACTGAAAATATCAGATTGTGGAACAAAATTTACTTACAATTCAACTAGATTTGGCAACATTTCAGCAATGTTGAATGGCTGAGAAAAAAGTGGAGGACAACAAAAATAAATGTGATATTTTAAGTTATCATATGCATAAAAATTTCTATGAAGCTGCCAAAAGCAATACTGTTCTTCACCCACATAGGGTGATCATCCAAACATGTAAAATTCTTCTCTCTCACATTACAGAAGAGTCACCATGTATTAACCATTATGTTCAATTCTCAAGGGGATACAGACCCCCTGGTCATGTCTTGTACTCATCTCCAACCAGCTGTTGGGCTGGAAAATAAATTGTAACCTCTAAGCAGATGTTGCGATGGAAAATTGTAAGTTATGTAACCTCCAAGCAGATCTTGCGATGGAATATTGTGATGTGTTGTCAGAGAGTCCCAGCAGTCAGAAAATGTTACTCTCCATGCAGAGGTTCCGGTGTGATTTTTTGTTACTCCCTCAGGTATACCCCTAGCCCCAGCAACCAAAACCTCTGTTTGGAGTGTAAGAAAACGTTACAATCTTCCACACCCTTACCATTGAGACCAGGACGTTCCTCTTCACAAACAGTCTCTCCAGGAAGACCAAGGCTTCTCCCTGAACCAACTCAGGTGGGAGAGTGCTGAGGTGGCTGTAGTTCAAGTTCAGGATCAGGTGTCTCTCCCGCCTGGCCTGCGTCACTGTGCTGTGGACGTCGGCCGCAGCCGCCATCTTTTTCAAAAATATCCCAGGTGTTCTTTACAGTCTTGTGGCGCTGATTAACCTCCTTGCGCTGACATAGATCATGCTACAGTGTTGGCTTTCAGACGTCGAAGCTTTTGAAGTTTGGGGTCCATTGTAACAAATGGCAATGTTATTTACACATAATCCACTTATCTCATAATATATTGTTCTCTGTTTCTTGTTAGTCTGGCACAGGTCATATTGTAATCGAATACCAGTGGTGGTTCTGTAGAGAATGATCTGTTCTGGTGTCACTGATGCGAAGATTCCTCAGCTTTGCAAAGATTTCAGTGATTCCTGTGGTCAATGAGGTTATAGATTACTTGTCGTTGCTCTCAGTTGTGCCTGCAGTAATTCCTGTGATCCCATCTACATCTACATCTATACATTACTCAACAAAACCCCGCGAGGGGCATAGCGTTGAGGATCCCAGTACTTGAGGTGTGGACAAAGTCTCTGTGTCTTCGGCAATCCCTGAAAGTGTACAGTATGTAGTAGCATTGCGGGGGTGCTGTCTTCCAAAATTATTTTTTACTTGGCCTCACAAAATTATGAAGGAAGACACTACAAGTTCTATATATAAGCCCATTCGTAATTCCGACTATGCACGCACAGTGTCAAAGGCAAAGGACCCTGAGACGTTAGCAAACCCCGCCTGGGCGTTGTTATGCAAATCTAGACAATGTCGAGACGAGACCTGTTTACAAGCCAGGGGCCTTCACCTTTGACACTGCACATGCGTAGTCGCTTATACTCGCCCCTTTGGGTTTTTACAAAGCTTATGATATCGGATGGTTACACTAGACTTGATATCCTGGTAATAAACCGTCCTAATTCTCACCAAATCGTCTTACATGCTGTCTTCGCTAATCCTTCTTCTGATCATTCCATAGTTCTCTCCAACTTGTAGCATTTCCATGTCTGATCGGATGATCAACGCCCCCCTCCCACACACATATGTCAGTGAGTCCCGTTATACTAATAGTATCAGTATAATAAACCTAACGTTACTTGTGTTATTACCAAAAAAGTTTATACGTTTAAGGTCAGAACCTGCGAGCAAGTCACGAAGGGAAAGTCCAAAGACATCTTATGTCTGAGAGATATGTAAGAGAGAGAGAGCAGAACACCAACCATAACTTACTTTCCTTTTTGCTAAGTCTCTGCATGATGCCATGTTGACGGGGCAAAGGTCAGGTCATGTTTTCGACGAATCACACACGCCATCTAGCGGATTTTGATAGCACTGCCGATGTTGCCAAAAGTTTCTTCTCCACTGCTTTACAGACATTTTGTTCATAAAGTGGAATGGCAGAGGAAGAGGTCATATAACCTGTGTAGAAACCTGAGATATCACTGTAATTTTCTATTGCTCCACGTTTTTCGGTTGTAATAAAATGGATCTAATCTGTATAATGTCACAATATGCTGGCAGTGAAATTCCAAAATTTGAAGTGTAGTTGTGCACTTGTGACTTCAATGCTTTGGTTTATTATAATCCCGCTAGTGCGGGACAGAGGAAAAATTTCAAAGCTCAGTAGTAGTTCCCCTCCACGGATATCATTAGTAAAAGGCGAAAGATATTTAGGTATTGAAGGGAAACATTGAGAAAATGCATGGCACGCACATGTCTGAAGACACGATAGTGACTGCACACAATACGTAACAGCTGATTGCCAAGTTTACTCAAAGCTATCGTTCACTTTTGTTTATGGGTTAGTAATTAGAGTAAAGTGACCAAAATGGAACAAATACTACGTAGAGATGAAAAATGATATTGATACCAATAATCCAATATGATATACTAATTGATCATAAACAGTGAGCCTGTTTACGATATCAAATAAAATGCATATCATGCAATATGTAGGCTGTGATAAGATAAAAACACTATTGGCTACTAATAGTGTCTTATTAGATGCTTGGTCTGTTCTGTCACAACGTCAAGTCAACGCAACAAGGTGGCCGTGCAGTGCTGAACTCTTGCGATTTCTGTAAGAAACGCACGTATATATTTTGTGGTGTCTTCCGAGTTTGGTCTCCCCATGGTATCAAGCGTGGTATGAGGTCAGGTCATATTTTCGACCAGTCACCCTCGCCACCTGGTGGATTCTAGTGGCATTCTTTAATTTCACGTTACTAAACGTTCTTATCCCCTGCTTTGCATAACGTGACAATTTTTTGACTATTGTCAGTACACACTGCATTTGTACAAAAAATGACGACAAACTTGTACAATAAATGCTTTATTTCTTGAAGAACACCTTTGCTTGTTCCTGTGTGAATGACTAGTACAAAGTGTGCATATCGTGGCGAATGAATGGAGCGTGATTGTGTTCTACTTAGTTACTGTACAGTGTCGGGGCAAGAGGGAGGGGGGCAGAAGAGTGATCAAAATATAGCGTGATGAAAATATAGCGGTTGAACAGCAGCCGCTAAAGCCGCTATAATAAAATCCCCGCTATATTAAAGTGATTTACAGTATGTTTGGTGAACAGTGGTGCGTGGTTTAGTGGATGGCGGTGAAATGGTTTTTGTGGAGTGTGTGATTTCAATACTTTTGAATTATTGTAGTCCCGCTGAAGCGGGACAGGAAAAATTTTCAAAGCTCAGTATAGTTCCCCTCCACGGATATCTTTAGTATATTTACGTATTGAAGGGAAACATTGAGAATATGCAAAGCACGCACATGTTTTACGACATGATAGTGACTACACAATTAACAAATGGTGATTGCCAAGTCGACTGAAAGCCTTTTGTTCACTTTCGCCTGTGGGCTGAGAATTTGCACTGAGAATTGCAATAAAGTGACAAATACAACGCATGCTACCTAGAGATGTTAAAAAAATCACAGTACTACTTCACCATGCACAATAAGTCTACTTGCTTTATCAAAAATACACATCAAATAATTTTGTTGGCCGCATGTTGATAAGATGAAATTACTAGTATTGTCTAATCATAGCTGATTGGTCTGCTACAACGTCAAGTCAACGTAGCAAGGCACACGTGGCCGTGTAGAGCTGCACTCTAGCGAGTTTTGTAAGAAACACACGTAACTGATATAACATATTGAGTACCATCATCATACAATATATTGTGAGTACCATCCTCATATAACATATTGTACCATCCTCATATAACATATTGTGAGGACCATCCTCATATAACATATTGTAAGTACCATCCTCGTATAACATATTGTGAGTACCATCCTCATATAACATATTCTGAGTACCATCCTCATACATGTATAACATATTGTGAGTACCATCCTCATATAACATATTGTGAGTACCAACCTCATATAACATATTGGATGACTCCATTTTGCTCATGGGGGAACAAGAGGGCACAGCCACTGTCCTTGACCAGAAAATTTACAATTGAGAACAGAATTCATTGACAGTTCAAAATAATAGACCGATCCCATAGTCCCTCCCAGTTTCGTAAAAACCTAGAAATGCAGAATAAAACTAAAAAATTCAAATATTTGACGGACATGCAGTAACTCATTAGTCGTACTGCTATTCTCTTATTGGCTGGACTGTTATTTGTGATGGACAGTAAGGACTGGTCTTTTATCCATGTTCCCCTATGACAGCAGATAATACAAAAGTGCAATCTGAGGCCATATCTTATTTGTTACTTCTATGATTTTAAAGAAAAAAAATTGCCACACTCGAAAAACAAATGAAAACAGAGTTGAGGGTAAATGTTTGTGCAGTTTTGGGGTCAGGTTTGAAGTCAGATTCAAACTTTCCTTCCTGCACCCATTTTTCTGTTATCCTCTTTCTAAATCTTTACTTGAACATGTTCAAAAACCATGGGAATGAACTGGTATGGCTTTACAAAAATAAATAATCATAAACTCATACTACACAGTGATATTTTGTTCAAACTAAAGCATTGACTAAGATGGCAACATGTCTTTTCATCAGCTTGTGACTGGTGTTGCAAAATTAATCTCCTTGATTCTACTAACTTCAGCAACATTACTTTAGTCTGGACAAGCAAATGAAAGCGTCTCTTATTTTACGTCATGATTTACCTCTTTAGAAATTTTGGTATTCTTCAACCAAAGTATAATACCAACACCAGTCCTGAGCAGTGTACATTAACTTTTCTTCATATAAATTAATCATAATCTCTTAAAGTAGGAAGAATATCCATTCAGGTTTACATGTGTGGTAATATCTGAAAATATATATTATCATAACTCACTGATTTATTATCTTTACATCAGTTCTACAATTTGCTGACGAAGATTTTTTTTCTTAACCTCCTCCCTGCTGAAGTAGCCTTTCGGCACAGAATTTGCACGGGTTATGGGATTAGGGAGCAGGGAGAAGGTTAATACTAGATTCTCCACTAACTATTGGTCCGAGCTTTGGAATTGTTACAGAGCAGTGTCCCCACAGTGGGAGGGGCAAACTTTTCACCACAACCATGGCGTCACTGTTCACATTGTAACACTGAGCTGTGCACAAACAAGTGTCCTTGTTGTTTTCTCTAGATTCCTGACTCGCAGACGCACTAAGATAGCCACCAGTAATGAAGATCTCCGACCCATATGCAGTGGCACTACTTAGATCCCACGGAGAATGTGGTTCAGCCAAGAAGTCATAGAAGTCTTCTTTAGGATTGTAGCACAGAATGCAGTCACTGACCACGTAGATCTTAGCATTAACTGTGCACGCTGATACACATTTGTACTGCCATGTTGGCAACGGCGCTGCAAATGTCCACTCATCTTGGGTGGGGTCGTAGCACTGAACAACATTAGTCACTCTATCAGAGGCAATCTTACCACCAAATACGTACATTTTCTCGCAACAAGAGGCTATGCCGAAACTACTGATTGCCTGTTTGAGGGGTGCTGCAGCGTTCCAACTGTTTGTCTCCTCGCTATACACCTCAGTCGAGTCTCTCACGAAAAACTCAAGACTGGGATCGGTATCATAAGCGAGACCACCGACAACGTACACCTGTCCCTGCAAAACTGACATGCCGTGAAGACATCGTTTTGTCCCAAGGAATGCCAGCATCGTCCAAGAGTTAAGAGATGGGTTATACCTCCATGCTTGAGCCATGCTAGAAGTACCCCCTGTAACAATCACGTCATCTCCAACAACGCATGCTGCAAATGCTCTGCTCTTCTTAAGGAAAATTTGTAACGGGATTGTATCAAGACAGTTGCCATAGAGGTCAAGTCTGTACATATTGCTTGAAACCTCGTCTTCCTCTTCACCTTCTCCTTTTGTCCATCCACCGAGAACAAGAATTTCTCCCTGAAAAGTCTGACAAGATCTTGCCTGTATAGATTGATCCTTCATCAGCTCCTTGAGTTCAGGAACCTCGACAAACTCTTTGTCTGTCTCTGTGATATCCTTGAGATAGCTCTGGTCCACATGTGAGAAGCGAACACACGCCAGAAGCTCCTTAAGGTGTTTTTGTCGTTCCTCAAGATCGTGTCTTGCCCAAAGCATGATGGCCTCGATCACCTCTTCCTCTTTCTCAGTATGAAGATCATCGTCGGAGACGTACGTCTTCAGGAAGTCCACAGGCAGCTCAAGGAATTCCTCAGTTGGGAAGACTTCTTCAAAATATTTCAAAGCATAGGTTCTTGCCATTGCAGACACATATGTACATAAAATATTCTCTGCCAATACCCAAGTTCCAAGACATGTTTCAGGAGTCAGGGATTTCAGCAGGAAAGTTTCGCAGTGGTATTCCACACGCCGTATCTGCAGCATGTTGGCTGCTTCATACAGTGGCTGGATGTTTTCAAAAGTGATGGCTATCTTTGAAGTGTAGGCGAAGTCCACCAGCAGTTGTAGTGCCTCTGCACTCTCCCCTCCTATCTCTATCTTGTCCTTCTTGCTCTCGATGTGACCTCCACAGAACATGGCGTAGAAGTAATCAGCGAAGGCGGACAGGACCAGTCGGTGACAGCGGATCTCCCTTCCTTCCGCACACAGCGTCACGTCAAACAGGTGACCCTCGGACCTCAGCTCCTGTAAGTTCTGGAGGAACCGGGGCGGATACCCCTTATCACCCTCGTACGCAAGATTGCCACCGTCCATGATAGCCTGACAAAGAAAAGGAAAATTGTTTGCCAAATCTGTAAAGATTCCATACAACAAAACTATATGGGGTGCACTTAAGTTGTACATGTAAATCATACTATAACGACAACTCAATAAAGATAATAGTAAAAAGTAAAACAGATAACGGTTAATGCCAGCATCATTGTTGAAGGAAAAAAATTAACCTGAAATGATAGTCAATGAGAGTTTATAGTAATTGACATTATAAAGATTTTATATATGCTAAGATAATTCCGCACATACAAATGTTGCTAACCAGGAACAGCAGGACATATAATATCAATCATAACAAAATTCAGGAAGGATTGTAACAATAAGCGCTTTCACACATTCTAGTACGTATGTGCGGTGTCAAAGGTGAAGTCCCCTGGCTTGTAAACAGTTCTCGACATTGTCTCGATTTGCATAACAATACCCATTTTCGGATTACATTTCATTTTATAATCTTACATGTTATTAGATGAACAAGGGACATGTACGTACAGTGTGATGGACCAGAATATACCCCTGTCCAGAATATACCCGTATATCTTCCGACCAGAGGTGTATGATTTCTGGCCAGCTGCACTGTATTGGGTGCCCCCTCCCCCAACAGTGCATGCCCACTTCCAAATACCAATAATTTGGCATTTATACATCCCTAAACTTTGAAAAACACAACTTAGGGCATAAAAATGACCAATGACAGATTACTTTATACTTACGCTTTTCTCAGACTTTATCTGACGAAAATGTGGAGAACCCTACACGAAACAGTGCAGTTTGCGCGCGAATAAGCCCTTTCGTAGATTGGAGTACGCATGTGCCATTGTCACGATCTGCATAACAATCTATGAAAGCGCTTATCACACGTGTTGGCATGCGCAGTGCGTTGTGGGACTTTTGACCTGATCTCAATCAAGGACTGAGTGCTTCAACAGCGGCTGTGCATTTGTTAGTGTATTTAAAATGTCTCAAAACGTTGTGGATTTATAATGTAGTTAATGATGATGATGATGGTACGTAATGTAGCTCTGTCGGTAGCAGCCTTACAGTTGGTACAAAAAAATAGTCAATAGGTAACTGGGAGACCCTGGTCCGAATCCGGGGAAGGGCATCCTGATTGGAGCTTCATTCGTCTTTCGGGAAGGACGTAAAATTGAGGTCCCGTGATCGAGGAGGTGCCTCGAGCACGTTAAAAAAAGGCGTCACAACAGCCTCATTACTCAGATGGGTAGTTACCTACTCGCTGTACTTCAGATGAATGATAATCGTCTACATGACAACGCATCATCTACTCAGGAGTAGTCTATCTCGTTGCCATGGAAACGTAATTACTAGTTTGTGCTAAGTAGTCGATTTACGATCAATCTTCCAATATAAGACATTTTGTTCGAATGGACAAGCATCTCGAAGCAAAATAAAGGCCTTAATTTCACTTGATTGAATCGATAATGACCTAACTGCGTATCATCATTCGGGCTGTATCGTCACCAGGTATCCGTGAGAGGAACTGATGTATCACTGTAATTTTCGATTGTTCCGCGATTTTCGGTTGTACAATCATCATATATTGATGCAATTTTGAAAAGTATCAAGTCACAACACGCGTGAACAATGGTGCGTTTTAAGTATGGTGCCAGTGTGAGTGCAGGGCGTCTTACTTTGATTTATTGTAGTCCCGCTGAAGCGGGACAGGGAAAAAATTCAAAGCTCAGTAGTAGTTCCCCTCCACGGATATCTTTAGTAAAAGGCGAAAGATATTTACGTATTGAAGGGAAACATTGAGAAAATGCATGGCATGTCTGTGTTTGTTAACACGAACATATCCATACAATACACCCTGAAAGAGTTGCCGACATATTTGAAAACCTGTAATTCACTTTTGCTTGTGGGTTGATGATTGCAGTAAAGCCACCAATACGTACAATAAATGCCATCAGGAGATGTTTTGGAGAACAAAATATTGATACTAATGTAATTTGCTACTTCATCGTTAGCAATGTATCCCTCTGCTTTGTCCAAAAGTACACATTGGATTTTACCAATGGTAATAAATGCCAGATAGTAAGTCCGACAATACCAGATTAACCTGGCAGTATTTGTTGTTATAGGCAACCAATACCAGACTTATCGGACTTTTATCGCTAGCAAGTAAACCCCATATTTGGTGCAGTGCCAACTTCAGTCCCTCTAATAAATTAAAGGTAGTCTCAAAGATAACCCTAAGAAGTACAAAGGTAAGTTATTATTGTACTTCCTCGGGCCATACATGTGTGCGTGTCTGTAAACCTATTCCAACGTCTACATGCATGTCCAAACGTTAGTTTTGACTATGTTTATTCACAATGTTGGACTCGAATTCTATAGTTTAATTGAAAAGACAACAGCGAATTAGGCACAGTTCCAAGTGTGTATTTCATCTCTAATTTATATATTCAAATGAATACACATGTCGACTGCTTGAAGATCATTTGTGTCATTTTTTTATTCAACCATGTGGATATAGACTCTACCAGACTCCATAGATTGCTGGAAAAAATAGTAGAATTTGGCCACATTGACGAAATGATATGTAATACGGGTTAGCCAGCCATACTAGGAGCACTACGTTGCAAACTGTACTCCCATGGTCGGCTAACTCCTCTTCCATATTATTAATAATATTATTAATAATCAGTCTATTCAAGTTATGCTATATTTCCAGCAACCCATGGAGTCCACCTATGTGGATATAGGCCTTTATAGCTTTTCGTTGGTTAGAAAGGAAACCATTTATAACATTCACTAGCATGGTGCTCCAGCACATATACATAATATAAAATGACATAATATCTTGTCTATCATTCTTTTAAACTGACATTTCATATCGGAGATAAAGCTTACATTCTAACGCTTAGGTCAAATTGTAACTAACGAGTTTACACATATGTACACGACACAAAATATAGAATTCAGTAAAACGATAGCCGTGGTATTTCAGCTGTTTACAACAAGCCTGAACAACATACAGATAAGAGGCATACTTGGCAGGTTAAGGATTTCAGTATCCATGTTGTTGTCTGTTAAAGGAGAGAATCTGGCAACAGCTCGGAGATATATACGCACGACCACAGCAAACGTATATGCATATCTTTAAATCATATATAAGCCACTAGTATCTGTGGATCGAAATATCAAAGCTCAAACTTGAACAGATAATCGAAAATTTCGAAATGCCATAAACGAAAGGCTTGCGACAAAAACACATCAGTGTAACGTTATACATGTGGCATAGATACTTGTGTACTTGTGGCATGATTAAATTTGTCCACCATCGATGCATTTTCCTTTATCAAATATTTGCCCGCATATCTTCAACCCTTTCTCAAGTTTCACTGCATGAAATAAACAACTCTTGACAACAACGCAAACATGGGCGCAGTCAACAGTTGCAGACGACAATCAGATCTAGATGGCAAAGGAAACCGTAAAGAAAGCTGCAGAAGGGGTCCTGTCTCCATCAAACGGTTGTCTTAGACTTTCAGCTCCTCAGACCATGCCTGGAACCTCTGCGGCCGGCCCTGCGTACCGTTTGGGTCCGTTCTGCGAGGTAAAGGAGGCCGCTAGGGGGCGCCGTCCTACTGGGTACCGGTTGTTGGATGACGACGTTGTTCTAGAGGGATGTGTCTGTCTGGGTTCGTCGCCTGATCCTGACCCGACACCTCGCTGCTCTTGTCGTTCTGTAGAGATTGAACATAAAACAGTCAAGTCTGACTGGTGTTACTAGTACTATATGAACTCATAAATGTCACACTCTGCTGCTGAACAATAATTAACGCACCTGGGCTGAGCAAAAATACGTGACCAATTTTTAAGGCAATATAAGGCCCATATAACTCTTGAAAACATAATATCTTACGGAACTACATTTACAGCATACACGATTCGTCTGAGGTTCGACCGCTTTACCTTTACAATAGACTATGTAGGGTTTTCGGTTAGGTAGGAGTTTTTCTCCAGTCTCTTTATCCGGTTCTTCTTCAACTGACTGTCAAATTAGGTTTGTGGGGATGGTCCAGTGCTCTGCGGTTGTACTTGACAGGATATGATTTTCCATGAACCTGTCTAGCCTTTCTTTGAACAAGAATACTGGTACTGTTTAACCACTGTTACTTCAACGGTTAGAGCATTGAACTCAAAACCAATAGGTCCCGGGTTCGATACTCACCATGCGCCGACGTTGTGCACTTGGGAAAGGCACTTTACACGACCTTCCCTGACGGTGGAGTGATACCCACCGAGCTACGTGGGTTGATCTGTCAAAATGCGTGCCAAAAACACACGACGGATTTGGTGCGCCGATGTGCCAACATTGACATCCACCAAGAACCATTAGTTTTTTCACTAACCGAGTTACTTGAACGTAGACATTGTTTAAGTGGCCGTCTACTATTATGTCCCGTAACTTGAGTTATGAAACGCATGTTCCGTTTTTTAATGTTTTTAAGGACAGTACTAGTGATTCTGACCAATCTTTTAATTGTTATGAAATACGCAAGTTAGCCCCAAGGGCTACGATGTATTTCAATCGAATAAACTACAAACATGTACACAATGTGCCTATCAGAACGAGTGTTTTGCTTGTCAACAATGCGAAGCGTTGGCAGTGTAACGATGGCATGAGTGCCAACATTTAGTTGGGGGTATGCGTGCTCAAGTTTCTAATGGGAACGCTATGCAGCCGTCACAGTGTCACCATTCAACAGGCCCGTAACCCGACCTCAGAAGCCCATTTCTGCCGTCCGTTTTGTTCCCTATGTTTGCACAAGGGGCCCTCTACAGGAACAGGGCAGACGTCTGGTCACGTCTTCAGCTCCAAAAGAAACATTTAAGGACTAAATCTTCAAATATCGTTGCTTAAGTGTTCAGAAAACTATAGCGACGGAATAACGTATGATAAGTGAGGTTGTCAGTGATTAAACCCCCTTGGTCGTCCATACCATACCACACATGTCCCCCTTTGAAAAAAATACACCGTTCAAAACTATAAAACAAAACCCACAACCGACACAAATGCGAGTACATGTTATATCTGCAGTTTTCATTCTAAACTACTTCACTCGTCGAGTTGATCCCTTACCTTTAAATCAACCATACATAACATATATACGTTATGTGCTACCATATGGAACGATGGTATGGACTCAAAGAACATATGGCAACTACAGACACCAAGAACTGACCTCAAGCTAAACAAACTCAGACGCACTCCAGCAATCGTAAACACTTTACCTGGCATCTTCCGTTGATTTTGGACCTTCACAGCAAACGTAGAATACTGCTTTGCTTTGGGAGGTACGCTATCTGATGTAAGATTGACCTAGCAGTAGCTGACTCTGTCCCGCAGACTGTTTGTGACCTGTGGGGTCAACGCTGTTTAAATACCGGCTATGAAGGGCTGGGGAAAATCTTTTGTGTGTTTAACGGTCCAATCGGCTCCGGACATGTTTCGCAAACACGGTCACTCTGTCCCTTACACCCTTAACCAAACAGCGTTATCTCGTTTCCAGAAGCTGTTTATTGACGCCGCTACTTTACTTAATTCTTCATTCGTAAGGCGTAAAGATATGTCGTTTTAATGCCACGCAGTTCGTGATCAAACCGCTCTATCATAAGATTTAATGTAAAGCGTAATCACCGGTGGGCGTGATTCGTAATGCATGAACTACCCCGTTTAGGCCATGTTGATTTGATTATATGGATGACATCCTCCGGGGACCCCAAAAGTGATGCGTGTGTGTGCGAATGAAAAAAAAGTATGCCTTCATTATGAAATCTGCGTGGTATACCAAACAATAGATTCTTCATTTTTGTTCCTTGACAACGTACTACTTCTTTGACTTTGGAATTGACTTTGGCATTCTACAACCGTGATTCAGTATCCATTTTCCGAAATATTTTTTTTGCAATTTACAGCATGTATTTTCTCATTTTGTAGCTGCCTTTTACGATTTACAGTACGGCCGAAAACTTCCTTTTGGGAAATTGACGAAAATTCATGCAAATCAGTAGCATACCAATAGTATTTTAGAAATCCGCTGCATTCCATGCGGATGACAGGACTCTCAAACATGGGACATATGTAACTGAGAAGGGGAGGAATATCGGAAACGTACAGGAATACAATGAATTGATAAGGCCTCAATACGGCTAGCAGAGCTTGGGTTTACAGCGGAGAGTGGGGCGGGGTCGGTCTTCGGGGCAGCGGCAGGGTGGGCCGGGAAAGCTTAGGCGCGCGTGCGGTGCTCGGTGGCGCGCCGATATACGGTGTCTGGACTCCCATGGTACCCTGACCCTACAACTCAAACTTCGCGGTCACCAGGGTCTGCCGGAGTGGAAATAGATACAGGGACATTCCATGGGGAGCCAGGTCACGAAGTGCAGCGTTGTTTTATATTAGGCCCCGGTCTGGGAGCGATTCCATATGCTCACCGTAAGTAACGGGTAGAAAGTTTACCAACCATAGAGTTCGCTCAGAGTTCGCCTAGTGGCACAAAGGGCAGCAGGTTGCATTGCTGTTTCAGTAGCGGGGTATATTTTTACAGGGAAGGGTTGCTAGCCATTCTCCTTTAACATGCTCGAGACACCTCCTCAAACACCGGACCCCCATTCGACGACGGGTGCAGCCCCAACCGAAATGCCCCTCCCAGGATTGAACCGAAGTCTTCTCCAACATTGTCCAAGTTACCAACCAATTGGAACCAGGAGCTCAACAGTGAGGCTGCTACCAGTTGAGCCTAAAACACGTCAAAACCCAGCCAGACCCACTCCTCTGCTTGGAGAGTGCTTATTACCCATGCCGGCGATCCATCCTAGTTTTAGTGACATGTTGTGACCTTGACCGCCTTGTGACCCAAAGGTAGACAACTGTTACATTTGCGTCATGAATTAACTATCTGACTAAACACGACATCTGCTTGAATGACCTAAAATGTCAAATGCTTCGGACAAACTTTCTCGGCTCACCCCCAAACTGCCGAACGATCAATATTTGTTTACGGCGCTATTGTTTATTTCAAAAATCTTTCAAGTCAATAAATACAAGTTCGTGAATCTTTAACTCTGACTCGTTACGATGTTCATGATTACAGAACTTAGTGCTGCTTTCACATGTTCTTGTTCCAATCCAGAAATGAATAGTTAATCAAACAATGTATATTAGCCCTTTAATGACCATTACAATTATGCATTTCCAATTCTTGTGAAATGGTTCAAAATAATATGATCTTCTCATTTCGAACTGAGAACTTAAGTGATGTTAGTGAAAAACTCTACTCTTGAGTCTAAGGTCTGTTACTAACATAAATCGTTGCTTTGAAAAACTCAGAGGTCTTGCGATAGTTTCACAATTATAGGCATCCATACATGGATGTATTTCTTACAAAATGTCTCTTACTCAACAACGTTTTATATTAATATCTAAGTATCATATCTATCACACTTTTGAAATGTTTCTTATAATTTGTCCCAAAATCAAGCCATGATAGATAATACAGGGACTCCTCTACAACTCCATGTACCAAATTTAATTTCAAGTCCCTTAGATTAGGACAAGAATGACAAGAATGAGGTTATGGCCAATTATAATAGGTTTATCAGTCGACCAATCAGAGAGCAGCAAATGTCATGGCGTCAGGTTGCCACGGCTACATCATGCCCGGAATGTCATCGCAGACCCAATCCACCTCATCAGCCACGTGATGCTCAACGTCAGCTTTGTGATGGTCGGGCAGGTGGACCATATCCTGGTGCCCTTGAGGACCTGGGTCTGGAACACCAGCAGCATCTTTCTTCTCAGATGTTTCAGGTTTCTTGTCGGACGGTTTCTTACCCTGGTCTGAAATGACAAGATACTTAGAGTAATGCACCCATAGAGTTACTCTGCCTTCAATTATTCATCTGCTATTTGAAGGCAAAATACCTTCTCACGACGTTAAATGAACCCAACACACTTATAAAGAGTAATCCATTCACGGTGTGCTTGGCCAAAATGGGAACATTGGAGGCTCATGCCATCTTTCGGACTTCAGTCAGTCAAAAAAAAAAGACCAACTGCCCAAATTGTCGAAAAGTCCTGTGCATTGTAGTCACTGTTAAATACACCGCAAAGTCCCAAACAAAAGGTGGGTTCAATGACCTGGCCATGGCTTTTCAGAAGGTAGGTTCAATGACCTGTCGGATTTTGTCTTCACCCTCTTCGAGGCCACACTGTACTGCGCTAGACTCAAGCTGTTTACAAATTCCAGCTTATCGATCTGTGCCGAAGAACATGTACTACTTTTCTGGACAAGGCAAGACAAAGGGATACACGTGCACGTGCACAGAAACAGTCCTAAACTCGGTTACTGATGACGTATTTTTAATTCAAAATCAGCCTTCAGTATTACGTTTAACGTTGATTATAGTTTGCAATTTTTGTCACCGATGACAAGCCAAGAAGAAGATTGTTTTCAAAGTATCTTACCCATTTTTCAGCAACGCAGTGGTCCCGTAAACAGTAGAAGTCAAGGTTGTTGTGAGACTATATGGTATATGATGTCTCCACGTCCGCTTCGCGCTTCAAAATGAGACCTCATGCACCAACTCCAGACGATGACGTCACACCATGACCTTGGGTGACACCATACGACTTTGCGGGGATTTTACTTGATATAAATGTTTTGTTTTAATTCTACAATCTATTGGTGTGGGACAATTTTAGCATATCTATATGTACAATATCAACTTTATATAATTTTTGAAAACGAAGTAAAGGTTTGTGTTTTGATGCATTAGCAATGAATACCATATATCTATTCAACTCCCCTTTGGGTGGAAAATTCCGAACGTCAGTGACCTGTACAAACTAGTTCTGACCTGCCAGTGCCTACGTGATCCGGCACAGGTATCCTTACATCAACACAGGTGTGGTACTAGTGCGGTACAAAATACACGGTGTAACATGGTGCAACTTAAATCATCATTTTTCTGTTGTCAAGTCGTTCCACAAAGCCAGTCACGTATTATGCGCGTCACGTCAACGAATCTGTGTGGTAACGTTGATTTGGCCATGTTGATTCCATTCCATGGATCACATCCTCTGGGAGCTCCAAAACTGATGCGAGCGTGTTAAAGAAGTTTGGCAAAAAAAAGTTGTATTCATTATGAATTCTAACTGGTCAGGAAAGTGGAGAGTAACACACCCATACCTCTGCCAATGTTCTTTCACATTTTCTTGGAAGCTTTGCTCTGTGCTCATGGTACATTTTGTGCAAGGACTAAAAGTTTTTTGACAAAATCAACACGTTTTTCGACAGAAAAAGAGGCATGCGTTAGTATTCGTTTGCCGATATTTTTGCTTATATACAATATAAGCTCGGCATACGATTTACAGCATGGTAGCAAACATTTTGTTTAAACGGACAAAAAGTGATGCGCGGATGTCACCTATATGACGTTAATCAAATCAGCATGACCAGACATTGGAGATCGAAAAGTTGGTGACCATATCCAGACAACAAATACTGGTAGGATCTAACAGTAGTAGTGCAACTCAAGTTTTGAGTATCGTGAGCGAGCTTAGACCCTACAAAAACTTTCCCAGTCGGTAAGGTGGCATACCTACAAGGATTAAAGGACAAAACCCTGTGTGGGATCGATACTCATTGGTGCACGGCGAGTGCGCATGTCAAGAGACGGCGTTAAACAATAGGGGTGAAAGGTTGTGCAGTGTTGTCTGTGTTCTAACAGCAGAGCTGCACTTCCGTGTTCAATAATGCCCTGTGCTGAAGCTAGTGACCCACTCAGTGACAATGTAGTAGTCCGTCTCACAATGGTTTCTGATCGCTTCAAGACAACATTTCTGACGGAATTGCTGCCCCAAATCAGTCGTGTACTTCGGAACACCACTGACTGCAAGTTCACACTGGCGAGTCCAGGGGTCGTCATGCGTCGGTAGGTATAAGTATTTGCAAGCCATTTATCCTTAAAGCCAGATTATTTCCAAAGGGATCAGAGATTTGATCTGTCATATCTACAACTAGGCTCACTACGATCCCAACTAAAGCTTGTATATGAATAATTCATGCGGTCACCTAACGTTAGAGATATTTGAAGAATAAACATTGCCTGTTCACGTTACGAAAACAAGATTTAACCGCCTACCACGTTAATCCTACATAACATACATGTACTCAGCAGCAGACCGAAAAGAAGTCGTTTTTCTCGTGTTTTTATTTGTGCTCAATATGTCTCCGTGAGACGCAGTGGTACAAAGGACTTAGCTGACCTGAATTATTAACAACAGTTGTACGTGACATGTCTTCTTCGTTCGCGATAGACTCGTGTTATACGTTTTCCGGTGACACTGACGTCTTTCACAATCTATCTACATATCTTTACGAAGTAATACACATGCACAATGGCCAGGACTAGTTTGAAGCTGAGCTCATATTTAACATTACTGACAATGAACTACAGTTATACCTATAGGGTTTGTTTTTCAACGTTGATTGTATACATTTTTACAGCACAATGAAAAGATGTTTTACCGTAAGATACGTTTATTTTATCTCTTAAGTCCATACGGATTGCACACTGGAAATCCTGTTGTCATTTCTGCATGTCCACAGCCACCTTAAATTGCACTCAGTTGAACACACAGTAACAGAAAGGGAAAGCTAGTTGCTTGGCAACGGTTCATGGTTCACTGCGCTTAGAATATCGCTTGAGTGATTTGCAGGATGATTATAAGTGTGGTCGTGGTGATGCAACATCACAGGTAGACAACTTCTTAACAGCTTGGATAATGGCTTCAGCAGCAGAAAACAGTGGACTACTAATGGCTTAGGGAACTTTTGGGTTTGAAATGAAACATTCGTTACATCTATAGATTGAGATCTATGAACATGTATTTGATATCGATGTTACAATTACATACGGCCATGTTGATTTGATTATATGGATGACATCCACGCGAGCACTTATTTCCTCCGTTTCGAAGAAAAAAATTTCGACCATGCTGTAAATGGTACAAAGCCCCCAGCCAAAGAACCTGGACCCGATAAGTTGAAAAATCGCTGGTGGGAAAGCCTGCAACGGAGGCTATGACTTGACCGGGTTGATGAAGAGACAGAGTTCGTCTCGAAAGCCCCCCAAAGTATGTAACTTTTTGTTGTTGTGTGTAATATTTAGATATTTGTCAGAAGGCATGCAGCTTTTATTTTTTCGTACGCTCGAATCAGTTTCGGGCTTTCCTGGAGGATGTCATAATCGAATAAAAAAAGCAAATTCAAAGTTGTTTGGTAACTTCCATGTTTAACCATCCAGCATGGCGAACAATGCATTAAGTCATAGTCACGTGCGTGCGAACACCACAGAATATGTTACATCACATGTCATTTATTTCATTGCAGACGACAACTAATTGGTTCCACACAGTCATTGAATTGATGGTCCACGCAGCTAGCACGTATGGGTGATTTTACACCACATCTACGAACCAAATGGATGGAACAACAATGGATAAAAGTCAGCGGTTGAAAAGACGGATAGCGTACGCTCAAATTGTTCTAACCGCCTTCGTAGTCTTCTTGTTACTACCGGGCGCGACACTGGTTATAGCGGGAGCCTGGATGATTTTTCACATGTCCTGGACGGAGGTACTCAGCCCCGGGAGAAGTGCTAAAACCGAAGCCGTTCTAACATGTGTTGGCGGTGCTTCGACAATAATTCTAGCCGCAATAATGGTACACACTCATCGAGACCACAAGTGGTTTAAACACGGAGTTTCCATGAAAGACATTGGCATCCTTCTAGCCGTGATCGTCATGTTAGAATTTGCAGTGGCCGCCACCTGCACAGTTCGCGAGAATATTACAAAAGATAAACTGGGAACAGAACTCAATAGAACCTTACAAGCGGTCAGACGTGATGTGGACAAGGCTCCGGACACTGAGTGGACGTTGCTGCAAACTTCGTTGGATTGTTGTGGCATTTGGAACTTCACCGATTGGGCTAACGGAAAAGTTGACAACGATTCAAATACAAACAACTCGTTCCCAGAGTCTTGCAGGTGCACAACTACCAATGAAACCAACTGTCACAAAACGCCAGACGGTAATTTTGGGGCAAGACCTTGCTTGGGAGCTTATTTGGGATTATTACAGAGGCAGTTTAATATCATTAGAATTGTGAATGCAGTAGCAATCGTGGTGCAAGTAGGATCTTTCCTACTGTTTGTGTGTGAAGGGTTTCGGCTCCACCAGGAAAGCAAAGTGGGCGTGTACGTGGCAGACCCGCCTGACGACCGGCAAAGTGATGAACGCATGGAACAAACTGTCGTCTGAACTTATTCAAATCCAAGCCGATGTTGGTGGTCATTGCATGCAGTACCCTTTTCCAAGAGATGCGTATTTTGTGCCTTTGCACAAGAGCGTGTGGTCGAAGCAGTAAGAAACATTTATCTACCAACATTAGTACCTTTTTACATGCACTTGGGCGGCCTTTAAAACTTGTACTGCCAACTGAATTTATATATGCTATGCAAAAGCAAAAATATCACCCACACAGGGACCGGTATAAACTGTTATAGACAAGCTGAAACAACGTTGAGCTTTGAAACTGTATGCTTTTACAATAAGCTAAAGAAAAATGTGAGCTTTGAAAACGTGACAAAAATGCTGTCGCCATGTTGGTTGGAAGAGCCAGACCTGTAAATTTACATGTGTGATGTTATAATAATCAGTCACTTAATTACATTTAACTTTGCACATTACAAATCTACCTGGAAACTTTCAGATCAACTTGTGAGTGCAAGCAGTATGTATCGAATATTCTAGTAAGGAGGCTCATTATTCTAAGTATGCATGCACAGAGAAATACATTGTGTGTAATATGTCAATGGCCCCTAACTTAAAAAAACTTGTCTTGAAAATGTCCAGGCATGTTTTGTTTATGTTCTAGCCTAAGATAAAGGCCCCTAGGACTCCTAGGGACCTTCACCTTAGACAAACTACCACAATGTAATTCGCTGCACATGCATACCCCTGAACTTTCTTATTCAGTGAAACTTTGTGGTCACACAGTAATAAGCACTGCTAAATGTTGTCCATTCTGTTGGATGTGAACATGAAAAAAAGAACTTCACCAGCTTCAAAATAACACAGTAGTCCTATCTTTAATTTGATATCATCACTTCAAGACACATTTGACACTCTGGAATGCACAATTAGTACTAAGAAGCAGAGACATGATCATCATCTTTGTTCACCGAACCTTAGATAAAACACAATAAGTTTGTAAATGATACATAGCATCATCGAATCTACTTATTCTAAAAATGCATTACTGGTATGTACTCACGAGGTACATTGACTCACATGTCTTGCACACAAAATTGTGGGAAAGTCGAAATGTACTTAGTTTTAATACTCACAACGGAACAGGGCTCGAAATACTTAACTTCTGCTTTTGGTATTTCAAGCCCTGCTCTTGTACCTTTCACATTACTGATATGCCCATTCAAGCCATACCTACAGTCACAGTACTGACTCACAAGATATTAGTACTTTTCCACATGTCACAATGGTTCTTTCACCACCAAGCCTTTAAAAATCATCAGTATACAAGCTGGTATTTTTTCACTTCAAAACAAGAATGAAGACAGTGTCTAGTTCTTATGGGCTTCAGCATAATGGATTCCAAGAAACAGAACGAAGCTTAGTGTACTGTATAACAGGAAAACAAAGCATACCACTGTTCATGTAAGACACACTGAAGGAGACTTAACACAATCTTACTGGAATTTTTCACCCAGTCTTTTCTGCAACATGGTTACAACAATCTTATGCAAACAATGATCAGCCAATCTTACGCAACCAATGATCAGTCACATTATAGTTTTCATTTTGCTTGATAAAAACTCTTTTCTCTCCTTCATGAATATTGTACTGTGGGCAACAACAACTAACATCAACTGAACCGCATCTTATCTACTTATTGTATAGACTGAACACTAATGTTTGTATTCCCCAAAGTCCCGTTTACATATAGCCGAACATAGCCTCCCAACCTTCCCCCAACCATGGTGGTTCGGGAGCTAGGTCGGCTGGTGTTCAGCGCGGTTGGCTGGTGTTCGGCTGCGCTGAAGTTTTCAAAACATTTGGCTGTGGACAGGAGGTCTGGATTAGGTTGGCCGGTGGTTGGGATTAACTCAGTAGTGGTCAGGGTGTGTTTTGGAGTCAAATTTGACTCTTAATCTAAAACTGGACAGTCCGCTCCCGATGGTTGGGATCCATTTTTGGCTATGTCACAGTATGTGTAACCGGGGCTGTAACTACAGGAAGCACTTCTGGATACTACTGACATTAAGACACAGACTTGGACGCTGCCTTTCCTTGTTACTGTATGGTTCCATAAATGTATTTGTTGCAGAGAGATCAATGCCAGGCTAGTTGTTTACTGATAAAGCAGAGATCTAGATCTTAATGGATATATGTGTCCACACAGAGTGTGTGCTACCATTTGAGGTACAGGACATGTACGAGTTGCAGCAATGATGAACGTTACAAAATACTTTGGTGGTTGGTACTCCAAAATACTTCTCTACTCCCATGAAAAGGTATGAATGTGCAGACCTGTTCAAAAGATCTGTCTGGTGTTGGTGTACACAAACTGTACAGTACTGCTATGTGGAAAAAAGTCCCCAAGTTGACATTAACCCTGTATTTCTGTGTGTATGCCTCTGACAGCTCTCTAGTTCTTTTAGTAACAGTCCCTGGATATGTTCTACTCCCATGAAATGGTACATATCACGAATGTGCAGACCTGTTCCAAAGATCTGCCTGGTAGCGGTATACACAACCTGTACAGTACTGTAACAAGGAAGAAAGTCCCGAAGTCGATGATGGTTGACATCAACCCTGCATTTTTGTATGTGAGTCTCTGACAGCTCCAGTTCTTTTGGCAACAGTCCCTGGAAATAGTTGGCAGCTCTACTTGGCACCCGTTTTACTGTGATTCACGGACGGCATTCCGAGTCCCCCCTCCCCCCGGCATCCATCCTTAAACCATGTCTACACCATCCCGGGGACCTCCCCCTCCTCCCAGCTGGAAGAGCGCGGCTTTCTGGGCTGGTCAGGACACGTGGGTGCCTTGGGGGGCTGGCTGGGGTTGTCCTGGGGTGGGGCGGCGGTGGACGGTGCATTCTCCTTGTTCTCCTCTACTGTCACCTGGATGGACTTCCCACTCAGAACCTCCTCTGTTTAAAATAGATAGAGAAGTAGGTTATGTCAAGCATAGAACATCCGGGCACACTATCACTACCTAATAATAACCAAGGGATGCCCTACATTTAGTAATAGGTACTAAAATTAGGTCATCCTTTAAAAAAGTCAAAAGTATAATATAGTCGTTACATGCTTTTTCTTCTAGCACAAAATGGTGGACAGTGGAGGTTACACCAGTCTTTTTTTTTTCCTTTCCACTTTTAATTTTCATATCTGACTTGTTTTGGTTTCATCTGTTATAAAGGTACAGCAAGGGTGGAACTTTTGTGTTCTTAAATCACAAGACAATGATCATGGTGTAATAAGTTTATCATACAGATACGTGCAGGTGACTGAGGTCTGCTGATAGCCACGGTTCTACAGTTAAAAGGAGAAGAATCAATGTTACAAGAAGTTGGGATATGAGACCCAACCAGGTTGTCAATCCAAATTAATTCAACCAATTAGAGAGTGGCTGGCTGCAAGTTAGTCAAATTTAAACTTTTTTGTTTTGCATTCCAGTGTTTTGATAGAGGTAGGTGGGGATAAGGGATCATGATCAAATCAACGTCATTTTAAGATATTTCAAAAGACTTTATTCTTAAAAGAGCGTCGAGTATATTCTAAAAAGAGCTGCATAAAGACTTGGCAGATATCCATCCTTTCAAACCATCTATTACCCACAACTATTTCCATTTGACTCCTAATGACATGTACAAGAGACATTGATTAGAGCCAGAGTATCAGATTACAAACTTTCCACTCCCTTTTTTTCATGGCATATTTGATCAGGGTGACCTTATGTAAATGGCTGCGTGTGCGTCATTTACATTTCTGATTTGAGTGCTATTACACCAGGAGGCAAGTATTCCTCAGACAGTGCCAAAAACAAGGAGTAACATCATCAACCTTCTTACAGCTGTGGGTATATCTGCGCACCATCTGGTTACATTGATTTTATAAAGAGCTAGCACTAGCAAAAAGAGTTGAGCATTCTGGTTACATGGGCACAACCACTGTGAACTTAATGATAGACTTAATCCCTACTTCAATTAATCACTTCTATTTTCTACTTTGATGATGATTTTCTAATTCATTTGCTACCTTTGCCAGAAGGTTATGTTTTCGATGCCATTTATGGTCAGCTGGCAGGGAATGTTTATGTCATATGTGCTTGTTTGTGGGCCTCTTAGTGGCTTTCTCAGGTACTGCAGCAGTACTTCTGGCTTTGATATTTTGTGTTCTAGACATGCAATGCTCGTGCTTTTTTCGGGGTTGATAGCTCTTGTAACCACTGAAAAAATAACAAGCATTGCATGTCTAGAACACGGGATATCAAAACTGGAAGTACTGCTGCAGTACCTGAGAAAGCCATTAGGAGGCCCACAAACAAGCACATAAACATACCCTGCCAGCTTTTTTCTGCACATGTGACATAAAGCCACACCAAATGAGAAAGTTGCCTTGACTGTTATATTGAATAGAGTCTAAGTCTGCAATCTTACTACATTGTTGTGGTAAGATTTATAACACACTGTAGCTGTTTTACCAGTCACTGATCAAATGGGTCAGCCAAGGTTCCGCAGTAAGGAAAAGATAAACAGCCGCTTCCTGCATCGTCAAGTAATCCCTTTTCCTAACACAGGATATAAATAACCTGGATTATTCAAAATCAATCTACACAAGTACATTGTAAAACATGCCAACCATTGCAAAGTCTTAGACTCTATATGAGATACGTCTATCCCAATCCCAAGTGTTTCCCAATCACAACAAATTTTGTAGGTTCATGTATAGGGAATCATAACTACATGTTGAGTAGATCATGTAAAAGTCATGTAAGAAATATGAACATAACATAAACTGACTGCCAAAAACCCACGATGAAAACAATGACACTATGATACTTTAAGAGTGGTGGGAAAAAAACATAATTTTTCCCAATCCTGGGACACACTGTGACAATAACAGGTTTGGTTCAAATTTTTGTATCCCTTACTAACACTAACAGGCATCTCTTGGTGTCCCCTGATCGCCAACAGGAACTGGCAAACAGTTCAGATCTGACCACGGTGCCCTTTTAAATGGAGGGCAATCAGCTATTTCACTTCGGAGTCGGACTGCTCAAAGTTGACTTATCATACTTGAATCTTATTGCACAATTGGTGCATTCTTTGTATAGCGTAATTAGTGTCTTGATTTAGCATAAGCAAAGTTAGTCTGCCTGAATCTAAGTTTCATAATAATAATACTGTACAGTGCCTTTCTTAATGGTACCCCCCATGTAGGCCCCTTACAATGGAATCAAGGTGGATAGTTCGCCCAAGTACAACAAACTTGTTTTTCAAATACAGAGTCTGAAATCTTGTTCCTTCTAGCTGGTTGGAAACGAAAATAAACCTCTAAGAAAGTTCATGATCCCTAGAGTGAAATATACTGTAAGAGGGGAAATGTTCACAGGCATTCAATTTTGCAGCAGGGAGAAAGGGGAGTGTTTGCGGTGGTTTAAACTTTGCAGTTGAAACAAGGGGATAGGCGGACAGAACCAACATTTTTGAGGTGGTTTTAAATTTGCGTTGAAGAGGTCATGTTGAAAACTGCGAACATAAAACCACTGAATATTTTCCCGTTTACAGTACTGGGTAAAAGGGAAGCATTGGGAGGACGATAGATAATCAAGTCGGGATACACAACAACAGAGATTATTAGTACTTATGTTAGCAGCTGGACACATGCTGTTACATAATTACTCCAGAAACAATTGTTGTGATAATTCATTAATTGGCAAGGTGCATTTCACGCCAAACAAAAGTAACTCATTGTTCTGATGGATGATTGGAAAGTGTTGGCAATGTAAAGTTAGCGAATAAAACTTCAAGGATAATACAGCAAACTGACACAAAAACCCTTTACGATAAATTTGGAAATGTTTGCATTGGTTTTGTTTTCATGGTGACCTCTCCAATGTAAAATCATGACACTGTGAATATGCGTTTCCAAATTGTATTGATACTATTCTACAGAAAAAATCTGTACACAATTTGTTTCAACCACAAACTGAAAACACAGCCAAAACCTCATTTCCCCTCCTACTGTGAAATTAAGTTCCTACGAAAATAAATGAATTTACAGTATGCTTTCTCTTGTATGTCAGCTGACTTTTCTTCAATAACCTTGATCTTGATAAAACCTACTTGGTCAGCAGAAGTAAAATATTATTCCAATTTTACAATGCTGACGCTGTTGTTCTATATGGTCATTTTAAGTCATTTGCATGGGGAGTCATTGACACAGAATGCATACACAAGACACGTTGATATCTGAAATATATATGAGTATATATGAGCCTTGTAAACGAACCCTTGTAAACCAGTGTCAACATAGCCTGAGTCTGTTTGCTTTTCCATTCACTGAGTATGCAGAAACTAAAAACTCATACAAATTATCACCTTCATTCAGCTATGGGCCAATTTATGAACCAAAATCTATCTATACAGATGTTACCAGATGTTAGCAGAAATAGAGGGCCATGTAAGTAGATAAGCCTGGCATCAATTAGATCATGTTGTGAATCTGAACCATCTTTCAGCAGTCCTGGCACCAAGCCTGAGCCTATCCTACATTTGTGGGTCAAATCTCCAGACAAAATATAAATAGAGACCATAATGTATCATCTGAACATTCCTCCCTGTTGCAAGTAGTTTTCCATGATGCCCTTCTACTAAATTGATTACCACTAATCATATGTTGTCAGCTGATATGTTGTTTACTCCCAGCAGTGCAGTGCAGGGCACAGTGACACACACTCACACGAACAAAAGCTGTCCATCTCCCTCTACCCAAAATCTCTTTGTCTCACAAGGGGAAGCTGAACACAACCAAGGAAAGCACAATTTACCTTTCACTGGCAACTTCTCCACTGTAGTTGGTAAAACCATGTTGAATCGGGTTGAGTCAAGGCAAGTCGACAGGAGATTCGGATGCAGGAGCTTGAGCGTTTGGCACTGTTCTGTGTCAGGCTGGATTTGCATATGCTGAGTCTCGCTCAGCAGGGGCAATGACAACCCATGCTGGGCCATACCACCTGGCTAACAATGGAGGGGGGATGGGGGTACACAGTTCTTGTGGGATATGCACAATCTTTTAAAACTTTTCTCAGACAAATGTATGCCTTGAAATAGGTTGCCAAAACTTGGCAAAAGCAATTTTGACTGTAAATGTTTGCATGTCTTCAGTACAACAGTTACTGGTATAATTTCATTTTTAATTTGGTACAGCTCAAATCTACATATAGGCACAGTCCATTTGAGGGAGGGGTGTGATGATATTTTGGTATTTTTCCACAAGTTGACCGAGATACAACCTGGGCCCAAGGATATGGGTCCAGAATTAGGTTATTCAGCGTCATTTTAGATTGCCTGTACTTTTCCATGTTTGGACAATACCATCGTAAGGAGGTTCTATCTCCTAGATCATCTTATGACTTATCATCTATGAGGGACATTTGATATATACTATATAATATAGGGCTAATGTCCTTGCATATAGTGGAAATGTAATTTTATTCCATTCATGTTTATCAGGAGTGATGATACCCTGGAATGATGATGATGTTCATCATGTAAAAAAAAACCAAACTTCCAGACATCCTAGACAAAGACAATGGGCTTAAAGAGAGGCAACTTGGAAAAACAAGACCATAGATTGTTCAACTGATACAGCAAAAGTCCAGTAAGAGAACTATTTGCGGAGAGAGACTCGGGAGCTATAATAGGTCTGGATTCCAGGCTAGCTAAAAGCAGGAAAATATGGCACCAAGGAGTTTGAAGTAATGTATGCTTGTATGACCATATGTATTAAAAATGTGCACATTGCTTCTATCATGGAATACCTGTCATATGCAAGTTGAATGATATACAAAAATTGCTGTGCATCCTGCTACCTGAATCTTTGAATCTCCTGCGCAGTGTGTAATTTTTAGTAGGTAGGTAGGTGTGACAGTAACAAAGCTTTGATCATTGTGAAAATACACAGAAAACCCCCCTGGATGAAAGCATTGTTACATCATCAAGGCTTATCAACAGTTACAGCTGTGCATAACAAATGAGATGCTATTGTTTTATTTCATCATCAAATATTGATGCACAGGATATTGCGCTAACGAGGCAGTCCCCATGGGAAAGGCAACACCAATTACCAGGTATAATTAATGGTGACAGCATGTTTCTTTAGAAATCTGATGCAATCAAAATTGCTGTAAATTGAGGGAGTATGTTTCAATAACATGGCAACTTGTACTGTGATGAAAACAGTCCTGAGCTATATCATAAAATGAAACCCCAAAACACGACTCTCTTTTTTTGTGGCCACATTTATGTTTTTAAGATCTAACATTTAACAGTATTCCAGCAAGGTACAGTATTCTAAGAAGAAAACTTATATAGCATAGGTGCCAGTCTTAATCAAAGATGTGTATCATCAATCTTAAATATCAAATAGTTATTTCTTTCCTTAAAAAAAAACGTGTAAAAAAAGGGATTTGATAAAGTGAGACCTGGAATCTGAGAGTCGATTATGATTTCAAACAGGACTGACATAGATTGTAATTTGTAGCTAGATGACATACAGGATCATCAATCACTAAGTGACTGATGGCAAAAGAGAGGGCTTATTGCATATCATATTTCAATAGGGCTAAAAACGCCACCTGCATATGCAGGTTAGTTTAAATGCTGCAGGTAAAATTGGGGTTGTGCAGATACAGTGTTCTCGCCAGCCTGAAATTTTTACCCGTCATTGCAATTTTGCTTCTGGGAACAACATATCGAGCGCCGAAGGCGCGAGGCGTCGCGCCGGAGGCGTGACCATTGTAGGGGGGTCCGGGGGTATTCCCCCCCGGAAAATTTTGAGATCTAGACCCTCTGAAACGCTATTTCCTGCATTTTGAGGGGCAAATTTCCTGGTAGAATAAGCTTAGTTTAATGACATGTCTTTCGGTGAAAAATTACACAAGGGTTTCAGGCTTAATTTTTTTGGGAGGCGTGCCGCATGCCGTCATCGCGGAAATATCGAATGTTCACAACTTCACGCACAAGCTACACTTCTATGTTGTATACAATCGGCAAAGAAAATAAAATTTAGCACAGCAAAACTTTATTACGTATCAGCTACGTCCTACAAAAAATACACACAGAATAAGTTGGCAAAAATAAAACACAACTTTTCAACACTTGATCCGTATGCGCCCTGTAATTATCAAACATAATGAGGAATTTGACACCCTACTTTGAGAAAGAACGCAATAAAGACGTCCATTTTTTTGTACCATGTTTTCCACGGTTAATTTCTCCGGTAACTGCACTGAATGTGTTCAAAAGTTGTCGATTCAAGCCTTCCAACAGCCGGTTCGTCGTGCGATCCTTGCGATTCCCTGCGATTCCCGCCATTCCCCTAACATCTCGCAAATTCACGCTTAGCTGAAATCTCGCAAGTAGCGAGACTCGCATGTCATTGGTCGTTTTTTCTTGACGCGACGGAGACGTGCGCTGTGATTGGTGGATTACAATATCTGACGCCTGTTTACCATTTCTTGCGCGGGAAGAAAGCATGTAATACTCAGCCGCCGCGGCTTGAACTTTAATACTGTTTACACAGATTACAGAAAGCCTGATTACTATAGGAGTATTTCTGAATTTTAAGGCTTCTTTGATGACAATAACTGACGGTGAACCGAGAGGGACAAAACAGAAATAAACGTCAGCCTGATGCGACCGGCAAAAACTGTAGTGGGGAGGGCGGCGCATGACGCCGAGTTTTCGGCGGCCACCAAATATTACTAGCAACCACCACGGCGCTCTCTGTGTGTTGCTGGGGTTGTCGCCGGCGGGCATTAGAAATGATCTAGATTGCCCTCGTCACGAACTTCCGCTGATCCTCTGGAGTTTTTGAAAATTCTAAGCTCTGTCTAAATATCTTCACACACCGATTTTTGTCCATTAAATATGACGGGTTGGGCAAAAATTTTGTCCGTCATGAGCGACAAAAACCCGTCAAATGACGGGAGGACGGGCGCTGGCGAGAACACTGTGCAGATATATCTGATATCTACCTGCACTGGCCTATAAAAGCAGTCTGTGACACTAAGGTTATGTACAGCCAGTAGTGGCCTGAACTTGTTTTGCTTTAACTTAAACTTTAAGTTTGGTGATAGAAGCATCCTCAAATACAGCAGATAACAAAATTCAAAACATCCTCAATAGCATGTCTAGGACAAAAGATACAAAAAATTGAAGTTCTGCTGCAGTACCAAGGTCAGCCACAAGGGGGCCAAAATCACCCTTGACCTCCCTGTTCACAACACTTACCCACAAACCAAATATCACCACAATCCATCCAGAGGTTCTAAAGTTATTGTGGAGACAGATACACCCAAACAAACCAATACCTTAATACCTCAATTTTTCACGAGGGATACTTTCTTCATAGATGAAAACAAAATGCATGTTAAAACTTGCCTGGTGCATGTAATTTTCAATGTTACTTGTACCAGGTTTGCAGAAGAAACGATTTAAGGCCTGTACTTCAGTCTCATTCATATTTTCTCAGATTCTAGTATCAAATTACAAATGGAGGCAGAATAAAACAAGTGACAAACCTGTTCGCACGCAGAAGAGGTCTGTGTATCGCTTCTGACACTGCATGGTCTCAGGGTCGACGTCTGACGACCCTCCGAACAGAAGAAACTGGTCCGCCACCACCGTGGCCGTGTGCATGCCGCGTGGAGCGGGTTTGGCTCCGTGAACAGCTGGCTGCAACCATTCTTTAGTTTCTGAACAGGAGAAGAAGACATGTGTCACTTCAGGAATAATCACAAAGAATGATCAATATATCATGGACAGTTGATCATGGACATCAGCTCCTGCAGTTCCAAAAAAGTCGCTAGCGGGCCCAAACCTACCAGAATTTCTTAAGTTATTGTGTACATGACAACGGTATGCAGACTTACTGTACATAGCGTCAGTCTTCTCTGTCGTTAGTCGACCAGTAGAAGAATAGTTCAGTCAGCTAAACTGGTTCGAGATTACTTTTTTCTTTTGGTTGTGTAACAGAGAAATGTGTTATTCATTTATGTACCTACCATTTACTATTCATGGAACCAGACAATGACACACACACACATGAATCTGCATACTTGTGTCAAAGATGTTGAAGTCTGCGAAGTGTTGGTCCTGAAGACCCCTCCCTCCTGTGATGACCATCCTGTGACCGACCGCTGTGGCCGTGTGGAAGGACCGTGGCTCCGGCTGCTGACCGCTGGCTTTACACTGCTGCCATTTCATTGTCTCTGGAAAATAAAAAGCCACAAAAAGGTTGAAATGTGAAAGGAAAGTTGAATGTGTCTTCAATTGCCCGTACATACAGTCAAATCTGTGTAAGGACTACCTGGCCATTGTGGCCACTTTTTGGAGATCCCTTAAGTTATTTTTGAAACTTTTCCTATTGACCGAACCATTAAAAATCTTGTCTATAGTGGCCACTCATCTACTGTGAGCATTTCTGTAAATACCTAGATTGGCCACTTTACTATAGACTGGTTTTAGTGCACTATGTTTACATACCCTGTGTGGCTCAAACTGTGCATCAGAATTCAATATAATGAGAAAGTTAGGGATCATCAAAAATGTCAAAATAGAAAGTTTTGAAACTTTCTTCATTGTGTTGAATCACAAATTTCACTTTCACATGAATATTAGATCAATAGCTTTTCATTACTTTGGACTTTTTTCTTAGGATAAAAACCTTTTCTGCTCACCCGTATCAAGAACATACAGATCATTCTTTCTTGCCTCCCTGTCTCTTCCTCCAAAGACCACCAACTTTTTTCCGACAGCACACAGAGCATGGGCTGCTCTTGGTGTGGGTGCTCCCAGCTTGATGGGTTCAGGGTTCTCCCATGTGTTCGTCTCTAAAAGGTCCGAAATCAAAAAGATTGATCCATATCAACATCTTGCATCACAACACATGTAAATACTAGAATGGCAACATTTTCGGGAAAATGCAGGATATTCCCCTCCCATTACGTACACCTCAAATATGACATCGTTAAGCATTGACTGTAAGGGTATTATGAAGTTTCTGCATAAATTATGCAAACAAGGCCCTCATTAGCATAATTTATGGCCAGCTTTTCTGACCTTTCCTAATGGTACCTACATCTCAAATGACATCTGACATCTGCAGCTTTTACGGTAAGGGAAATACAATTTTCTGCATAATTTATGCAAATAAGGTTGTCATTAGCATAATTTATGTCCAGGTGCTTTCACTTTTCCTAAATGTACCTACATCTTCAAGATGACATCCACAGCTTTTACGGTAAGGGAAATACAAGTTTATGCATAAATTATGCAAATGAGGTCCTCATTAGCATAATTCATGGACAGGTGTGATCACTTTTCCTAAAGGTACCTAAAGCTCAAATATGACATCTCCAGCTTTTACGGAAAGGGAATACGAGTTTCAGCATAAATTTTGCAAATGAGGTCCTCATTAGCATAATTCATGGCCAGGTGCATTCACCTTTCCTAAAGGTACCTACATCTCAAATATGACATCCACAGCTTTTACGGTAAGCGAAATACAAGTTTCTGCATAAATCATGCAAATGAGGTCCTCATTAGCATAATTCATGGCCAGGTGTGATCACCTTTCCTAAAGGTACCTACATCTCTAGTATGACATCTGCAGCTTTTACGGTAAGGGAAATACAAGTTTCTGCATAAATTATGCAAATGAGGTCCTCATTAGCATAATTCATTGCCAGGTGTGATCACCTTTCCTAAAGGTACCTACATCTGAAATATGACATCTGCAGCTTTTACGGTAAGGGAATACGAGTTTCAGCATAAATTATGCAAATGAGGTCCTCATTAGCATAATTCATGGCCAGCTGCATTCACCTTTCCTAAAGGTACATACATCTTGAAGATGACATCCGCAGCTTTTACGGTAAGGGAAATACAAGTTTATGCATAAATTATGCAAATTAGGTCCTCATTAGCATAATCAATGGCCAGGTGTGATCACCTTTCCTAAAGGTACCTACATCTCAAATATGACATCTGCAGCTTTTACGGTAAGGGAAATACAAGTTTATGCATTAATTATGCAAATTAGGTCCTCATTTGCATAATCCATTGCCAGGTGTGATCACCTTCCCTAAAGGTACCTACATCTCAAATATGACATCTACAGCTTTTACGGTAAGGGAAATACAAGTTTCTGCATAAATTATGCAAATAAGGTCATCATTAGCATAATTTATGTCCAGGTGTGTCCGCCTGTCCTAAAGGTACCTACATCTCAAAGATGACATCCGCAGCTTTTACGGTAAGGGAAATACAAGTTTATGCATAGATTATGCAAATTAGGTCCTCATTAGCATAATTCATTGTCAGGTGTATTCACCTTTCCCATAGGTACCTACATCTCAAATATAACATCCGTACCATGTAACATAAGGTACATATAACTTTCTGTAATACCATTAGTAGAGCTAGCACCGCACATCTACTTGGTTTTTGGCAGAAGAAGAAAGAAGAAGAACAGGCAAGCAAAAACAGTATATCCCCCTTCCCACTGGAAGGGGAATATAATTAAGCACATGAGAGTTCCAAAATGGCAAGATGTTCTTTCATTTTCAATACCAGTTGACCTCATTCTATACAATTAAAATGGCTTTGCTGCATGCAGGACATACAAAATGTTTGAGTGATTACAGTGTTGTTTAAGTCATTCAACCTTTCAAAACGTATGTCTGGTCTACTCTCACCCACCTGTGTCAAAGATGTAGAGGTCATCATACCAAGTGAACTTTGCCCCCTGACCCACATCTTCCTCCTCTTCCTCATCTTCACTCATGGTGGACTCCTCTGTGTCAAACCCATCCTTGGGGCCAAAACCACCAAAGAAGTATACCTTATTCCCAACAGTGGCTGAAGCTACTTTGTCCCTGGGACTCGGGGCTGGCCCCTGTGTGTCAGTCACCTCCTTCCACGTCCAGGTATCTGTAATTTTACATGGAGAATACATAGTTGACATACTTAGATAAACAATGAAAAAAGCAGTTCTTTTTTTCAGCTTGCTTTTGATTTTATATTTCTGTTAGTTCAAGCTACCTAGGGATAAGACCAGACTGATAGGATTGATCAAGAAATAGAACTTTCTTGGTTTGATCCACTGACACAAGGGTGCATCCCTACTCTTAGGTGGATTCTTTAACATGGTTAACTTAACATGTGAACCTCCTCAAAATGAGCCCTTCAAACTTCGATAATTCCGGTAGTGTGCAAGTCGAGTAAGCAACAAAAGCCAGGATTTGAACTCTCGACCTCAAAGCTGGGTTACTCACCTCTAGACCACTTACGCTATTTAAGATGTTAGAGAGTGAAAAATGTATCAATCAGTTAAATCAAGAGGAAATTGTAGTTACCTGTGTCGAGAACGAAAAGGTCGTCTAACCAGCCCACATCGTGGCTCAGCCCTCCAAACAGGTACAGTTTGGTCCCGACAGCTGACATTGTAGCTGCGGAGCGAGGGCACGGCAGCTGACCTTTCACCTGCACACTGCTCCAGGTGCCTTTCTCTGTATCACAAGGGTAAATAATAAATTAATGAAAAGGTTTTCCTCTAGATCTGTAGAATTATCTGTATGACTGAAGGAGACCATGATTTACTGTAGGGTTGTAGCCTGCTGTTATCGTATGGTGAACCAGTTTACAGTCACACTGTTATGTCCAAGCTCTGAGTTTCAATTTTCGAAGAACAGATGTAGCGATTTTGTCTTCAAACATCTGCTTGGAGATTAGTCAAATACAAATGTACTGTTAATGTTCACTTAAGTTCATGTGGTTTTAATTTCGTGGTAGGGAGAAAATGGAGCATTCGCGTTTGAGACAATAGTAGACAAGGGGGTAGCGTAAGGGCAAAAATTTCACGGTAGTTTCAAGTTTGCGGCGAAGAGCTAACCACGAAAACCGAGAACATAAAACTGCAAGCAGATGCAGATGGTGAACATTTCATATTAAATCTCTGAGCTTTTATATCAAAACCTGTACGGGACCAGAGTATTATCATATCCTCTTCTACTTTGGGTTTGGCTTCAATTGAATAGCATTGGATTAACGAGGTTCCATAAAACCCCCTGGATCCAGGTAAAATTATCTGCTCGGACACTTACAACTTGCAAGCCACATAACAACTGCTTTTATACTAGAAACTACCTCCTTTCAAGTCGTGGCCAGATACAACCAAGGTGGTTAAAATTGATACAAGTTCCTCAAGTGGAAGAGAGAAGAGGTAATGCTGTTCCTAACAGTGTAATTTGATTCCAACAAGGACATTATATAGCGATATAAAAAATTATGTCCTTGATTTGAAGAAATAAATATTTTTCATCCTAGATGTTGGAAATTACAGCGGTCCCGGCTAAATATGGGGCGCCAAAAGTATGTGTGCATGTTGACTTCACTTAATCTGTTTGTAACTATTTGTCATCTAAATTAACTGACATAAATAACCTTTACTAACCCACGTCATAGCTGATCATCCCGTTACTCTCTTGAACTCCCTCCAAGACTCCTCCGAAGACGACCAGCTTGCCCCCCACCCCACAGGCGCAGTGTCCCTCCCTGGCGGGAAAAGGGCTGGGCTGTCCCGAGGGCTTCCATTCCACAGACGCGTCGTTCTGTAGACGCTCCCCGTATGCCAGACCCTGTGAAGATGCTTCGTTCCCCATCTCTCTGCGTTAATATCTTAAGGTAGTCAGAGATATCTTCAAGACTTCTCGGAGCTGAGATCGCAGAAGCACGGACGTCCTTCTTTGAAAATATTGAGATTTTGGCGCGAAATCAGCTCCCGGTGAGTCGTAACCTTTGATTGGTCACAATATGCTCATGTGACTCTTCAAGAGTTTGTTTGCAAAATTAATTTTGAAAGCGCTGAATAAAAACTCATCTCCAATATATTTTTGATTTTCGAACATAAAAATATATTCATTAGTGTGAATAAAAATGTGTTAAAATTATTTTAGGTTGGGTTTTATGAGATGAAATATCGCGATATCTTGCGAGATGACATTTCTGGGGCCGGCGGAACACGCAAAGGACTGTGGGACGGTCTTTACCGGGTCGCCATTTTGAGTAGTTGAAAGTTGTTGGAAAAGGACAAAAACTTAATCATGTTTCGTGCCCTAGCACACTGTGCCGTTAACGTTGCAAGAGCGTCAAGACCCACAGTCACACAGAGAGTCATCACACCAAGTTTAGGTAAGGAAATCGGTTTTGAATCGCGATTGTTTATATTCTTCTTTTGACCCCTGCGTTTTTTCGACCTTGTGCTTTCATGAAGGTTTGTCACGTAGTCGTAAAGATGGTCCACAAAGACGTTTTATTGCACGTTTATCATAAACAAGAGGTTCAAGTGCAGAAGTCGAGCTTTTCACTTACAGTGATTGAAAAATGTGCAATGTGCAACTTGAATTACACATATTTTGAACTGGTGTGGTTGAGCATGATATAAATTTTAACGGGCCCGTTATATGATTATATCAAGTTCAATGTTCCAAAATATTATTAGCTCCTTGAGACCATGTCTAGCGGATAAATTGGCATTATGCAAAGACATCAACGACAACAAATATTGTAAGATAATATAATATGAATTATACATACATGTTTCTGGTCTTCTATACCAGAAATGATCTCAATAATATTCATAAAAGGATTAAATGTAACTATATACTAGTACTCAGTTACTCACTGACATATGGTAATCCCTGTACATAGACTGATTACAAGTACAGTAAGTAAGAATTAAAGAAACTGAAGTAGTGAAAGTGTTAGAAAATTATCTGAAAGTGATAAGTCTCAAATAGAAAACTTCCATAGTGAACTTGTGACTTTTCAATTGTTTTGCAACCTGGGATGGGTGGGTATCTGGCTCTTAATAAGTGATGATGCGACTGGTTTCACTTTTGTTTTACAATAATGTTATTTCGCCTTGTTGTGTCCAGTTGTGTGTGCCCAGAGGAATGCCTCAGGTGGAGGTGTGATGTCTGACGAGGAGTTTGACAGCCGCTGGGTCGAGTTCTTCAGCAAACAGGACATTGACGACTGGGAGCTGCGGAAGGTGAGATCAGCAGGAATGGAACTTCAAAATACAGACATCTTCAGAAAGAAAAATCTGTTTTGCCTTATGCTAATACATGTTCTATTTATTTTCTTAAAGATTCTATTTGCATTGGATGAACAGTACACCACATAATTTGAGGTGTAACACAGTTGTAACTGACTGATAGGGTTGACCCATTCACACTGGGATGGTACCTCTACTCTCATTGATAGTTGTGCTGATATTTAAGGGTCACATAGGATTGCCTCGATATTGCTGATAGATAGTCAGAAAGTTGAAATGATAACAAGAAAGCAAACATCAATCTTATCAATAGATCTTTTAGCATAGACCTAAGATTTACCCTTGCACCCATGATATATTTGATATAATGTGCAATGATGCTATGATTTTTGTATATACTGGACTTAAAATATCTTGGGTTTTTGTATTCAAAATGCTTTATGGTAGTACATGTATCAGTTATACTTTCTGGAATTATTGTGCTTCTTTATGTGCTTTAGTCATGTATTTTAAATGCATATATACAGTACTATTATTAATAGACTCTACAGGGCTCGAAATACTGGATGCATGTGCACCTGTGTGCACCCAAAATTGGAGCTGTGCACCTAATTTTTGACTCTGGATGCACCAGTGCACCTAGATATTTTTGTACCATATAGGGTAACGGTTCCCTTGTACACTAGCATGCAGAATATTCTTGAAATGTATGAAAAAGCAATATAATATCAGAAAAAGCAATATAATAAGCTTCGTTGAAATTTGAAATCTGGATAGAGTTACAGATTGAAGTTCTTAATTAAGAGAGGCCGTAGCGTCAAACTTATGTTTTGCTGACATTCAACTTTATCTTATTTGGTGCACCCAAATTTTTTTCCGTGCACCTATTTCCAAAAAAAGAATTTCGAGCCCTCCTCTATATCCTTCCTATTTTTGCAGGGTGTAAACACACTGATCGGCTATGACCTTGTACCTGAGCCCAGAATCATTGTTGCTATTCTCCAAGCCTGCCGTCGCCTCAACGACAGTGCATCAGCTGTACGGGTCCTGGAGGTCATCAAGGTAGGATATCAATGATAAATCCCTGTATTACACAAAGTCACAGGTACTCAAGCAACTAGATAGGTTTAGGAAACGGTCAGACGTTTCAGGTAGCACCTGTCATCAGTGATGTCATAGTATGCAGTCATTTTTTAGGAGAGCCTATGCTGACCATTTCCTAAATCTATCCAATGGCTCAAGTATCTGTTACCTTACTCACATTATTACCTGGATGTCTAACCTTCATTAGAAAATCCTCGTTCTTTGCAATGTATATTCGGTTGCTTCGTATGTCTCACTTCTTCTCTCACATGATACATGTTACACGAGGTCTCACATCCAGTGGCAGTGTAACAGAAGTTACCAAATATTTTTCACCAGGGATGCTTTCCTTTATAATGAAGCTGGTCTGTTACGCCAGAGGGTGGTTATACTGGCTATATAGATACAGCTACATGTTTCACTGCTACAGTATTGGAAAATCAATGAACTCTCCTTTTTTTCAGTCGAAGTCCGGTCCGAGAGCTAAGGAGATCTACCCGTACGTGCTGCAGGAGATCCAGCCTACACTGGACGAGCTGGGCATCAAGACCCCCGAGCAGTTGGGGCTGGCCTAATAGATGGCTACTATTGAGGTATTTTCCTACTGGGGTTTTTCTAGAAAAAAATTGGGGTGCAAGGGAGCGGAGCAACAAAGCGGGGGGATGGTGTGGATTTTTCCCTCTTCCATTTTGTGGGGAAATTACTGTCAAACAACACACGTGCCCTTGTAGCAACCCTGGTCAATATGAATTTCATGCTTGTCCAGAATCTGCTCCCTTGAGTAAGAGGCACTCTTTAGGGTACACATCTTTATTTATTGTTGTTGGATTAAAACAAATAATAGTAAATTGAAATATTACCACAAAAACCACCAGGGAGTGGTGGTACTTTCAGGGAGTGACTATACATGCAGTAAGATACCAGTTTTCCTCCCAGCCGTTTGTTTTCATCTTGACTGCTTGCTAAAGTCTTACTTCAAAATATCAAGACAACAAAGGAAATACCGCAGTCTACCCTTCTTGTGACAATACATTCCATTAGATCTGACATTTAAAAATTGTGATTTTGAATATTTATTGAATCTGGAAATCTTGCTTGTTGGCATTGATTCTATTTTCAAAATGAAATATTTTATTTCAAACATCTTAGCTCTTTTGAACATTTGCTTGCCTTTACATGTCAAGATACATTGAATATTTATCTTTTTTTTCTGTTTCAGGTGTATCAGATGTGTTTCATGTGTTCCACACTGTCGCAACTACAGCAGATGACTTACAGATTCAGAGTTCAGCCTAAAAGACTATAAATTAATGTTCAACATACAGTATTTCTGTCAAATGTACTATTGTCAATAAAGTGAATTGATCTAGTGTGTGAAAATCTGTGTGCATGTTTTTTTATGGGTTGCTCTTTAGTTTTGAATGCCTAACAAGTAGAATAAGCCTAATCTCAAAGCAGATGTAGAAAGGCAAGATTGTGACGTTTGTCAAGTGCCCAGTCCTGTGGAGCAACCTGAGCAGAAAGGCAGGAGCATAGTAAATGTTACAATTTTGCCTTTCTACATCTGCTTGGAGACCAGAATACACCATTTGTAGGGCAAGTATTATGGTGCTCTACTCTCCAAGCAGAGGAATGGGTCCGGCTGGTTTTTGACCTGTTTTTAGGCATTGTTGTCAGGCTTTCTATTTTGTCCCGTTTTCCCCATGGGTTGGCAACAAAGAAAGCGGTACAAAATAGCCTGAAAAAAACAACTTAAAACATGTTATAAACCAGCTGTACCCATTCCTTTGCTTGGAGAGTAATGGTGATCACACAGTTTACAAAATCAGGGTGACTTCCCCGTACAGTTTCAGGAATTAATTGGGGTAATTTACATGTGATGTTTATGCTACCATGGTGGTTGTGTCATTATAGAAGACACAAACAAGTGGCCCACCATACCCAAGTCACTACCCATGCTGTGCAAAGGTCCTGGACCAGTCAGAATATCTCCTGATCTTCCAACATCTACATGCATACTGTTTCTTGATAGGTTCATATAAAGTACACGCTATGGGCATCAGTAAAAAATTGAAACCAGTGCAAGTTGGTTTTGTGAATTTACCTTTAATAGATTAAAATAGTCCTGTTCCAAAAATAAAACAATGGTACATGTTAGAAGGGTTACTGCACAGTATGAAATACATGGCAACTATATGTATACTATTGTCCATACAGACATGCCATCTTATTAGCCACCTTTGCATACTTCTAGTAGTGCCAGCATTTATTTTCATGTTGAGGGCCTTGGCATACAGAAACTAACCTGGCATTTGGGGACCTAACCAATGTTGCCTGGGTGCTATCCTATTTCTACCGAGGCTCCTACATTCGCTACCCTAATGTAGGAGCCCCGGTAGAAATAGGATGGCACCCAGGCTACAAATCAGTGCTCCATCCCCAAAATTCGCCAGCACTCGTAGAAGTCTGCAAACGCGGCTACCATCTATATATCACATATCATATTAGTCAAGTTACGGTCTCCTCTAAGTTTCTTTACTACTATTTCTTCCCATACCATTTCCTGCTCTTTCCAAATTATTAATCTGGCCAAGTTTTAATTCCACACACAATGTCATTTTTTCACTATAATTTCAGGTTAACAGTAAAATACAATAGCCTAGGGCACTTGGATTTGGGGCCAAAATTGGTTGATCCTAAACTTTAGTACTGTATCTTTAATCTCCAAGCAGCTTTACTGGTGGCAATCCAAAGGGCAAAAATAGTATCCAATTGGTCTGCTTTTGTCCTTTGGATACTGTCATTGCCACCAGTAAATCTGCTTGGAGATTACTGTATTTTACAAATTTCTACATAAATTCTCGTGTTTGATAGAAGTAAGGCATTATAGCCTGGTTTATGTTGGCTACACAATGTAAATTGTATGGTATATCTTCATGCACACATTGATTCTTGCCTGTCCAAGGGGAAAATTATTTTCGGTTCTTTTAGTATAGCACTGCATATCATCTGGTTTGGAAGCTGGGGTACCACTGAAAGAACAGATTACTACCATCAAGCTTGAAAAAAAGTTCCCTTTTGAGATTTAATATGGGAAAACTTACTTTTTACATGTTACTTGCCCCATGTATAAAATTGCTCATTGACAATGTTTATTCTCCCTACTGGAACTTTTTGTTTGTTCTCCCATCAGTTCTGAGCCCTTCAGAGGATGTCATCCAGAAACTTTACTTGGTGCAGCCTTATAATTCCTTAATATACGCCAAATAACAGTTTCTCAAGAAACTGGAGACGTTTCAAGTAGAATCGACTACTTTTTGTCAGTGACTCTGAGCAAGATTGGCGAACAGCAGGTTTAGCCACAAACTATGAATTGATGTGCAATTAAAGAGAAGACAATGCTAGATTGTCCAACGATGTAAAAGAGACAATAGCTCCTATTGTTTTGATATAGGAGCTAAAGCTGGTTCCCAGGCAAGGCTGGGTCCCATGTGCCAGACAGTCCGATCTGCAGCCCTCCTTTCCCGTTCTCTTTTGCATCAACCTTGTCTTAACTTTGTTTCCCTATGGGACAATCTAAAATTGTCTTCTCTTTATTTGCATATCAACTCATAGTTCGTGGTTAAAATCTGCTGTTCGCCAATCTTGCTCAGAGTCACTGACGAAAAGTAGTGGATGCTACTTGAAACGTCTGACCGTTTCCAAAATCATGTCCAGTTGCTTGACTGTTATTTGGCGTATCGTATTACCTGGATGTCTAATCTTCATCGACATTCCTTAATATAGTTTTGGATTCACAAAGTGTACTTACCTTCTCCCTCCTAAATATATACGATAAAGGCTTCCATGAAAGCCTTTATTGTGTTTTGAGGGTTATACTTACCTTACTTCAGTCCTGTTGACTCCAAAGGGACAAAAATATCACCGGTGAAATTCCAACAACAAAGCTATCAACTGAAGTGAACTGCCAGATAAGTGTTGAGCACAATGAACTACCTAGTGGAGGGAAAATACTGAAATGTGTCGACCAGGCCCAATCAAATGCAAGTCGAACTTCTCTTCAACTGGATTGTAGATGACGACTGTTTGGAAAAGATCGTACTGATAAGTGACCACAGAAGGTATCTGTGACGCCCTTCCATTGTTCTTCTTGAGAGTTGCCTGTTGACCATATTTATCTTGCCTTGCCACTTAAATGTAGATACTTAATAGACACTATTTCACAAAATCAAGGGCACATCTAATAATACATGCATTTTCTAATGGTGGAAGGAGTCCTATTTCGACAATCTCTTCAACAAATTACTCCTACTGGTCACTTTAGCTTCAGAATACATTTGTTGACAAGGAAAGATGACAGTCGTCTTCACACGGTATAGAACAGGTCTGTGGAGCTTGGATACTATAAGCACATTATAAAGTATTGGAGGGAGGCAACCCTTGTAGTAACAACTCATATAGCTGGCCATTGATAAAACACAGCCCATTGATTTGATTGAATCAAATATTGGAACAGTGCAAAAAAATATTATAAGGTCAAAATCCATTTGTCACAATTTGACACTCCCGAGGTTCCCATTGCACATAATGTGATGAAGCTACCAAAAACATAAATGAAGTAAAAAAGCTCTTGTCTTCTGCTTGTTGCATAGCTGGACAATTGTTCTCTTCAACATGACTTTGTGAACTTGGATCCTCTTGCACCTTTCTCCCGGTAGATACAATATGTGAAAACTACCTTGCTACACTGTTTGAGAATTATGGTTGATGAGATCATCAAATTCATGAAGAATTTTGCTGATGGCGTGAACCAACACAACATAGCTGAGTGATAGACAGCTCCAGTCGTCTGAAACAAGTCTACTGGAGACAGAAAAGGCTGATGGGCGTAAGTGCTTGTCACTGGTTCTTTACAATTCATTCTATTCTATTCTTCTCAGAGAATACACATGACGGTAAAGCTTAAGACATCACTTTGCTTTGATATCAAGGTGGTATATATCATTTTCCATGACAAGTGGAGGACCTATTCCTTTGGTGATCATTGCAACTCTTTATTCCTGGCTACAAAAACACCGTCTCGCCACCAAGATGCCGAGTCAGACACCTTTTCCCCAATTGTGTCATGTGTACAACTCCAGAAAAAAATTGACATTCAAACAAGGTAACGGTTTTCTTCTTTCCTTTGTAGCAACACATAAAACCAAGAGCAATTATATCGATGCCACGTTCCAGTGCAGCCATGGAAACTCCAGCCTTCCTCGCATTTGTAAAAGTTGAAAAACAATGACTTAACTGTTCCCTGAAAATAAAATCATAGAGAGCCAGCGTATTGAATAACAGAATGCAACAATAGCTAGCTTACACGATGGTGGCACACCCCTGTTGTGGCTAGATTCACAACAGCAAAGTTTCCCTTTCAATTCTTGGCTGGGAATATGAATCCCAACAACTCATTGCCAGCAACATTACATGTACACAAAAATTAATGTCTTGCATCATCATCATGAAAGACAGACATTCAATACATCAATCTAAACAATGGTGTTCTTATAGGAGATAGACATACTTGGTGATAAATGGTGAACTTTCAAACATGACCAACCTAAATGCATTATACCGGCAGAGAACAATTGTGAACCTATGATGATCCAACTGCTGAGTTCGTAGAGATACCCCAACCACTCACATTAGTTGAAAATCCGACAAGTGCAAAAACGGACTTGTGTCTCACATTGTGAGTTACTTCTTAATCTTAGGAACAAAGTTCATCATGTATCATCGCAATTGAAGGAATCCAGGACTAGACTACAAAAATATCTTTTCAACAATAAAACAACCAGCCTAAGAACATGAATCTCTAGAAATGACATGTTTAGGTCAAGTATCACTGTTTTGTACATGACTGAAAATCTCTTCTCAACGATGTTCGATCAGTTCTCTGAAACCTTCAGTTTCCATCCTCTCAATACAAAACCTTGAATGGTAAACATGGAAAGACGACAGTAGTTAAAGTCAGTTGAAATCCCTTCAGCCATATCAATTTCTGCTGCCATAACCCACTGCCTGTAAAAAGAACATGGAGTTTACATGCGACAGAGAGCTTAGAAAGGTGACAATGCCTTGGATAGAGTAAACAACAGGAAATCTTAGAATAAACAACAGGAAATCTTGACACAAAAAAACCATGGCACCAGCAAAATCTGACAAGCCAACCTTTATTTTGTCCTTTGGCCTTCTTGATGCAAACCTCTTTCTTCACCCAGCCCACACACATCATGACAAAGAGTTTCATCCACAATGACTTGTCTTTTAGACAGGATCTGATGGTAGAGACTAATACTGTTCCAAGAACAAAATACACTTGTCTCTCTTAACAACTAGCAACAAGGGTATAACCCTTCATACACAAGACTATGCAATGTTGAAAAATAGATGACACACAGTTGCATCAAAGATCATTCCTTGACCACAATTAACTACTGTGCCACTACAAGCTCTAAGGACCTAACGCTTTGGTTCTACTGATAGTAAAAAGAAACAGTAAAATGGCCTACACTATACAGTACTGAAAATATGTTCAAGAGGCCCAATGATATGGGATACAACACTGGTGCCATGGAAGAAACGGCCGTTACTCCTTTGGATATCGGATTCAGACGACGACTGATGGTTTGCTGCAAGCTGCGTACGTTCTCCCAAATCTGACGGAACAAACCCTAGAGAACAGCATTTCAAAGAAGCACTTACTCTTTAAAGAAACAATTGGGTAAAACAGTACATAAAGCTGAAAATAAAATACCAAAATTCTGTGCTGTGCAATCGACTATGTACAAGGTCCATCCAGCGGTGACTTGAAAACATGGAAAATCAGCAGATGACTATTTGTAACCTAGTCCAGAGAAGACTTTCAATTTCAGCAGAAGACTTAAACCGCATCCATATTACTCTTGTAAGATATTAACTCTAGCCTGATGTTCCATACTGAGTAATAATAACAGAGTGATACTTTGACCATCTATGAAGTCGACCACCTATGAAGTCATGAATACATGGTGTCAGATAGCGTTGATTCTCTGAACAGCTGTCACGGACAGCATCTACCAATACAACACCCCGGAGCGATGTCAATCAACACGGATACAACTACACGTTGAACTGCTGACGGACAATGGCGGAAGGGCCAGAGATGCGGGAAATGAAGTATGTTGGGAAGTATAGGCAAACTAAGAGACCCTGCTCACAGCACCAAACCAGGCCAGCCGACCTAGACAGAACGATCAATGCGAACGTCGATCTCGCGCCCATCCAGCTTGATGCCGTTCATCATGTCTGAGACGTTGGAATGAAGGAATATTTGGCACTGTGATAGGTGGAAGACTCTACACTTGGTTTGTCAAATATAGCAATGTACTCTCAAACCCGAAACCAGCACTTTACGACCTGTATGCTGTATTCATCAAGTAGCTTTAATTTACAAAAGTGTCCTAAATCATTTCTAAATGTCTCCCCCTTAAGTATGCTCGATAAGGGTTTAAATGCTTTTACTCAGCTCCAATGCACTAGATGGAGAAAAAAGTTGTCCAGTTCAGTTATTTCAAAACTTTCGTGTCCCAAACTTGTAAGTCACAAAAATCATTATATTTATACCTCAAACTTGCACAAGAAAATTCCAACACTAGTGAAAAAATGCCACCTCCCAAATTTAAATAAACACCCATCCACAAAATGACGCATCAAAGGATACCACAAGCTCTCTGTGCACCATCAGGGTTTTCGAAGCGGACAGTGCCGCATCCCTTCGACTTTCCATTCTCGGTCTTGATCTCCGCGTACATCACTCGACCTGCACATGCGAAACAAAAACAACACTCAACATTAACCCGGAAACATGTTCATACGTTCTATATAAAGCTAAGATTCATTATAGCAGGCCATAGCCACGTATTGCCCAGGAATAAGACACACATCAGAGCATTTGTAGACCGAAGGAAAGAAATAGTAATCAGGACTCTAAATTTCTTTTTTGGGTTTCTTGCAACATTGCAAGTTGGCAAAAATTTGACTTGCAAATTTGAAAAATTAACTTGCAATATGTACATACTCAGCCTGACTAACAACTTTTATAGCATTATCAGAAGACAAAACATTTAAAACAGATTTACTTGTATAGCCTTTATTGTTTAGTAGTCAGAGACTAATTTGTCCTCTAGCAATAGTCACTTTGTCACTATTTTGCGCTGTGCAACCCGGTTTGTGCTTACACGATCCACTGTTATTTTCAACTTGCAAAATTGCAAGTTGCAAATCTTGAAAATCACTTGCAATTTGCAAGTTGCTTACTTGTATTTCGAGCCCTGGTAATACAACTGCTGGTAGTGACCCTGACAAGTCACAAGCTATGACAATCTGACACCAGAAGTTTTTTTTCTCAGTGACAACTTTGTGAGCAAGAAGAGAAGGCAGTCTTTAACTCACCACAGGTCTTGAATTTCTCCTTCAGCATCTGCCAGGTGAAGGACCATGGGAGCTACGGGGGCAAAACAGTAGAGAGATACTTATCATACTTAGGCCTAGCAAAACTACATCTGTGATGACATACATATGGTTGTTTCTAGTTATAGACACTTCTGTAAACTCCTTTAAGTTTGCGGTGATTTAATTTTCCTGAGAAAAAATTGAAGTGTTCGTAGTAGTGCTGTAGTCACTTACTTTTGTGGTGATTGAAGCAGTCGATGCAAAAACCGCAAACATAAAATTACAGAAAAAATTTCAAGAAATAAAGCATACCCTGTCTTTACATCCAATTCCTGTCCTAACAAAAGTCACAAATATTTGCCCGTCGAAAGGGTTCAGTGACATTTCAGTCCATTGTACACACAGAATTCCACTCACATTTCTGACAAAGATCTGGCAGCTCCTGTTGCGGCCACCGCCGCCCATACCTCTGCCCATGTTACTGTCCATACCTCCTCCCATCATGCCCCCGCCCCCGCCTCCTCCCATACCTACAGGGCACAGCAAATACAGGGTCAATAATAGCAAGTACTTAGGAGGCATACTATGGAGTAGTGATGTTGATTACATTGCAAATAAAAATAGCTAAAGACATACAAACACTACAGTAGGTAACCTTGGTACTGTGGTCAAACAAAAATATATCTTGAAACTGACTTTTCAAATCATTATCAAAAAATAACCTATAATTGCTTGTAGAGCATTTCCTCCGCTTTCTATTATGGTTAAGAAGATTATCAATCTTATTCATGGAAAAGACGGAAAAAAAAGAACTATCAAATTTAATCCAAGATTATTTCATACAGACTTTACATTTCAAATTTTTAAGTTGAACATGAGAAACAATGTTTGCCTAGAGATATTAAATGAAGCTCGAGCAATAAGAACTACACCAACCTGTAAAATTATGAAATCATGAGTTACTCGCGGCCATTTTATGTTGCCGTTTTCTCGATGCTATCTCATAGGAATGCAAATATATGTTGTCTTGCATTACTTAAAACACAGGGAACGCCTACTTTCCCCTCCTACCACGAAATGAAGATCCTGAATTAACAGTAAGTAGGAAACTCACCTCCTCCGCCCATGCCACCGCCCATGGGGTTGCCCATGCCTCCGCCCATGCCACCCATGTTTCCACCTGCGGACAAACCAAATATGGTCATTTATTTGGGCAGATATCCTTTTTACACATAACAGCATCATAACATACTAAATCCCAACCAATTCATGTTTTGAGTGTCAGTATCAACAAACTACTTAACCACACTAACAACCATGCATGGGGCCCTGCCTCAAAGTGCAAAATAACCCGTAGACTACCTGGCAGAGCAGTGGTTTAGAAATGTGACAGTAGCATTAAACAATCATGCATCAGTTGATGAAGGTTAGACATACAGGTAATAAGATCCAGCAAATGACAGTTGCTCAAGCAACTGGATAAAATATTATTCAGTTGCTTGAGTACCTGGCATTTGGCGTAATCATGTTTCTGTCCATGAGCCATTACATAACACAGAAATGTGTTACGACAACAATTCCACTACTACCAGACCATCTCACCTCCCATGCCGCCTCCAAATCCTCCGCCCATGCCGCCGCCCATGTTGGGACTGCCCATGCCTCCCCCCATGCTGCCCATGGAATCTCCCATGTTGCCCATGCCTCCTCCCATGCCCATGCCACCGCCGAGGTCACCCATGCCTAGTCCACCTGCAACACAACAATCCACATATCCTGTCTTTACAAGGAAAAACTTATTCACTGACATTTGCATCCACTGCGTTACTCGTTTATTAGCCAACATCATGACCAGATAGTATGGATAGACCACTGGTCAGATCATATGGATATTTTAACAAAAGTGCTGTATACTGGACGCAGCTGTTATACTGGACGCAGCTGTTATACTGGACGTAGGTATCCCAACACCATACAGTTTTGTCTTTCCATAATCGGCTGACTTTTGTACAATACAGAGCTAAGGCAGCACAATCTAATAGCACAGTATCTTTTTCATTGCAATGTAGAAAATTTTGATGTGCAGGAGATTAAAACAAAACACTTCTGATATTTGCAAGTAAGTTGTTGTTAGTACACACAAACACCTGATACAGCACCTAAATCACATTTTGTCTGTTTCTATGTTAACCAGTGTTCTCGCCAGGCCTTTTCAGCATAGCGGGACCCGATGCTGTGATCTGGACCCCTGATGCTGTGATCTGACCCCGATGCTGTGTTTCAATGAGCATAGCGGTGTTTCTTTCTGGGAAGAACCTTCATAAATCTTATAAAAAGTTCATATTTGGCTTTAGAATGAGGATGTGACAGAGGAAAAACTTAACTTCACAAAATTTACCCCTCAAAATGCAGGAAATGGTGTCTTATTTGGTTATGAATTTCAAAATTTTGTGCGGTAAGATGCCAGACTCCCAACCGTTATCATGTCATTGGCACTCTGCGAGTGACTTGCGCCGTGCAAAGTTGGCCTTCTGTACCTGACCCCTACACTGTGAAAAAATCCTGGTGAGAACACTGTTACCTTTTAGTCAAGACCATAAGGGACATTGCTAGTCCCGTGCAATATAACTATAAGAGCAGGGTAGAATTAGAGATGCAGATTTTGTAATCTTCAACCACAGCACATAAAACAGGATTATATCAAGTAGTAAATGTTACATTGTAGGAATTTCAACTTCACGTAGTGGGTTTTAGAAAAACTAGTTATTCATGTCTGCTCCATTTAGTTATGATCTGGTATATGGACCCTATCAACAAGATTTAGTCAAACATTGAGTACTTTTAAGCCTAGTTGAGGGTGTCACACATTTGTTCCCTTCCTTTAAATATTAATGTCTGATGGCTACATGTTACACACTGTCAGAAAGCTGAATCATTTGACCAATGCACATTGACCAGTTTGTCCAGTTTCCTCCGATTCAGTCTTACAAAAAACATGGACTAACTAACTACGTAGACACGGCAAGAACTCAAAACGTCAAGGTTTGAAATACCACCAACACACCTGCCAGTAAAAAGTAGACAATTAGAATATTGAAAAGTTTTTAAACAAGGTTTCAGTATGTTTGGTACCAAAATATGTGAGTTGTCATTCCAGCAATATGCACTTTACATAACAATCACATAATCTTTTCAAGAAAACTTTGATATCGTATCTTTTAAAATTCTGTACAGCCCAAGCCAATGAATGAGTGTAAAGCAAACAAGAAAACCAGGCAGAAATTTGTTGGAAGCTTTCTTTCACTACTGGCTGCAGTGTAAGTAGGTGGTAGGAAGTATTTCAAGCCTATTTCTGGCTATCTCAAACACACACAAACCTGTGCCTCTCCCTAAATCCTCCCTAGAGGTGCTCACTGACAATCTGGCATCTACATTTGAGAAATCAAATTGGCAATTGTTGCAAGAATTACGGCACAACTAAGATGATAATTCTGTGTAAGTGATTGGGAAAATCTTGTACATTGTTTGATATCTACACCCTAAAGACACATAGGCGAAATTCCCAATAAAAAATATGGAGTGTGACAGATTTTGTCAGTGAGGGCATAAATAATACATTATAAGGGTGTAGTTAGGCAATGAAAACAGAAGTCAAAAGCATAGTGATATTTTTAACCAAAGCAAATAGCAAAATAACAGTACAAAAACAATGTGTGTGCTGAACTGAAAAAACAAAAAAACAACAGGGGTCCAGGAGTTCTGAGTAGTCTGCCACATCCACATGTTTTAAAGGGACTGACTGCCTTGAACTGAAGTTCCCAAATGATACCGTACCTCTTCCCATGCTTCCCAATCCGCTTCCCATCCCACCTGAAAAGTGAAGTAGTGTGCTGTCTTTAGTTCTGGTTGTATGTACTTCACCATTGTCACCAACACTCTATCCTTACATCACAACACCTTTCTAAACTACTTGAATCTAGTGGTGTACCTAAGCTACCCTCACCCAATTTATAGATAATGTAAAGGGCTATGTTTTGGTTTTAGATTCTAACATTTTACCAACATTAAGCTGAAGTAAATACATATTTGTAATCTAACATTCAGCTACCTGATCAAAATCTTCCTACAAAGTTATCAACTGTTTTAGTTGCTACAATTTTTCCCTAAATAACTGCTCTTATAACTGTTTTATACTAAAAGTACACATTTGTATCTCATAATGACCGTACCAAATCTGTGCTTAGTTTCTATGTATGTATCTGTACACTTTATAAAAGGGGGTTAACATTTAAAAAGTTTTTGTGCAGCAAATCTAGAGACAGTCAAACTTACCCATGCCACCGCCAAGGTCTGACATGCCTCCCATGTTGCCCATTCCACCTAGTAAACAAAAGGAACACATATACAATGCTTAAGTGCACACTGAAGTAATGTTATGCTACTTGAAATCTTCATGATTTTAGTTTCAGTTTTTGCTGTGACCTCTCTGCCACCAATTCATGACACTGCAAATATGCATTTCCAATGTCTTACTATTATATACTAGTCATGTGAGTCAAATGTGCCAACACCCTTTAGACCAAGGGAACAACTGAGTTGACTTACCTCCCATATTTCCACCCATGCCTCCACCGAGACCTCCTCCCATGCCTCCACCCACTCCTCCTCCACCCATGCCGCCACCTCCCATTCCTGAAAAGTAAAGTTATTCCTTATCAAAAAGTAGATATTTTCTTACCTCTTCTACTTCTCACTTTTACTTCTAGTTCATCTTATAGTTTATCTGACAAGATAACATTATGTTAAGGAAACCAAAGAAATGTTCTGAAAAAAGAAAACCTTGTTTGAATGAAAAATAGTTCAAGGCTGGGTACCGACACATCCTTCGTTGCCTGATTCCCCAGCAGCAACACAACAAACATTTTAGTCTTGACATGACAACATGACAATGACAACAGCCAAAGAAAGCATTACATGACAAAAGTGCTACCGTAAAAAATGTCTTACCTCCTCCCATGCCACCGCCACCTCCACTGCCGCCGCCACCACCACTGCCCATCTGGTGCACGTTGAGCGGTTGTCCACCTGGACCGAGACCAGCACCAATCCCGCTCAGTCCACCTGAAAAAGGAACAAGCATGTTTTAACATTAAAAACCTTCCTTCCTGTGAAAACAAGGGCCTGTAGAGGAAGGCAGCGATCACATCTGCTGTACAATAATTTTAAGACAGCAAATTCTTGGGACTATTGTGCATATGTCCTACAAAATTCAGCTTTCTTGTGACAGAAAAGGTTGCAGTAGACCTGCCATAACCTTGCTGAAAATCACAAGACAAAATAGTTTTATGATGAACGTGACCACACCCAAAGTGGTTCCAAAGTCATCCCATCCTTCAAGTCCATTCCCTTTCAAAGAATGCATGGTTGCTTTTCAAAAGGCCCAGTCTGCCTGATACTGTCCAGCATTACAGTACCAAACATAAGGATAGGAAGAAAAGGATATGCTGATGCCCCTAATGCAAGAATTAATCTTTTTGTGTTACTTCTCTGTTCATTGGATTAGACTCAATTACTAAATGCTGTTCCAGAAAGAGAAAAAGGAGAAGAAAATAAACACAATGAAGAGAAATTATGGTAACAGGAATTGAGCAGTTAGCAAGCAAGTACACTTCCCCTTTTGTGTTTCCATTTTTTCACTTTTGCTACAGAGCAGTTTTACCTTAACCTAGCTGCATCACTTGAACTCTTTGACAAAAACATCTAGATGGACTAGTCGAAAAGAGCCTATATGGTTCATGTGGATACCTCCAAAAACATTACAAAAGCATAACTTCATGCAGAGTGGTTACTGTCTCAAAATGGCCACAGTAACACAATTGTCCCCATTGACACAATTTGAAACATCACAAACATCACTGACCACTAAGTCCCACTGCTTCCCCTCCCAGTAATGCTGAGTGGTGACAGACACAACACATTCAGAAAGATAGCTTAGAAGATAGTGTACAGGGTGAAGAAAGACAGAAGAAATAAAGCAGGCTCTGCCCCAGAGGCCTCGCAAAAAAAAAACTACTGAGTAGGAGTGACATGCCTGTTAAAATTCTTTGGATAACAGAAATAAGCAAACTTCAAAAAGAGGAACTAAGTGTTAGTATGTAGCTTTCAAGCCGGTCTGCATTTCATGAACTGTTTTTAAAAAATCATCCAAAAACCCTTTTGGTGTAAAAATTGGCTTGTCACAGGAAAGAAATCATAACCATTGTGGCCGCTTTTGATTTTTCCATTGACTCCGGCGTTGAGAATCCTGGTCACTATATTCACTGCACATGTACGATACAGATACATGCCACCTATTTGATTCTCATATAGTGTATACTGCGTCTTGCATAGGCCTTGCTTGCCATAACCACTGTTTCTGCTGTTGCCAAGAGAGCTTCAATGTTTGACTTCACCCCAAGAAACAACCCTTACATACTTTAAACAAGAAAAGGTTGGTAAGACTTACTTGGCAGTTTGGGCCCGAGGTCTCTACCCATGTCACCTGGAGCCTTGGAGTCCTAAAAAAAACATAACACTTTTTCAGAACTAGGTTATCTCATCATTTCGTGGTCTCAAGAAGACCTACCTACATACCAAGTATCAAGACAATCAATCCAGGCATACCAAGACTTTATCAATGATTTTGTGTTAAAAACTCATAATCCATAGTGTACTATTATCAATGACTTTCTCCATGCCACTGGAAAGCTAAAACTTAATTCAGTAATTGACTACTAAGAAATATCTTTTAAGGCATTTCTTGGCAGGTCACATTTTTTCAAACAAAACGTCAGAAATTTTTCACACAGACATTTCTTAAATGACAATAAACGTTCTACTCACCGGTCTGACAACCATAGATCTTTCAAACAGCTTCTGGCCATTGAACATGGCTGAAGAAGAGTCAAGGATGACAACAATTTCGAGACACTTACAAACACTCCATTTAACACACAATCACTTACAGTACATTCCTTTGCAATGGTATAAGTGCTAAGCAGAGAAAGCAGTGCCATTTTTAAAGACATGAGTATGACCCAGCCAGGGTTTGAACCCACGAGCTCTGAAATACAAAGCAAGAACTCTACCTACAGCACTATGTATTGCACCAGTTTCTATAGCTATGCTTTGTGATTTAACCTGTAATGGTAAAGGATACAGATAGCCTGCGCTGCCTCAAGTGGGAACTCAAACGTGACGGTTCCGTGGCCGCGGCTCTTGCCTTCGTTGTCCGTCTTGATCTCGGCTCTCAGCACATTGCCTGCCATCTTGAAGATGTCTTTCAACTTCTTCCATGTGACCTTGTAGTCAAGCTGGTACACAAGAAGAAAAGAATAAGACCACATCTGACACTCATGACAGGAGAGGCGCTATGTGAATAACGTTCAACCAAAGATTCTACTATTATTACTGTAATTCTACATTTTGTTTTGCTAAGTAAGGAAATCTTTAACATGACAAGTTGTTACTGTAGATCAGTGAAGTCAAACAGAAGTCTGGGGAAACTTTACACATGGGTTCTCTATATTACGACAAAATATGCAACATTTCTACATGGTCAAGATGGCAGTTGAAGTGTGTTAGTGTGTACTCACATTGGCCACAAACACAACGTTGCTGATGTCTCCATTGTTAAGCCTCCTCATCAAGTCGGGGTCGACACTGGAGTTGCCACCCATTCCCCCGCCCCCCATGTTGCCCATTCCCCCACCCCCCATGTTGCCCATTCCCCCACCCCCCATGTTGCCCATTCCACCTCCCATGTTTCCCATTCCACCGCCCATGTTGCCCATGCCACCTCCCATGTTGCCCATGCCGCCTCCCATGTTGCCCATGCCGCCTCCGCCCATACCCCCCATGGGTCCACCCCCAATGTCGCCCCCTGGCATGCCCTGGTCATTCTTGATTCTTGCTCGACGCTGCAGTTCACCACTGCTATCCTGAAAAGTAACGCAAAAAGCTGATTGGATGACTGTGTTACACTATCTCTAGCTGTCAGGGGCCTCTTCCCGACACTGACCAATAGAAAGACAGCTAGCGTGATTCAGTCAGGCTAGCTGACTTCCTACCAACACATGCACAAATTTCAGAAAAAATGCTTTAAAAAAAATTCATATCCATAGCAAACAAATGAATAGAATTTTAGAATCAATGCAAAGCCAAATTCTGAATTATCTGTCCATACTCACTTCTCTGACAATGATATTTCTGCCATTGATCGGGTGTTTGTGTAAGTTGTCCACAGCCTTCTTTGCTGCGTCTTTGTCTTTAAACTCTACAATACCACAGCCCTGAAGAAAGAGACACATCAACAATTTGTTATAACCAGAAGTACAGTCCTTAGACACAAACAAGATTTAGAAGTTTAGAATGTTATGAGAAACACACTTTAAATTCAATAAAACAACACTGCTTTGTACTGAAACCAGTTTACACAAATAATCCAAAGGTCAAGGTTGAAACATTGATATGGGCAAGAAAAACAGTCCATGTAAAGGGGACATCTAGACTTTGTAAGACATTGAAAACTACATAAGGCTCTCTTACCCTGGATTTCCCATCCATGTCTGTAAACATCTCAACGTATGTCACTTCTCCGACTGAAAAAAATGTAAACTTAGTCAGTACATTTTGTAACATGACAATTTATCCTTCAAATGTTAAATGTCTTTGAATGCTGACGCCAGTGTTGGAAAAGAATCTCAAGGACATTTGCTGTGGGGCAATAGCCAAAGGGACATAGGTCATTTTCTTCGAGCTACCACTAGCTGTGTAGTACCAATGACAAACAAAGTGTAAAATTCCATTGTGCTGACCCGAAACTTGTCGCTTTGGCGTAGATATAAAAACAACTGAATAGGGTAAAACAAATACTTTTATTTCTTAACAATAATCTCAGGAGAGTATGAAGTATGGGATGAGACTATACAATTCAGTATATACTTATCTTTTTAACACTTAGAAACTGTTTTTTTCCATACATGTATATGGTTAAATTCAGTCCTTCTATCTGAAACAATTCTTTACCATTGTCTCTGAAAATCCTTATGCTGCAAATGTAAATGTCCTTGAATGCTAATAACAGTGTCGGAAAAGAATCTCAATGGCATTTGCTGTGGGGGCAATGGTCAAAAGGGGTACAGAGGCTGGCCATTTTGTTGAATGTGACAGCTACTAGTTGTGTGGACATGACTCACATGAGCGTTAAGTTTAAGGATAAAGAGTGAGGGCATTGGGGTGCAGCAACCTCGTTCCCCTCTTTGGAAAAAGATTTGTATATAGTTAAATTTGGTCCCAGATATATCCTTACCCTTGTCTCTGAAAAGGTCCTTGATGTCCTGCCATTTCATCTCGTATGGAATGTTACTGATGTAGACGGTTCTCTCCGGGTCCTGACCGTGTGCACGCGACCCTCTCCCTCCGCCGCCACCACCACCGCCGCGACCTTCTCGGCCATACGGCTGGTAGCGCCTCTCACCACGGTCCCGATCTCTCCTGTCCCTGCCTCCTCGACTACGGTTGTCTCTGTCACCTGATGACTTCTCCCTGAGGACAGAGGCATGGTGAATACATCCTGTGAGTTTGTTTGTGGCACTTGGCATGGAGTCTAAAGATCATAAATCTTTTTGTTGGGTTTTGAGGCTACCAACTTCAACTTGCTGGAGAATCTGTAGCCTATACCGACTAAGTTTCCTATTCAGCATCATCTTTGAGAAGAGGCTGTCCTCAAACACAGGACCTCCAGCATTACTTCCCGTCCAAGACTGGCAAGAATATGTCCCGAGCTGAAGCTAGGTATTTATTTTCACCTGAGTGGAATGAGGTGAAATGGTAGTTTCTTCAACATTTGGAAATTATGTTACCCAATAAACATGTTTAATCACCATATATATTGGGTTATTCTGTATCTACTGATACGTCCTATAGTTGCTTTCAGTTTCAGTCTTTTTTTAATTCTTTGCACTTATTATCTTAAATTCTTTGTTCTACTGCACCTAAATCCTTGCATCACGGTCATTTAGCTCTGAAGAGTTTTCTTTCTGTTGCAATATACAGTTACTGTTGTTGTTGCTCACCTGGTGGTGCCAGTTGAGCTACAGGAGCATTCCCAAGAGGGCATGGTAGCTCAATAAACTTGAATAAAGCTTGATAAAAATTATGTAGTCTTGATTTATGATACGCCCACAAGTTTCTATAGTTTTTTAAGATCAACTTATACAAAAGACTGCACAAGCTATCATAACGGTGTAGATCTGTTTACAACTACAGGTATGTCTAGCCATCCTTTGACTAGCTAAGCTGGGGCATAACGTTACATAAAAATTTGAAGATTTGCTAAGCTAAACAACAAAGAAAAATACGAAATTCCACGATCTCATCACAGCAAACTACAAACAGACATCCATTTATTTCTACACAGGTCTGAAACACATCTGGGTTTAGTTGGCGTACTTTGAAGCACGTGTACAGCAAAATTCCCCACCGCTTCATGACAAGACGCCATCTTTATTTCCTTTGTGTGAAACACGCGTCACTTCCACAACCTTCTGTTTTGAGGGAATTCTAACGAGTTTTTACCCAGCCTGAAATTATTTCTTGCTTCTAAGTAATACATATGTACTCACCTCTTAACTTGTGGCTTTGGGGAAGACGATTTGGGCTCAGATGAGCCATTTTCGGCAACTGGAGTTTCGACTTCTTCTGTAGACATGTCTGTCTTCTTAGCTCAGGGCACCGACAATGACGCGCGGGTTAATGACCACGTGCACACAACATCTACCATTAACATATGGGGGTATTATTTTTCTTATAGATAGATTTTACTACAAAAATGTCCATATATAGATATAATGTGTATTATTTTTATCATTAACAAATTTTTAGTATTGCTTATAAAGGCAAAATAGAGAGTAAATACTTTAAAATACGTCAGTAGACAAGTTGTTTTTATCATGAGTTGCCTTTTTTTTTGTTGGACTCATCCTGATCAACATCACAAACTCTCGCGAGATTATAGTTGCTAGAACGGGAAATCACGAGATTATGATATTTGAATGGCAGACAAAGCGGGAAGGATGAACTTCAAGCCAAGCTAGATATTATAAAGGTAGAACTACTGTATTCAAGAGGCAATGTCTGTTTGGGGATTCCTAATGATTTAGTGACGGACCAGATACACTATTTTTCCTTGTGGATTTTATTCTATAGCTGTTTTTTGTCTCGACCAAGTCATGCTCCTTGCCCAAGCCAAGGTGACCAACTTGAAAATAATTCGACCCTTTTTAGAACTTTAATACTGTTTTTATATATAAGGGTAAGATTTTTGCACTTCATAGCAAGGAGGTTAGATACAGATTTGTGTTTAAACTCCTTGATCATAGGAGCAAGAAATGGTATGATAAACCTGTTGAATACTTTATAGTAATACTATAGAAACATCCGGCATAATTTAAGTAAAGAAAGCAACTAATTACTACATATTTCCTCACTCCTCAGCATATGTACTTCACACCAAGTCATTGATTGAATAGAATTTAACAAATACCGTAATGAAAGATAACGAATGAATAGATGTTAAAAAAGAATATACTAACTGCTAGGCAATAACTACCAACTCAGTCGTTCTTTGATTGAAGACAGTGACTGTACTGATTAAGATTTAAATGGTATTTCTGTGCTTCCTGTCAGTAAGACTTTTTTGGACATTAAGAAGAGCCACGTCTGGCGACATAATAGACGTTAAGCAAGGACAGCAACAACAAATACGAACAGTTTTATCCCAAATACAGATGAAGTCCACCAAATCCTTGGCACGGCAGCTTGGTATCATCAAGAAGCATCCAAGACATGCCGAACACAACAACACCACTCCTAGGATCACCCCCCAGGCCCTCAGCTACCTGGTGGTTATCGACTTTGAGTCAACGTGTTGGAAGAACAGGGAGGGTCCAGCAGGGGCGCAGTCCGAGGTCATCGAGTTTCCCGCAGTCCTTCTCAATACAGCCACGGGAGAGATAGAGGCAGAATTCCACAGGTAACGGGAATCTCGAAATTCTGTGAATTCAATTACTAGTACTTTTGCTGTGGTTTTATTTCACATCAGGGTGAAAAAAGAAGTCTCCATAGTTCTGAAACAGTTCTGTAGTATGTACAATAATCATACTACATGTACTACTACTATAATTACTAGCTACAGGGAGACAGACATATTGATTGTGGATTTGCTGTGGAGAGGTCACCGTGAAAATAAAACCACTGCAAAAGTGTTTCAGCCACAACCTAAAAACTTTCCTCTACTGGAATTCAAGTCCCCAAGAACTTGATTGATACAGCGAAGTTACAACTAGTTGAAGTGTACTTAGTCTATGGATGGGTAACCCTGCCTCTAGACCTGGAGGTTGAGAAATCCTGACCACTATTGCTCACCTGACTGCAATTTGCTGCTGGAAAAGGTTACATTCATGCAGATGGCATGTAAGCGGGAGGTCCTGTGCTTGAGGCGAGCCACACTTTGAGCACGGCTAAGAACCCAGCATACTTACTAGTACTCTCACCTCTCAAATAGAAGTACCCCCTGGAATAGAAGTACCCCCCAGACAAATCTTCAAAATCTAATATAAGTACCCCCCGGAAAATTTCAAAATTGACAGTCGAGGTAAAACTGTGTCCAAACAACTGTCCAAGGGAAATAAGATAATAAGCAGGTAGGTTATATCTACTAGTAGTATTCAATTATGTCTGAGGACCATACCTATTAAGTATAAAAATATTGAACATAAAAACTGTACATAGCTGTGAATTGTTCAAATCATGATGATCTCCCTCGTCACTTCGCAAACTATAATAACTTGAAAATTGGGCATAGGTTCCCCGCTATGACCCCTAACCGGGGGCTAACGGTGCTTTCAAATTCAACAAGTGAAAATGTATACATGATACATGTATTTTCTACTTGGAACTTGAAGCAATTGATCACGGTAAATTGTTATACTAGTACATGGATATCATTATCATTTATTATTACTGACATATAATAAAAATCATCAATTGTACCTAATCATATTTTCTAAAGACATTACCCCCTAAAAGATAGCCGAAAAATACCGGGGAAACATGGGCAGAAAAACCTAAACTTTCGATATTAGAGGGATCCCAAAGCCCCAATTTTTCAAAAAATAATAAACGTACCGTCTAAAATAAGAATGTAACGGGCGGATTTTGAGGCGAAAAAAAATAAACGTACCGGTACGTTTATTTGAGAGGTGAGAGTATATTGATAAGAAAAGTGCCTGGGTGTGAGTGTATCAAACATATTAGTCCAGTTAAGAATATGACCTCTGATTTTGAATTAACTGTAGACGAGTGTTAAAAAATTGGTGTGCTATGCCTTGAGGGAATAACAAACTTTAATCTGAAGACTGATCATTATATTTGGCAGTGTAATTTGAGTCAGTCCTTTATATCATTTTGTAGAAACTTTCACAAAAAATAGAAAGTTTCATGTTGTTACTAAAGTTCTGAAACATGTTTTCATAGTTCCAGGGTGCCTAAAATGCTAAAAAGAGTTAGCAATTTTACTAAATATATACAGTCAAATTTCATTTGTATTCTTAGTAATTGTGTTTGTATACTTAACAATTTCATTTGTATACTTAGTAATTCTACTGGTATTTTACCGAAATTGTTGAGTAAACCTAGGAAATTGCTAATCACAACGGCTTGATATATGAATTGAATTGCAATGATTGGGTAAAATTGCTTAGTCTGCTATTGTGTACCAAAACTGTATTTGGTAAAATTAAATGGTATACCTGCAGTTAATTCTACAATATAACAAACTCCTACCCAAATAACACAATGGGATCCCTAATTTTCTAGTTCCTTTCTTTTATACATGCAGGTATGTTCAGCCTCAGGAACATCCGTACTTGAGTCATTTCTGCACAGAGCTGACTGGAATAACTCAGGACCAAGTTGACCACGGCATCCCTCTACACATCTGCTTGGCTCAGTTCAGTAGGTGGCTGAACAGTGTTCAAACAGAGAAATCTGCCCATTTTGTGACAGGTAAAACAATTGGAAAGACTACAACAAACAAATTAGGCACGTTTGTTACTTGGTCTGACTGGGATCTCGGCGTCTGCCTTCTGTATGAATGCCGCCGGAAGGGCATCTCCAAACCAAGTGCTTTAAACTGTTGGTTAGATCTGAGAGCTACCTACAAGAAGTTCTATGGTCGTAAGCCAAATGGGTTGAAGGGTGCCCTAAGAGACTTGGGGATAGAGTTTGAGGGGAGGGAGCACTCCGGGATTGAAGATGCAAGGAACACGGCCAAGCTGGCCTGGAGAATGATGGGTGATGGCTGTGTGATGCAGATCACCAAGAGTCTAATTGGTCCAGCTCCTCAACTTAAGGTGACCAATCAGAGTCCTCAGACCATGCAGGGTCTTGGGACAACTTCAGAATCAGTCGACAATGGCTCATCTGTACATCAACAAAACAATGTTGAAAGCACACCTTTATCAAAGTTGCAACAGGAAGGCACCATGGTAAAACAAAGAAACATACAGGACAATGGGAAAGCTTCAAAGTCGGTCGACAATAGCCCGTCTGTACGTCAACAAACGAATGTAAGAAGCCCGCCTACATCAAAGTTGCAACAGAAAGGTACCACAGTAAGACCAACGCAGCATCAGAGCAGGCATCCACATGCTAACCGCACACCGATCTATAATGCATCCTCAATGCTTTCTGATTCAGTGAAGAGCAACAACCCCATTGTCAATCAAAACCTTTCATCAAAAAGTACCAGCAGTCTGGAGAAAGCTAGTGTGGCTGGCAGAAAGTATACAGCAAAGAAAGGAACGACTACTAGTATGTCAGCCCCCAGAGGTAAGGTGTTTGCTCAACCATCGTCAACCGCAAGGCAAGGAGTTCAAGTCTATGCGTCGCCAGTGACAGGAAACGTTCAAGCATCCACCGCAAAGTCTACGCCCTTACTGGCAAATCTCGGAAAGGTAGGTGTTAAATTTGCTCCCACTCTCGGCAACCGTGCACTTCACACAGTAACAAATGACACAGGTGACAAAATGGAGTGTATCAAATTTGGACCTTGCCATCCCAACACTGCAGGACAATTATGCGAGGTGCTGACAAAGCGGTGCCATCATCACAGTAGGCCAAGCAATGAGGATGCAGATACAGGTGGACATCCTCTAGCAAATAATTTGAAGAGTTCATTCATTGAAGAAGAGGGGTCAACCGTAAAAGGGAGCTCTAATACAACTAGTGCATTCACAACTCCAAAACAGGTACATATAGAAGACAACAAGCTGTCGGTAGGACCCTCCAGCTCAAAGACAAGCAATTCGTTGGCAAGCACTGGAAGAAACCCTTTAGTTATTCGCACCAGTAGGATCACACCTCCGTTTTGCACGTGCGGTCGCCGCGCCAAACGGAGGAGCGTAGTGAACCCGGGACCCAACCACGGTAGGCAGTTTTGGGTCTGTGGGACGGGACGGAGGGATAGCGCGCAAAGTTGTAACTTTTTTAAATGGCAAACTGTGTACAGTTCGAGGGGTACTTTGGACAGTAGTATGCATTATAGATATAATACAGATGTATGCTCCACTAGAAATAGAAATAGGAAAACATTTGTACACTTAGAACCACCATTACCACGTATGGACCTAGATGATGCCTAAAATGAACGTTCTTCTTCTCTTCTTCTTTGGCAGTCCAGTCTCGGGAGACTATTTGTGCGCCTCTGGAGTTCTCATGTGACTTCGGATGAACGTTACGATGTAGTATTTAGTACATGTAGTAACTGGCAACCATAGGAGGTTACCCTGGTTAGGCACTTACTTTTCAACAATAACAGTATTAACACATGCAAAATGTAACTGTTCTTTTTGTGTTGGGAAATGACGAGCAATAATTAATTACTAGTATGCTGTTTTAAAGGTAGCTCAACAAAAGTTTTTATCGTGGTGCTGTTTTAATGTTTCGATGTACATATATATTCAATAAAGATGTTTAATATGCAATGTTTATGGCACTTTTTCATTTAGAATTCACGAATAAGTAATCGTTCTGTTTTCATAGAAGTATATTGTACATATGAGCAGGGACAAGAGCATTTCAGTATGAACCAACAATCATTATACATGTACTAAATAAATTACAGGTACACACCGCACGTGTGTACATTCGTAAATGATTTTAAAACCATCACTGGATGATGATGACTTCAATAAAACTTCAAAACAGTGTTTTTTTTTTCTGTTTAGTTGTTAACTCTGTAGTCTGTTACCAAGTGATAACAATTCTGCCAACAGAGTTCTCTGGACATAATTCCCATCCATGCTGTCCACTTGGAGAGTTGTAACATCAAGCCCTCCATGTGAATTCCTCATCACAGATTTAGAGTAAGCCGGATCATAATGTTCTCTCAATATGGACTCGACAAATTCCTCCCATCTTCCGTTATCAATAAAGCAAAACCATGAATCCAGTTTCTTTCCACCGTGAAACTTCCGAAGGTTTTGCAGCAGTTCCTTGAGGTGTGCGGTGTCTTGAGTTAAGTGAGGATAGTCGCGGAGGATTTGTTGGATGCGCCAGGACATGGGCACGTGGAGCTCTATCCTGTGTGCTGCCTTCATCTGTTCAAACAGGTGGGCAGGGATGTGGAGACGTCCAACCTTGCTGCTTTCAGATTCCAGCCACACAGGCCTGTACATAACAACAGGTAGAAGTAATCTCAAAGCACATGTAGGGTTCAGCTTTAATTGTTTTTAAGACTTTCTATATACTGTAATTCACTTTATCTTCACGGCAGCAAAGTTTCACAGTGAAAGGATAATGGACATTTTCACTGAACTTAAACTTCACAGCAGCGGCAAGTGATTTACAGAACGGATGTGTGAAGTAATCATAAATAATTCCAACAGTTTTTTCACGATGAGGATAGGTTCACGCCTTCACGGTACAGAGGTGACCGTAAAAAAAGTGAACATAAAGTTCCAGTGAAAGAAACAAGAATTACAGTATCTTTCTAGTTGTCCACGTTTTTCTCTCTTCACGTTCCACCTAAAAGGCTCTGAAGGTTGTGATTGACGACAGATGTAGGGTTTAGTTGATCATGAGAGAGAAAAAATTGGACCCCTAAACTTTTAAGTTTGAAAGATGCCTCCAAAACATGCACAAAATAGCAAGTCAGACCCTTGATCTGCATGGAGATTAGATAAACGCTTACCCAGCCTCAAGCATCTATCTATGTACTAGTAGTAGTAGTTGTTTTTTGCAGGATCCACAATTTGACAATACTACATCATCTCCACGTGTCAATACAATACATGTACCCCCGGTACTACTGATTGAAATGCACACCACATTTTTCATACAAATGTACATTTCAAACTTTACATACATGAAAAATTCCTTTGTGTCAAACAGAAAGAAACTTACATTGGACAAAATTGTAACAATGTTAAAGAAATACTTTCACCTTGATGGATTAAATTGTGCGAGTGAATTTCTCAGGGAAGATTCGAATGCCTTCTGAGATGGCTGTGTTTCCCCTGCCCACAGGCCAAGTATGGAACCTGAAGGAATAGAATGAAAATGAACTACTGCATATGCGTGGTTTTAATTTCGCGCCAAGGCAAAAATGGAGTGCTCGCAGTGGTTTTAACTTTGCAGTGAAACGGTCGCAACATAATACCACCATGAACATTTTTGCATTTAATACAGTAACCAATGCACCCCACAATATTAAGATATCAGAAGAATTAGATATTTTGTGGTACATATAGTTTCCTAATACCTGTACTCTGCTTTTGTTTGAGCACTGCAGATTTTAGCCATTTGTTCGGCTGTTTTGCATACAGCCAATGAGCCAAAGGCTATTACAAATGGTTAGCCCTGGTAACTGAACAATATACAATGCAAGTTCTAACCTTGAATAAACTTTAGGCATTTATATATGAATAATGTATTTCATTGACATTGACAACTAAGAGTAGAATGTTCTTTATTTCAATGCTATAGATACCTATTCCTTTTTCTATGGACATCTTTTCTCTACTGCTTCTATTTTTCTTACTTAGATTTTTAAAAAGGACCAACCCTTGTGCCTAGCAGCTCCCTCCAGGTCCAAAACCTGCTCTCCCTGCTCCTGTAGTCTGTGTAGAAGGTACGTCTTGCCCACTCCTAGAAGGAAACAAGATAGCATTGACACTGCTGTCTTTCACACAAGAGGCAATGATTATTTGATTGCCTTTATTACCATATGTGATACAATTTTGTTTACATTTGTTCCTGGCCACTGATGTGACTCAAATTAACTTTTTTACTGGTTGATAGCCTGTTTTAAAATTGTGAAAAAGATGTAACATAATAACCATTCTACTTTATGTATAGGATTTGAAAGTCCTTTTGGTAACTACATAAGTAAAGCTACTGGTGCACAAAGAATGCTACAAGTACTAGTAACATAATGTTCATATGATGTTGACTTCACCTGTCATACCAGACAGCATGAGAAATTTGAACTTTGCTGGCAGCTCTTGGAGGTCTCTCGCCACCGTTTGGCGGTAAGTACGGTAGCCTCCCTCCAGCAAATAGACCTGTGGATACACAGTTGTATAATTATAAAGAAGGTAAAGCAGACATTGTGTAGAAGATTTTTCTATTGGCTGGTAGTGAAATGTGGTTCACCTCGCCTAAGTGCCTGCGTTTTTACAATTACAGATTGGCCAATACGTCGTTAAGTGAGTATATTTTCCCTTGCAAAGTATGTGATCTCTACAAACAAAATGGTTGCGCCCAAATTGTCACATTTTCTGTTTCAGCTCCAGATCAAACACAAGATAAATTCTTTGATCGAACACAATTCAAGATAACGTACAGTCTGTAATTGTAAGTCACATTGTTGCCACTGAATTAAAAACTAATGTGTATTGATCCAGATTCATCAAAAAGAGATGTGCAGTCATTGCACCATTTTGCGCTGGTTTTGCTGATTGTGAGTAATTTCAGGTGACATTGGCGCTGATTGGCTCACCTTAAAGCCGATCTGTGAAAGTATGATTCCTAGGCTGCCTGACCGCTGCCCTCCCCTCCAACAGTACACGAGAGGGGAGTAGTCCTTGGGTTTATCTATCAAATCATCCTGGATCATAGAACCTGTAACAAAAAAGGATTTTGTTTATTTGTACATGTAACGTTATTACTGTAAATGCATTTTAACTTGGTGGTTTAATGTTTGCAGTTTTCACGTTAGGCCACAGCAAGTAAATTTTATGGATGACATCAGCGCGCCGCGCATTGATTTTTGCCTGATTTTGAAATAAAAAATTCAAATACAAAACGTGTAATCCGATGCGCTGTACTTGAATGAAGTGAACTACTAACAAATTTGATAAAACTACAGGGTCAGATGAAGTAACTAATGTCATGCGGTTAGAGTAGAACATTGGCTAACTGTCTGTATGTTGAAGACAATGAAAAGTCGGGTGATTTTTAAGGCACTGCAATTCTGTCAGACAGTCAGGACAGCAATAGCGGAGAGCTACGTCAGCTGAGGAAAAGTGAGCAGAGCCAGCAACATGTAGTCACTGTCAGTCTGCCTCATGACTCAGGAGACTCCCGTGCCCAGTGTACGGAAACCTTGTCTCTGCCATCTTGCTATACAGACCCGGATCTAAATCCATAATTTGATTATCTAATGTTGACATCAGTGTTAGTTAATGTTTTATTGAATACAGGGATAAAAGACTTGTTGTAATAATGTGTTTTACCGCCTTGTTTTTTCTCTCGCCCGCACGCACTAAATTTGGAGTCTGCAAAGGATGTCATCCATAAAATTTTCTTGCTGTGGCCTTACTGGTAAAATAATTTTTGGAAAAAAAAATACATATCGGGACATGTATGTACAGCAGGTGGAGACAAGGATGTAACTTATCGGGGGGGTTGAGACAAAAACTGTTTATAAGTCAGGGGCCTTCACCTTTGACCTATGCATGCACAGTTGACCTCGTGAAAGGGCTTGTTTAGAGAGTTGACGTTACCTATATTGGCAGAAATGAGAGCTGCTCCTAGTTTCCTCGCTGCGAAGCGATCCTCGTTATACAGGGTCCCCACTTTCACTCTCTCCTGGTTACTCAAGACGGGGAGGTTCCTTGCACCGGGTACGTGGTCTTCTGCAAATTCTGCCGGCGTGCGAACGTCTAACACTTCACTGGCGATGGGTAAGAACGGGTCTGGTGTTTGTTGGGGAAGTCGGTAGTGTTTCTGGCGACACATGTTCCAAAATAACGTTTGTGCAGAAATTTTCTGAAGGAGGTCAAACGTCTTTCCATCCGGCGCTACCAGTGGCGGGCATCTTTTTACACGGGAGGAAGGTAAAATCGTCCGGAACATCACGCCAAATTGTGCAGAACACACGCCTATAGATCTGGGCCAGTCGTTGTTTAGCTATGTTACTTCGTTATGAAGATTAAACACTCAAACATGAGGAAGAAATGTTTTTCGAGCGCGCCGCCATTTGTTGCTGACCTCTTCACTTTGACCCCGTGCATGTGTGAAGACAAACAGCAGCGCCACTATGCGGCGGTATTGTGTATGGTAAAATCGTCTGAAAAATAGTTGGACAAAACAGGGAGGTTAAAAGGACCTTGGACAAAATGTGTCCGCCCGGTGCTATGAAGTTTTTCCAATGCACATTAAACGGCAGAGGTAAGCTTATACAGATGATGTTTGAAACGGAGCATGATGATTGATATTAGTTTGAAACTCCTGTTTACCAGTTTCACCGATTGCCTTCGCTAAGAAGGTTATGTTTTGGGTAACGTTAGCTATTGTATGGATATATGTGTGTGTATTAGTAGCATAACTCGAGGAGGCCTTGATTGATTGTATCGATTTCTGGTACGTGGGTAGGTGTGGATAACCTTCCCTGCCCTCGGTCCTTAGTGCTGAATGGCCTTCCCTGTCCCTAGTGCTAAAGGATCTTCCCTGTCCCATGTCCCTAGTGCTGAAGGACCTTCCATCCTACCCCGTCCTTAGTGCTGAAGGACCTTCCCTGTCCCCCGTCCTTAGTGCTGAAGGACCTTCCCTGCCCCTGTCCCTATTTGCTGAAGGACCTTCCCTATCCCATGTCCCTAGTGCTAAAAGGCCTTCCCTGTCACCCCGTCCTTAGTGCTGAAGAACCTTCCTTGTCCCCAGTGCTGAAGGGCCTTTCCTGTTACCCCGTCCTTAGTGCTGAAGGGCATTCCCTGTCATTCCGTCCTTAGTGCTGAAGGACCCTCCCTGTCACCCCGTCCGTAGTGCTGAAGGACCTTCCCTGTCCCCCGTCCCTAGTGCTGAAGGGCCTTCCCTGTCCCCCCGTCCCTAGTGCTGAAGGACCTTCCCTGCCCCTTGTCCCTAGTGCGAAAGGACCTTCCCTGTCTCCCGTCCCTAGTGCTGAAGGACCTTCCCTGTCTCCCATCCCTAGCGCTTAAGTGCCTTCCCTGCCACCCCGTCCTTAGTGCTAAAGGGCCTTTCCTGTACCCCGTCCTTACCTTCCCTTGCTCCCTTCCCTAACGCTCAATAACCTTCCTTGCCACCCCGTCAGGAAATTTTCGACAGTCAGGCGACAATCCTACCGACATAATGGTTGTGCAGACATGACTTAGTTACTTAACTTAGGTCGGTTGTCAGTCTTCCTCTGTCACCCGAACCACCAAATGCATAGCCTGAGTGCTAGCCTTTTTAGCTTCCGTACGCTACCCAAGCTCCGTAGGCTGGCACTCAGGCTATCAAATGCAGACATACGTGCACAAAAATGCAATGGTTTTCACTGACTCAGTCATTGATCATCACTGAACTTTTTTCCATCATTTTATTCAGCTGCACTCAGTAGAAGTAAAAGTGCAGTCAGTCGGTTTTCGCCAGAGGGCGTTGACGTCTCAATGCAGCGCTGAGGTGAGAGAAACAGCGATCAGAGCCGACATCATCGCGACCTGTGGAAGGACTGCGTTGCCGTTCGATGCCCCTCCGCTCCCGTTCGATGTCCCTCCGCTGCCGTTCGATATCCCTCCGTTGCCATTCGATGTCCCTCCGTTGCCGTTCGATGTCCCTCGATAGCCCATACACCTCACATGATACTAGTGTTTGTACAGTCGGAAACAACAGTAGTTTCTAATGGAAACATAACTCACTAAATGATGTCACGGCGACAGAAAAAGACGTTCTCAAGGATTCAAAAGTTTTCCATTAAAACCGGTATTTCCTGTTTGTGACAATGAACGACAATCCGAGCCACAGTCCGGTCTCAGTAGTCAGAGCCGAAGAATGACTGGTTAGTCTGGTTACTTCATGTACAGGTAACGTAATGAGACGTAGCGAGATCCCGTTGGTCAAAGAAGTCGACTACGTCATATACGAAGACAGTCTGAAATCTATGTATCGGTAATGACCAAGGCAGTGTCTTCATTACTCTCCGTATAGAAGATCTGAATCCGCGTCGTAGAACTTGAACTCGAGCTCCCTACATGGTAGGAAGTTTCTACGACTTGGATTCAGCTCTGACGACCTTGTAGGGAGTTTCTTCGACGCGGATTCAGATCTGCTATAAGGAGAATGATAGAAATACTGCTTAAGTCATTACTGATACATAGATTTCATACTATCTTCGTTTGTGACCTAGTCAACTTTTTTGACCAATGGGATCTTTATTTACTAACCACGAAATTATGTCAAGCTCAGAATACATGAAAAGGACTGGAACAGCACCTCTTCTCCCTACGCCAGAAACATCAAGGCTCAAGACAAGACTCACTAACAGAGGACGAAATGACTCGATAGGAGAAGAAGGAATGTATGGAGTCACATAGGCTCATCTAGAACTAAATGGTTTGATAAGTGCGATAAGTGGGGTGGGTATTTGATAATCAGAGACCAGACATGGCTATCAAATGAAGAGCTGAAAGTCATTCCGTTTCGCCATCCTTATTGAAGAAGGACCTTCCCTGTCCCCATCCTTTAGTGCTAAAGGACCTTCCCTGTCCCCTGTCCTTAGTGCTAAAGGACCTTCCCTGTCCCCTGTCATCAGTGCTGAAGGATCTTCCCTGTCCCCTGTCCTTAGTGCTAAAGGACCTTCCCTGTCCCCTGTCATTAGTGCTGAAGGATCTTCCATGTCCCCTGTCCTTAGTGCTGAAGGACTTTCACTGTAGCTCTATCCTTAGTGCTGAATGACCTTCCCTGTCGCCATCCTTTAGTGCTAAAGGACCTCCCCTATCCCCTGTCCTTAGTGCTGAAGGACCTTCCCTGTCCCCTGTCCCCTGTCCTTAGTGCTGAAGGAACTTCCCTGTACCTCTATCATTAGCGCCTAAGGACCTTCCCTATCCCCTGTCCTTAGTGCTGAAGGACCTTCCCTGTCCCTCTATCCTTAGTACTGAAGAAAACATTCCCTGTCCTTCTATCCTTAGTACTGAAGGATCTTTCCAGACCCCCTCCCCTTAGTGCTGAACCTTCCTTGACACCCGCATCCTTAGTCTTTTCTCTGTCCCCGTCCTTAGTGCTGAAGAACCTTCCCTATCCCCTATTCTCAGTCCTGAAGCACCTCCTCTGTCCCCGTCCTTAGTGATGAAAAACCTCCCCTGTCCCCTGTCCCCTGTCCCTAGTTCTAAGAAAACCTTCCGTGTCATCCCATCCTTTGTGCTAAAGAACCCTCCGTCCCCTATCCTTAGTGCTGAAATACCTTCGGAAAGAAGCATGATCCCCTTTAGTTATTACAGTTTACTAAGGCCCCCCTTTCTTTGGTACTAGTACTTTGATGAGCATGCCTCGGAGTCAACTTGTTATTTTTCCCATCGACTGCTTCACGGAAACACCGTCAACACCAGCAAAATATTCCAACAGAAATGATTTTATTCATTTTCAGATTTAGAGAGAATGAGGGATACAGTGGATGCCAAGCTACGGGACGAGCCTACAGTCTTATGAAATATCAAATCCTAAGGGTGACTTCAGCAGTGCCGAGAGAGGGACCCGTGACACAGTCTTGCTAACGTTACCTATGATTCGCGAAGATTAAACCAAGGACGGTCGGCGGAAGCATTTTTTGTGCGCGCCGCCACTAGCTTGCTGACCTCTTCACTTTGACCCTTAACCCGTGTATGATCAGTACATTGACACGACTTGCAGCTCGTGAAGACAGAAATTATGGCATCTTGCACGAGAAGTTGACGGCCAGCGGCTTTGAAATTCAGTTTGGAGGACCATTAGAGGCCAGAGCTAACTTTTCGAGGTAGGTCATGCTGCTACACAACCTGTGAGGGGCCTGTTCGAGGGGGCGATGCAGCATACTGCGTAGTAGTAGTGCTTCTTCTCGTGAAACGATGATACAGATGAGGGTCTGCATGGGGGGGTCCTGGCAACGCTTAACGGTAAATTCAGGCCAGCCGATAACGCTTAACGGTAAATTCAGGCCGGCCGATAACGCTTAACGGTAAATTCAGTATTTTAGAACATGAGGTACCCCTGAAGACGACGTCCTGGTCCGTGGCAAGTGACCTATTACGCTATGCCATTTTCGCACGCCTGCTCCGAACCCTTTAAATTCGGCGGCGACAGGAAATTTTGTATTGGTGGGCGAAATGTTCATGATCATGATGAAGAGCGCCGAAGGCGCGACGAAAATTTTGAGATCTTGACTACGGCCGCGTGGCGCGTTGGATACACCCGATCCCTCGATCTCGGAAGTTAAGCAACGCGCGGTCCGGACAGTGCTTGGATGGGAGACCAACCAAGGACGTCCGGATTGCTGTAGCCTCACGAAGCTTTCCACGAAATCGTCTTCCGGGAGGGACGTAAAACGGGGGTCCCGTGCTCGAGGAGGTGCCTCGAACACGTTAAACAGCCTCATTACCCTACACATTGGGTACCTGCCTGTGGCACTGGCTGCAAATACACCTGATATTATTGACCCTCTGAAACGCTATTTCTTGCATTCTGAGGGGGGATTTTGCTGAAGAGTAAGCTAAGTTTTATGACATCTCTATTAAAAAAAAAAAAAAAAAAAAAAACAGAAGAGTTGCAGCTTGAGGGGCGTCACGCCCTCCAAACCTCGTGGGAGCTGCGACATGCTCCCGGGGAAAATTCTTGACACCCTGAAATGCTATTTCTTGCATTTCAACGGGCAAATATTACTGGTAATATAAGTTAAGTTTGACTTTGTGGGGTCGACGCCCTCCTGACAATATTTTCGACGGAGGCCCGGCATGCACCCGGAAAAAATTTTAAAATCTTGAACCACGAAACGCTTAATTTCCTGAATTTTGAGGAGAAAACTTTGCTCGTAGAGTGAAAAATAGAAGTGTTTCAGCTTGAAATATTTGGGGGTGCTGGGGGCGCCCTTCTGACATATTTTCGCCTGAGCCGTGTGCTCCCTGGAGAAAATTTTGAAATCTTCACCCACTGAAATGCTTTTTCCTGCGTAACGAGGAATTACTCAATAACGCTTAACGTTGAATTCAGGATGACAAATAACGCTTAACGAGGAATTAAAACGACCAGTAACGCTTCACGATTAATATACGGATAACGCTTAACGGTGAATTCAGGGCGGCCGGTAACGATTAACGGTGAATTAAAATCGCTCGTAACGCTTCACGAAAAAGGGCATGCAGACCCTCACAGATGTCGATTGATTATTGCACTGTTTTCAATGTCAACCGTTCGGTAATCAAGATATGATACTCGTACTCTAATTATTTCCCATTTGACTGTGTCAACGTTGTCTGACATAATTTGCAGATGGCCGACGCAGGTGTAAAGTTACAGGGCAAGAAGCGGGGACGACCCAGGCTGCATCCCGCAGGGGGCAAGCCATCCTCCTCCAGGTTGGTTCTCTAATTAGCTAGAGGCTGATCCTGATTATGAACGTTACATCATCATCAACTGTGGACCATGTGAGGGGTTGTGGATCAACCAGGTTCCTGTGCAATTAAGTACTGTGTCTAGTAATCTTTGCCTTGTGCTTAGGTTATCAAAATGATGATGATAATGACGGTGCCAGGTTTATTGATAGTTAGATTACAAAAGCCTTTAGCGGCCACAATTCTGAATTCTTAAGATTATTTGTAAATTGTAACTCTAACAAACAAATAGGGTACAACTTATAGTTCACATGATATCCAATGCATTCTAATGCAGTCAACTTTGGAACAATCCATTAAGAATATGATGACACAGTATGGCACTATGCGGGGACTATCTGTTCTGAAATACAAAATGTGCTTTGCAAAGTGGGATGCTAAGTGCCTTGCCTTAAAATGTCGTTATCACCAAGTGACATATATTTCAAATACTGCAATAGTCATGATCATGACTGCTTACCATCACAAGTTCTTTGATATAGTGACTTGATTGGAATATGTTGTGTTTTTAATGTTTGCTTTGTGTTTAATGTTTGCCAAGATGTTCGCCGGTGGTTTTATGTTCATGGTTTTCTTGGCGACCCTTTCACCGTGTACTTAAAACCACCACGAACATTTCTGTCCAATACTGTAGCAGTATGTGACTATAGCGCTGCCGCAAACTTAAACACACCAGGAACACATCCATTTTTGCCTTAGCGTGAAATAAAAACCATGCAAACTTAAATGTATTTACAGTATTCTTTAAGTCGATCTGATTTGTTGCAGATGTGTGGTGTACATAGGCAAGTCCATGGACTTGTGGCAGCAGCTGAAGCTGGATGGAAACTTCAAGAACGACTCTGAGTTTGCTGCCTACCTTCTCCAGTTGTACCAGACTAGCAGGCTCGTCGATGGTCACAAATGTCATCCTGTTATCTCCACAAAGATGTAAGAAAAAGTCGTAAGAAAGACCTCGTACAGACAAGGATATGCAAATCGGGATATGCAGATCGTTAGAGTTCATTTAAAATGTCAATTTTCCTTACACCATGAAATTTTGCTGCCATGAAGATAAGTGAATTGCAGTATCATAAAGATAATAAATAGTTATAGTTATAGTATGAAAACATGTAATACTTGCTGCTCTCTACCCTATACAGATCCAACAAGCCATCTAATCCCACGGCAAGTAATACATCAACAATGTTATCCAGAGCTAAAGAATCTGCCACAACGTTAACGAATCATCCTTCAGGAAAAGAGGGGGAAATGGTGGAAACATCCCAGCACAAAAGTCTTGGATCTCAAGCCAAGCAAGATCAGAGATACATAGAGAGTGATTTTGTGATGTCCAATGATGAACAAGATGCCGAAGATGATGTAACAAAGATGGAGGATAATGCAGGAGTTGGTTCTACTACGTTTGAACTTGTCAGTGCAGACGAGGGAAATGCCTTGGAGAACGCTATGATCAGGGCTTTATCCAAGCAGTCCAAGGGTTGCAAAGGTAAAGATATACAGATCTGTAGTGATGCAGAACAGGACACACATCCAGGAAATAGGGATGACATGCAATTGCACTCCTGTGATGTTGCCCAGAATGTTGGCACTGCACAAAGAAGTGACTGTTTCAGCAGTGGTTTCAATCTACTTCCAAAGAAGAGACCCTTCTGGGATGACAAAACGTTGCACGAAGGTAAACTTCAGAACCAGGTTGAAACAGGAGCAGAAATGGCAGGGGTGCCTCATGCAGACCCTCAGATAGAACAAGTCAATACCTATGAGTCTGTGTCCGAAAGAGACTGTCAGGAAGCTACTCCGGATACGTCATCACCAAGAGAGAGGCAGGAAAATGATGACGAGCAAGGGGAAGATGAGCATGATCTGGAGGAAGAGATGTCAGACAAAAACTCTGACACATCTGTGGACTGGACTCCACAGCCAAAGTCTATGAGAAGGAAGAGGAGAAGAAGCGGTGACCCAACCTGTAGTATTTGTGGTTTGAATTTCCCCAGCTTGTATAAAATGGGGAAGCATATGAAGACTGCCCATGGTATAAGCAAGCCATTTGCTTGTGTTTTGTGCAAGAATGTCAGCTTTAGCTCCAAGGGGAACTTGGACAGCCACACTTTCCACATACACACGGCCGAGAGAAAGTACACATGCAAAGCGTGCAACGCTGCATTCAAACTCCCGCGACACTTGCAGCGCCACATGATCGTTCACTCCGAAGAGCGACCGTTTAAGTGTGGAGTGTGCAACAAGGGGTTTAAACACAGAGAAGCAGTGAAGCTACACGAGAGGAAGCACAGTGGAAAGAAGCCATACCTCTGTGCGCAGTGTGGCGCTCAGTTTGCAATAGAGAGTAGTCTGAGATCCCACATGGTCGTGCATACAGAAGAGAGGCCCTTCGAGTGTACGAACTGCAACGCTACATTTAAAACTCCCGCCACTCTCCGAATGCACAAGGAGGTTCATACGGAGGGCAGCGCTCACTTGTGTGCAGCGTGTGGTGAACAGTTTAAGACAGCGAGGGCGCTCAGATCTCATGTACGCAGACACGGCGAGAAGCCCCACCAATGCTCCGAGTGCGGGAATCGGTTTGCGATACTAGGGGAGCTCAACCGTCACGTGAAAGTGACACACAGCGCCAGCAAGCCGCACGCTTGTGAAATTTGTGGGTTCTGTTTCAAGTTAAAGAACTACCTGAGCACTCACATGGCTCGCATGCACAGTGGAGATACACGACCACACACGTGCGTGGTGTGTGGGTCAACTTTTAAGATGCCGCTGGACCTGAAGCACCACATGAGGAAGCACAGCGACCTTCGTCCCTTTCCCTGCGGCCTTTGTGACTGGAAGTTCAAAACCAAGACCCACCTGAAACAGCACATGGACATCATACACGGGAGAGGTGGGAGGGTGAAATGTTTCGCTCGGCGTACCATTAGATCAGCAGATTCAGACAGCAGTACCAAAAATGCAGAAAATACTATCCCTCCAACACCCCACCAACTCAAACAAAAGCCTAGTCAAGAAACAGCACAATACAACAATACTGATCATGATTTAATACACACCAGTAGCATAAATGTAGTCTCAGCTGCAGTACACAACATAGACGACACAGAAAGGACTCAGTCTGGCACCCTACAGAATGTTACAGAAATGAACCAAAGCATCCAGAAAGGTGACTTAACACTAAGCAGCACTCCTCACACACTGGAACAGTCCATCCTCACAGCTCCCCCTCCCTTGGCCCAATCCTTGGAACAACTCGCTGTATCGGACCACGTGACGCCTCCGTCTCCGGTGTTCCGTGACACCAGCTGGTCCGATACGCTTGATTCAAGTTTGATCCAGTCAGCAGCTGACCTTGACCTTTGCATGACCCGTCCAAGATGGCCGCCGTTTCAGGCCGTGCCCTACATGTTCCAGAGACAAACATACTATACTGATCAAACCTCAACTGGCTATGTCATGGGCAGCTCAGACATTGTTTGATCTTAAACGTTTGATTTTAAAATCAGAACTCATACATGCTGAATTACTAGTAACATACAGAAGCAGTTTCAGATACTTCTAGTAAAACAGTAGTTAACACAAGACTGTGAGAAAGTGGCTGAAAAGAGTTACCTGGAAGTACTTTTGTGTAACTGTACATTAGGTATATAGAGGGCTTTTTCAAACTGATGAAAAGCTTTAGATACAAATTGCGTTGATGTCAAAAGGACAACGCTTTCATAGTATTTTCATATCGACAAATCGAAAAGAATTGCTATTATGAATAGCAGCTATAATGTGCAATAATGCTTTCAGTATGGTGTGCTATTGCATCAGCTAAATAACAAAGGAATTACTTATATATCTACCCCATATCCTATGTATATTGTGATCCTCCTGTCAATTCCACTTGACTAAAGGTATTCTTGTAAATCTTTAAATGAACATAAGTTGAACTAATTTGTACTCTTCTTGAAAATCATTTGTATGTAATAGTTTGTGTGTTCATTTTCTCACTTTCATTAGGTTGACTCTGTTCATAATTTCTCATTTCATGTAGCTGTTTGCTGTTCAAATTTTTTCCATTCAAGCTGTTAAACAAGATATGTTACCAAAAGTCTTACTAGTATCTTTTTTTTGAGAAGATGAAAAAGAAACAGGAAACAAGAGACTCATCATGCTAAATTTTTTATGTGTACTGAGGCATTCTAGCAAAGTTTACACTCCTAAAGTTCACCTTGACAAAAATGACAAGACGCATGTATTATTTGACTCAATGTAAAATTCTAGTTTAATAGGAAGCATTCAAATACATGTATAATTGACTGCTTATGGTAGACAGATTGAAGAACTAACTGTTGTACATACATGATGTACATGGCATGCATGCACAGTGGCAATAGATGACCCAACTTGTGAATGTATAAACTCATTTGTTGGTCAACCTTATGTCTTTTCAGACAATCCCTTTCCATCCAAGAAAGACATGCTGTTGCTTTTTCTCAAGAACCTCAGAAACATCCAGAATAAGTTGCAAGTTGCCAGAAGGTCCCCAACTAGGTAGCACTTTCTACCTACCCCAAAAGCTATCTGCAGTCCCAAAATCAAAACCACAGCATGCCCAAAACAGAAGATACAAAACAAATTCTGTGATTATTCAAATCAAGTTCCAATCCTGACCATCCTGCAAAATTGCACAATAGCTGTAAAAAAGGAACAAAGCATCTGGATAGTTGGCAAGATGGCTAATCTCCAAGTAGATGTCGGGTGGAAGGTCCTAACATTTTACCAGAGAAGCTAGGTAGCTGTCAGAGAAGCCTGGCAGTCAGAAAACTTTACGATCCGCCATCCCAACATCTGCTTGGAGATTAAGTTGGCAAAAGTCTTGTGGTACTGCCTGGAGTAAAACTGGACAAAACTAATGAAATGTCATGTCCTGGTCTTGGATATTTGGAGGTTCTAAAACTTTTGTCTGTTGCGCTGATACAGATAAGTCATTTGTGGAGAGGTCGTCAGTAGCTGCTGCTCCAACTGTTAATGTTGCTCCCTCTGGAAGTGGTGAGATGGGGGTCATGGCTGACTCCTCCCACTGTCGTACCTGCACCTCAGCAGCTGGGTAACAACATAGACACACAGGTAAGAATGACAAATTGATGAAAACGATGAGGGATGGACAAATATTTAGTAAGTAGCTAAAGTTTGTTGCAGACTTTGTCTGGTTCAACTGACCAATCCTGTCGGACATGTGACATTACAGACGAAACATATTTTTGAAAGCTCAATTGACAGCTTTAACAAAGAAAGTTAACAACATGATCTCCCAAATGATCAGTGGGAATGACAAAAATTTAAGAAGAAAGAAAGTCTATTTTAAGATACATTGGAAATCAGCTAAATTCTGTTCAGTCAGGTTCAACTGACCAATCACTAAGTGACCTTACCGACAAGTGACATTAGCGATCAAAAGTGTCAGGAATTCGAAGCTCGAGAGATTTTGTTCGTTGTTTACCTGTTTACATTAACAACCATCCCAGATGAGCTTTTATGCTAATATAGATTGCATTTTGTGTGTAGCTCTGTTTGATCTTCATTTTCCAAACAAGCAACAATGCCATGAACATGTCAGTACTCATGCAAAACTCACATAACCATTCATAATACTAACACTTGTACTGCTATTGTGCCATACACTCTATCTATCCATCCATCCAGCCAGCTATACACTGCTTGGCAACATTTAAACTGGAGAGTTGGCATGTACTTACCTTGGAAGGCCTCGGGATACTGTTTGCTGACTTTTCCTTTGAGTTCCCTGTGGATGATTAGAAGTGCATATAAATGAAAAGAAAAACAATCATACTAACTATCAGACACTCTGAGCTAGATTGCTATATTTGTCCATTGCTACTTCTGGACACAAATCAGGGTCATTCCATTATCTTGACAGACAAAATTGGTGTGTCTGCTTCAGGGCTATGGTCAGGACCCGTCCTGTTGCAGGACAGAAATTGCTTATTGGGACAGACAACAAATTTTACTTCATCTGTCAAAAAAAACCCTCAACTTCATGGCATGAAATAGATTAAAATGCATTTTTGTAAGCTTAAAAGAAATGACAGATTTAACAATGCAAATTAATAACCAATCATTAAGTGGGATGGACAAAAATCGACAGCCAGAGACCGCCCTAGTCTGTTCTGAGAAAGGTTTGACTTCGAATCATACCTAAATCATCATGTTATTTTGCTCAACCTTCTCCCTACTGCCTAACTCTGTAACCAATAGAGAATCGGGTGCCAAACAGCAACTTAAGGGTGCTAAAGGTTAATAAGAATGCTCCCTCTGCCTTTTGATTTTGAAGGCTAATCATTCCTAGTCTGTGTCACGTAAAATCCGTCGTCCACCGCTGTAATGGACTCTCCTTGCAGCAGATACTATAAGTTCAATTTAATCGGACTAAATCAATGCAATCTCTGATTATAGATTAACAGATAGTAGCGACAGGTCTAGTCAACCTGATTCTTCTGAAGATGTGATCTAGGTCCTTCTTCATGTCCAGCAGTGTCTGTGTGTGCTTCTTGAACATCTCCTGTGTCTCGTCAAACCGGATGGACGACAAGGTGTTGAAACTCTGCAGCATCTCATTGGTCTTCTCGAATCTGTTCACCCTGTAAACACACAGACACAAACATTTCAATACAAGGTAAAACAAAGTAGGTTTGGTTATGCAAACTTCTAACTAAGCCAAGGTAAAGGCAAAGGTAGTCCCATAGCCTTTTTGACGCTGGAGGGGCAGTGGGTTGTTAATCTTGTGTCTTGGCACGGTATAGGAAGGTGAATCCCTCCCTAACGCCTTTCTTCTACCTCCCCAACCTATCAGGAACCCATTTTTACACCTGGGTGGAGTGAGGAAAGTTGTGTAAAGTGCCTTTCCCAAGGACACAAAGTCCTGCCAGGAACGCCGGGAATTGAGCCCGTGACCTTTCGATCTCTCCTCCACTAGTCTAGCCACTCAGTGAGCCGACGCCTTGGTAAGGCGTGCAAAATCTCCCAGTGTAGGATTTATGTGAATTTGAGCGAGGCTGCCAAGTAACTTACATCACAAAACATTCAGAACCAGGCAATCTGAGATCAGTATGGCTATTGACAGGACATCATGTCAGCTTAGGATGATCCTGCACCCTTTTAGTTTTACAGGATCGTCCTCAGGGTTAGGATTTGGGTTGACAGGATCATGAGTAGCCTGATATAACCAGTCATCCCCTAGGGGCCATAAAAATCCTGGACAGCTGGAGTTTGCGTTATACACAGACTAGATCATGAGGTGTTCCCAAGATTATTAAAGTAACATCCTGTCACGTTGATGAAGGTTAGACATCCATAAGATACGTCAAAACTAGTCACTCAAGCAATTGGATAAAATTTTCAAACAGTCAGACATTTCAGACAGCATCTGCTCTCTTTTGTCAGGGACTAAAGAAAGATCTGGAAGAACCAGGTTTTATATCAAAACTCTGAATAGATCCTAAATGAAATATTAAATCCATAATAATCCAAAACTCTGAATAACATCCCGTCAGTAGTGAAAAAAAATATTGACAGGAACATTCTGTCAATAGTGCGAACTTTTTAAACGATAGGAACAACATCAGTAGTGTCAAAAAAACTAATTGATTGATAAATTGCAGACTTCACCTAAACCACCGCAGACGGTATCAAAGCGCCCTCTAACTGAACATACACAAACTGCAGTGCAAAAAACACACGTACACACACTGTGATATACACATACGAGCCAAAGCCAATACTTCACCACTTTGGCTCGTACAAAGCCATTCTTACATGTGTCTCTGTGCCTGTAGAACTGCATTTACATCGTCGTCGTTCACAAGATCCTCCAGACTTCTCAAGAAAACATCGGACGGTTCCTTCGCGATGCCACCGCCGTCCCCTGCTGCTGGGTCCCGATACAGAACCTCCACACCAGAAGACTCTGTAGCCACGGAGCACGAATCGCTCGAATCTTCAGTCATTTTCTTACCATTCAAGAACTCTTCTGAGATGTTTTATCATCGAAATATTAGGCTATGACAAACAAGAAGTGACGAAACATCGAAATTCGCAGCTGGTCGTCCACTTCGTCACGGGTCACTGAAAGGCCCCCGGTAACTCCGCCCGCTAGTATTATCTATGCTGCCTGATTATTTGGGAAGTAGTTATGTTGACTAAGTTAAAATTGATAAAAGAAAATGGAGTTATGATAATTCACCAACATTTCGTGTTAAATATGTTTAATTTTAAGTCTTAATAAGTGAGTTTATACAATTTTAGTTCTATACTTTTATCCAATTTAGTCAGGCTTGTTTTTTGGCAAATAGAACAGCTACAACCTTAAGACTCTGACTCATCATAGGGTAAATCCCACGGAGTTCATATGGAGAAATGTTTTCGGAATACTAAACTAATTTAGAATGTCCATAACGTACAGCATGGAGCAGCCAGACAGTTTAGAAGGCTGGATAGCGATCAAGGAGACACCTTTCGAGGATCCAGACGCCAGGACTCGTCTTAAGTTCCTTGTAGGTTGGAACGACGCGGAAAACAAACTGGCCGTAACTTGCCACAACGTCCTCAAGTGCAAGAAGCGGAGTGCAGACGACGATAGAAGTTGGGCCGGGATGTTTTCCTTCCAAGACATACGCCATGCTCATCAACAGATGTCTCTTGTATATCCTCAACTCGAACCCTACCTTCCTGAAATGCCTGAAGAGATGTCAGCGCTGTGGGGTTACCTGAACTACTACATGGGCACGTATAATGATGCCACTGTAGGGTCCGAGACAGCTGTTAGTAATGTAGAGACGTACCTTAAGATCGCCCTGGACGTTTGTGGTAAGAAGCTTGTTGTGGACACGTTGTTTATGGAAGACTCCAGCACGGAGGCTTACTTCGAAAACTTGAATGACTTGAAGAGAAGAGGTTACGAGGATGCTGTGAGTCGCGCTGCTGACCATCTTCAAGAGGTAGGTCAAGTTCAAGTTTGTTGTTTTTACCTCCATGAAAAGTGAAGGTATTGTTTGGGGTGTTTCTGTGTATGTTTCTGTGTGGTTGTCTGTTTGTGTTTCCAGATATTTGTGGTAAGTAGAACTTAAGAATGGCTGGACAGATTGTGACATGATGCATATGGTTTGTGGGATAAGGTCTTGAGAAAAACCAAAAGTCAAGGTCAAGTCCACCTGACAGCTAAAATTCTGCAGCAGAACTTCTTGCTGTTGTATCCCCAAGTGATACTTTCCCTGCCAAGGTTTTGGTAGTATGTCAGCAACATTCATCGAAAATCCACTCCAGTTAATGTCATGACAACTCGTCGGCATGGCTTAACGGTTAGGACGTTGGATTCAGAACCAATAGGTCCCGGGCCCAGGTCAGTGTCATGAGCCTTAGAGAGTTACAGATGAAGGGGGATACAGGTCTCATTTGGGAAGTCACATTCTTGCTGCAGCGCCACCTAGTGGAGAGATGTGGCTCGTCATTAAAGCCATCAGAAAGGTTACACTGACAGACTGCTGAAAATTGCTTTATAAAACATGACAAAAAAACTCTCAACATCGGAAAAGAAAAATTGTCAGTGTGACTCTTCTCTGTTTCCAGGTGCTGGCCCTGCGAACAGGCTCTATCAACATGCTGGACATGTTAGGTGTGTATGAGCTGGAGGACACAGCTGTGGAGGATCTGTTGCTGGCTACGGTGGAACTATTCCACTACAACCTGCAGCCCTTCCTGGACGTCAGGGAGGTGGCTTACATCAAGAGACAGGAGGTAGTAAAAAAAGTCCAGTTCCACTCAGAACAGTGAGATGACCTAATAAGTCATCACACTGTTCTGAGTGCGCATGTGCAGTCATGATGCATTGTGGTCTAAAGTCACAGCTTAAGGCCCATTGAGACCCTTGAAGTGCCTGATTGCACATACTGGGCAGCAAGTTTCCTTCCTGATTCTGTAGCAGGGTGTATTCTTACAGGGAGGGGTTACTAGCTCTTTCCTACTCGAAGCACCTTCTCAAACATGGGACCCCCATTTTACGTTTGTTCTGAAAGACGGGTGCAGCCCTTACCAAGATTCCGTTCCCAGGATTGAACCGGGGTCTCCCAGTTAGCTACTAATTGGAACCAGGAGCTCAAATGTGAGGCTGCTACCAGTTGAGCTATAGGGACATCACTGCCTTACTCCATATCCCCTGTGACAATGGAACTGTGTCACAGAGCTTGTCTCCAAAGAGATGTTAGGGCGTGAGATGGCCGCTCTAGATCTCTCAGTCTAATACTCACACTTTGAAGCCCAGCATGTATTTGAAACCATAGATTATGATCTGGCACCCCAACATCTGCTTGGAGATTAGACCCAACTTGGTAGAAACTTAATGTTCCTTCCCTCACCATCTCAAAGAGAAGAAGATTTACAGATTTTTTTCTTGTAGAAAAAAGTATGGGTTATATTCTAAAATATTTTCTGATGTTATCTCTTACAGTGTCTGAAAAATCACAAACTTTAAAAGATGTAGCAAAATTCTTTTGAAATGCTATAGCTGATCTGAAATGATGTTTGAATCATATGTAACTTTTCCTCTACAAGTTGCAAGAGCTGGTGCAGGATCCGGACATAGGGGAAGGTCGGAGGTCACAGTATGTTAAGGAGTACAACGAATGGCAGTCACAGTACGAGACGGCCACAGAAGCCATCTTACAGCTCCAGATCAAATACTTCAGTGAATGTGTGGACATTTCAACAGGTTAGAGAGGGTTGTCGTTGTTGCAGAGGTCCTGGGTTTGAACCCCCGGAGATGTCACTGATGTTGTTACCCAATGGAAAAAGCACTTTGCATGACTTTCCTCACTCCACCTTGGTGTAAAAATGAGTACCTGACTTTGGTTGGGGAGTTAAAGGTGGTGGAAGGAGAGGGTTTGGCTCTATCTGGCTGTAATATACTAGTAATCTATGTTAAACTCTATCTGACAACTTACAACTCAGATCAAGTCTAGGGCTATACAACAGTATATCATGAAGTAAGGTGTACGTATGTAATGTTTAAGATCATGGTTTCCAAAGTTCATCTTTTGTACAAAGTAAGAATAATCTAGCACAAAAATTTTTACCCTTATGTTTATCTTGTTATTTTGTTTTAGAAACATATAAACCAGAACACGAGATATCAAAACTGGGACCCCCACTAACCTACCAATTATAAAGGTCCATCCGAGTTATGCTGTTCCCAAACACATACACCCGAAAACATAACTATAACCTTCTTGATGTAAATTTAGAAAATGTAAACAAACAGTGAACAAACAAACAGCAAACAAACAAACAAACAGCAAAAACTTTTGTTTGCAGGGTTGAAGGAGAGAATGCTGGCAGACAAGCAGAAGTTTGGGAAGGCGACCTGGGACCTGCACGCCTCCGGCAGACTGAACAGGATAGAGGAGAGGGTGTCTGGGGACACGTTACAGATGCTACGGGCCAAGGAGAAACAGTTCCAGGCACAGAGGAGAAAACTCAAGCAAGAGGTAATCTCCAAACAGATGTTGGGGTATCATACTTTTTTTTGATCAACTGGTTGATACTGGTAGTCCTTTGTTGCCAAAGCTGACTGTGTCTAGGACAGTTATATATTATCAAGAAATTGTCTAAGAGGAATATATTTCACTTAATTGTCTAAGAGGAATATATTTCACTTAAGACTGTACACAGGTATATTGTCTCATTCTATGATAAAACTTAGATCTTGTAGAGTAAGATTAGTTTGCCACAATTGTTTAGTAATAGAAAGTGTCATATGTTGCATCTTGTTTTGCTTTAATTGAGCAATAACGTTATTATTGTAAAGCTTTGGATATAGCTGCTATAGAAAGCTACTTTGAATTGTAGTTTTTTAATGTCCTGTGTTTTATCATATATCTTATGGACTTATTCAACACATTTGTTAATTTTGGTAATGTACATGTATGTGTCCAAGCATGCATTGTTGGAGCAGAAAACTTAAACTTCTTTTCTTTTCATCCAGATGGCCTTCCTTGAAGAGGGGACAAACCTTAAGGCGGAACTGGAGAAACTGGAACAGAAATACTACGCCATTCAAGTCAAGTTGTACGATGTACAGTTGAAGATCATGGATGAAGAGGAAGCCCTGTGTAGGAAACAGCTTGGAGTTATCCAGAAAGAACTGAAAGGTAAGACCTATGCCACACCTATTAATCTTTTCTCAGACTTTAGAATTGGAAAATTAACTTGAGTCCGAGAGGAAAGCCTGTATCTAAATGGTAAACACAGTTTCAGGGGGTGATCATAGTCAGATGTTAGTTTTTCTCACAATCCTCTGTTTTCATCTTGACCGCTTGCTGAAATTTTGTTGACAAATTGGATGTTAAAGGCCAAAAACCTGACTTGAAGAAGTACATGTAGCAAAAATACATTGGCTGGTGACCTAGATGATATTTTGTTCACACCAAGTACTGTAAAAGGGGAAATGTTCACGGTCGTTTTATGTCCGCGTTTTTTGTAGCAACGTCTTCACCGCGAACTTAAGACCATTGCAATCATTTCCCCTTTTAACAGTTAAACCCTGCAAAGCATGGCAGTTTGAACTGCGAAGTTAAAACCACAGCAAACAATCCACAGTGTGTGAATGTGTGTGTGTGTCTGAATGTGTGTGTGTGTGTGTGTGTGCGTGGGTGCGTGCGTGCGTGTACACAAATTTTACATAACCTTGCAGTGGCCTTCAGGTCTTGTCACATGGTGACACTTGAGTGAAAATAAAACCCTGCCCACCTTTTGTGAGGTTCTTTATCTTATTCACATGCTAGCTTGAAATTTTGTTCCATCATCTCAATTCCTATTTGATGGAAAGATCCTAGAAAGAGTCTTCTTTTTTCTGTCACCTTGTACAAACTTCTATTAATGTATTTGAATACGGACATTTTTACATTTTTAATCATGGATTCTTGTCTGTCAAGGTTAACGGAATGGTAAAAAAAATTTCCATCATGTGCAACAAAATTCCGTCAAATAGTGGTCTCAAAATTTTTCCATCATATGCAACAAAATACTGTCAAATGATGGAATGACGGGTGCTGGCTAGAACCCTGTTCACTTGGTATCTTCTTTCCTCAACATCATTGCTGTCTCTGCAGATGAAGAAGACACTGTGATGTTCTATGATGCCTGTGAAGCCCCAGAGGATCTGGAGGACATTGACACACCGCAGTACAACAGCCGAGCTGATCCCAGAGTCACACAGCTGAAAATGAGTCTCAACAAAACCTTCAGGAAAAGGGCCTTCATTAGAAATAATAAGGTAATATCTTCAGATTAGTCAGTGTGGAAACTTGTGGATATATCTGGTCTAAAGCTACCATTTAATGTTTAGCTTCAACCATAGTATTATTATGTTATTGCACACAACACAAAACTCAGTACACTAACTGTTCATATAACAATTTCTCATTAGTATCGGAAATGAGTTTAAAATCTGACAACTTACAATAAGGCTAGCTGACATTAGAATGTTTCAAACATGCTATTTTCCAATTCTCCTAAACGTTTATATGTTGTGCCATTACAGAAAATGCTTGTCAGACAGAAGCAAGATGAAGAAGATGAAAAGAGGCAACAGCAGGACGAAGTCACCCGGCACCACGCCATACAAATGGTAGAAGTGCACACACATTTGTACATACAAGTACACACACACACACATGTACATGTACACACATCTTACATGTACAATTACACACAAGGATACACAAACAAATGTACAGACAAGGACACACCACATGTACAATTACACACCTGAGTACAGTACATGTACATTAGTACACACCCGTATGTATGCATGCACAATGTATAAATAATTATGCAAATTCACACACAGATATACTAAAATAATAACTTTAGATCAAGCTGTCATCACTTTCTATTTAACCCTTTTATTCTGTTGAAAAAGAACATTGGATGACATTGTGTCTTTTTTTAAAGTCTTTCAATTGTACATTTACAAACGAAAACATCACTAAGCTATCATCTCTGAAAATACATACTATACATTGAGCACCAGCATGCAATCTTTCAGTTACAATTTTCATCATTATGGCATTGAAGTTTCCCAGATTGGTACCAACTGTATACATACAGTACCATACATTGTGTGATTGTAGAGGCGTGATCAGCAGAAACAAGAAGAAGAGAACAGGAAGGATTGGAGGGACATTGAGAGGCAGAAAGCTCTGGATAGACTAAAGAATTACAAGAAGGTTTGTACAGGAGATTACAGCGTTTTATCCATGCAAGACTGGTGGTAAAGATTTGATCAAGCAAATAAAACTTGAGTGGTCCTTGAGTTGAAAAGCATATACCTCATGAGCAAGACCACTTTTAGTAAAGTTAGATATGCAGGTAAGACGTGACAGGTCGTTCGGTGTAATATAACCAGCTGCTGCCGCGCCGCGTGCCTGCAATGCTGGTGTGTTACGCTGAAGGGCAGCTATACCAGCTATATAGATTGTGTGTGTTGAAATTGTACAATTGCTGTCTTGCCTTAGAACAGTGATCAATTTTGTGTGTGATTTTTACCTACAACAGAAGTACCCATCTCCTGTTACCATCAAGCCACCTCGGTACCAGGCACCCAATCAGAGGAAGCGGACAGGTAGCCAACCCAAGGACTCTGTACAGAGCACTCGAAAGTGAGACGGGAACTCTTTTCCTTACATTCTTGTCATGTGTTCCACACACTGTTGTGATGTCATATGATAATGTGTACTACTGTACACACACTTTTTTTATGCTCCTTTACCACACATTCTTGTGATGTCATACAATCATGTCTACTAATTTTTCAAATGCTTTGTGATGTCATACAATTGTTTTCTTGCCACTGTTGATTGTACACAAGACTCATGTTAAAGTTGATCTTTGAGGTCATTTCGTTATTGTGCATTGATAAATTACTGCAAGATTAACAGTATACATATAATATTTGAAATCAAGAATGCATGATTTTTCTTCACAGAAAAAGTCCCAGCTCCAAGAGTGGGTGTGCCAATGTTGCAGTATCCAAATCAAGCAACAAACCAACAGACGGGTCCTCAAATCCATCCGTGGTTACTTCTCCTGTTCCCCCACCCCCACCACCATGTCCACCCCCTGGAAGTACCTTACCCCCACCCCCTCCTCCTCCACCCCCGCCTCCCCCAGGGTCTACCTTACCATCTCCCCCACCCCCTCCCCCTCCTCCCCCTGGCTTCCAAACCACACTTGGAGATAAATGCTTCCCCCCCAAACCAAGACCTAGGAAAAACAGTGACAGGACAAAGCAAGAACAGCGAACTCTAGGGTCGATCGATCCCAAGGATATTGTTGCTGCAAGGCAACACTTAAAGAAACCTCCTGAAGAAACAAAGTCTGGAAATATGCAGGGTGGAGGTACGTTGAACAGCTCAGACACAGTAGACGAGTTCGCACTGTCACAGACCACTCATCATATACTAGTAGGTCAACATGCCGAATGAATTTTTACAAGTTAAACATACATAATACTATGATGTACCGTAAAAGCATTTAAGTTTGCAGTGTTTTTTTGTTTGGGGTTTTTGCAATAACGTCTTCACCGCGACCATAAAACTACTGCAAACATGTCTTCTGCCCGCTTCAACTGCAAAATAAAAACCACTGCAAGCACTCCATTTTCTCCCTACCGCGAAATTCAATTGCCGCATACTTAAATGCATTAACAGTATCTGAATGCGGTACACAATCATACAGTGCTCAAAATCCCTGCCTGCAACTTGCAATTTGCTGGACAAAAAGTGAGATTGCAGTTAGAACACACAGACAACTTGCAGTCTTGCAGGAAAACATTGCGACTCTACTGTACGTTACTGTGACAATGAGTTCTATTCTACCATACTCCTCAGTAAAATTATTTGCATCCTCTTAGTTATAAGCCTGACCAGTTGACTGCAAGTGTTTGTGGAAATCAGTGTCAGGTTGTTTTTGTTTCCTCATCAGGCGACCCCATGACTGACATTCTGGCCCAGCTGAAACTTGGCATTAAGCTGAAGCCGGTGAAGCGGTCCGAGGAATCTGCCCCCCACCCCAACGTCACATCCCTGTCCGACAGCAACGCCAGGCTGCTGATGGAAACTTTGGACAGGATCAAACAGAGAACAGAGACTCCTTCTGATGATGAGGAGGGAAATGACGACATGGATGAATGGGAGTCCAGTAATTAACAAACAAAGTTATTTACCAAAACATTGTTATATTTGTTTGGCTGCCAGGAGGTGGTGTTGTAAACCAGAATGAATCAATTGATGGATGGATGAACAAATGAATTACATGTAACGAATGAACGAACGAAGAAATAGACTCCAGCAATTTGCCATATTTTGAAGGGATTTTTAAGATTTAATTCAATTCTTGTAACCAAAACCGTTCACAATTTTGCAAATCATTGCCCACCCCCCCACAAAAAGTTGACATGCCTCTTAACCAACGATCACATGAGAGAGTAACATATTGGTAACATTTGAGTATGTAGTATCCTGTCACTAAGTCATGGTGTTATTTATTCAGTGAGAAAGAAGAATGGAAGACATCATGATAATTTTGTGAAAAGATTATATGATAGAGTTGACTTGAAGGGTATATAATCTATATATATGTGGATATTAAATCTATATTATGTTAAGAAATAATTCTTGAAGACCTATCCTAAAGGTGTGTGGTATCCCATATATTGTGTGGGAAAAATAAGCGGAAATAACTAGATATCAACAATAGGGGCTAGAATGGGATTTTTGGAAAGTTCCTCCTTGCAAGAGAAATTTTGCCAACCAAATCTTTGCTCCTGATAGTGGATGATCGACCTAATAAAAATCCAAATCCAAATAAAAGCCTTGTTAATGATTTATTTGGCACAGATATTCATAATGCTATTACATGTGTCTGGACATCTGGTGATCTGATGCAAGGCTGTCATACCTTATAAGCAAATTAGTTTTCAATGACAAATCAAATAATGGTAATGAATAATGAATGAATGAAGACCTTTATTGCACATTTCTGCCACACTTGGCTAAGTACAGGTCACAACAAAAGATAATACAAGTACAGTTAGCGGATACAAAAGAATATGACTATCATTAAATAAATTCTACTTCTCCTCGCTTTTCGGTTATAGTAGATATAAAAGAACAGACGTGTTTTTCAATGGGAGGTTTGTCTAGTCGCATTAGAAATATGAATTTTTGAACAGTACTTAAATGTGCGAAGTAGGGAAATAGGTTTTCTACAAGTTTATACAGTTCATTTCTTTCTTTGGTATATAATACACATTCTACATAGTAAACTGTAAATTAGATACCCACGCCTGATTTTATTATTATATTACATCAACTTTGAGTCAGATATCACTGCACGAAATTTTAAGTCTCCAAAAGGAGACCTTACTTCAGAATCTGTATAGTTGACACCACAGTAGCAACCAATACATGAATTATTGCAAAAGTATGAAGATTTCAGTGTATAGGTTGGTTGTGAAGCCTCATATCTATTGCAGTAATATGTGCCTTACCTGTGAGGTCACTACTACTTCTTACTTACTGTCACAGTGTGTAGAGAAGCAGAATGCAAAAATAAAGTGTGAATAATGTTCTCATAAAGTGTGAAGCTTATTCAGTTTTTTTTTCTAATGATTATACATTGTAGTGTCAGGTGAAAACACTTCATAAGTTGAGTTTCACGACCTCATATCTTCACCAAATAATCTTGTTGCATTACAATGAGAATGATGCCATTATGATAATTTGTGTCTTCACTCAAATTAGATGTCATATAAGTATGAAGTTCTCTAACAGAATGCTATTATCGCCTTTCCAAGCTAATTACGCAAAGAAGTGAATGATTTGCATAATGAATGCATAGTAATGTCTACATTGACCTCACTTTCACACTTCGTGAATATGAAATTACAGCCATTTAGGACTTGTATCATTGCAATGTATATCATTGGTGGTGCTAGTTTGGTCTTTATTTGCATAATTGATGTCTGCTAATACAAATGTAGTTTTCTCTTTTCAAGTTACGAGACTGGTGTTGATATTAGTTTATTCGTTGCGTTTTACGGCAAGAGTCAAGTGACCCAAACTTCAATTTTTCCAGCCCCTTTGTTTTACCAATGCACAGCATATTAGACCCGGGTCATCAGGGTGTTGGGCCCAGTTGACCAGAGCTGTTGGGCCCAGTTGGTAAAGGGCCGAATCGTCCTGATCCCAGGCAATGTTTCACACAAGTTTAAACAGTTTTTTGTAACGATGTCGCTCAATGCAAGGCCGAGGGCGACTTCTTTAAGCATTGAACTGATTGGCTTTTGGGTTACGGACTTTCAACTCGAGTTCCCATGCACCTTCATAGTAGCGGATATTGACACTATTGCTTATTATCTTCGCCGAGTACTTGTACTCGGAGAAGATTATGTTTTCGGTTGAAAAATCTGTTGGGTGGGTCTGTATGTATGTCAGGAGCATAACTCAAGAAAGCTTCAATGAATCTTTATGATTTTTGGTAGGTGTGTAGTGGTTGTGCAAAGGAAGGTCAAGTTCGAAAATGGTTCACCTTGCGTTATTTAACAGTACTGCAGCAGACTTTTAACTTTTTTGTGTTTGTATGTAGGCAAAAAAAGTGACGGAAACGTTGATTGATCTTCATGATTTTTTGTAGGTGTGTAGATGTTGTGAAAATGGATCTCAAGTTCGAAAATGGTTCCCCTGGCATTTTCCGTCGGTACTGCAGCAGGCTTTGTGTGGATGTGTATTTGTATGTCGCCAGCATAACTCGAGAAGCTGCTGATGGATCTGTATGATATTCAGTGGATGGGTAGGGTTTACAGAAAGGAAGGTCAAGTTCGACAATGGGCCTTCTAGCGGGTACATAAGGTACTGCAGCAGAGCTTCAAAATTTAGGGGCATATTTTCTGAAAGTGCTATGGTCATGATTTTTGTGTGGTAGATACTTCATGCCACAGGAAGTAAGTTCTGTAAATTTGGGCCCCCTAGCGGTTTGTTAAGAACTGCAGTGGGTGTTTTTGTTTTGACATTCGGACATGAATAACTTGAGAAGGGGTCGACAGATCGTCGTGATGTTTGGTATGTAGAGAGCTGAGATGATACTTAACATAATCAATGACTTATTATGCAAATCAGTAGCTAATTTGCATAATTAGTAAGGAAAGTTTGTAAACCCTCTGCATTTCATATGACAGTGTCAGGTCATGTAAGCAGATGGCCTTGCATAAACGTACATGTAGGTCAGATAAATAAACAAATGGGACACCCATTATTCTCCAAGCAGAGGTGTGGGTCCAGCTGGTTTTTAACGTGTTTACCAAAAACACGTCAAAAAACAGCCAGACCCACTCCTCTGCTTGGAGAGTACACTGCACCAAAACTGCACCACTGCTAGCTAGAAAAGTCACATGTACTATGCCTTTCAAAATGTGTATGATATGGAATAAAGATTGATTGTATTTATATATTGACTGTACAATATCATCATCACTTTCAACTTACAACACTGCAATATCGAACATACTCATATTTTTTCATGACCAGTTATAACATGTAACATATATCAGCACACTAGACACATACACTAGTCCTGTACCATCAAATGATTTTTAACCCTATCTAGACTGGACTCATTCGCCCCATCATAACTTCTAAATGGTATGGTGCATGATCAAATTTGCAGGGGGTGATAAGCATGTAAATACGAATAACTATCCATAATAAGCCTTGATTATTTGGCGAAGATAATGTGTTCGTGGAACTCTAGTTTGTTTATGCTAACGTGAACTTTGCATACCCAGTGTAGGGCAGGGTAAGGGGAGTTGAACTTGAAACGGACCTTACTCTCAGTATTAATGATTAACCTGAAGAGGAGTTGTGCGGTCGCAAAACGTAGTCCACGTGATAGCGAGCAGGACTGTTTACGCTCGTATTCTCATCCAAATGGAAAGATTACGCGTCACTTGTAATTCAACAATCTATCAGAGAAACATGGAGAACCGAGAAGTGGAAAAAAACATGCCAGCTGTTTAGCGGATTGCCTTCTGAGATGGCAGAGCGGTGAGGAACCTCCTACCAAAGACCAAAACGACAATTCGAGACAGCTTCCTTAACTCATTTCTAACCGCTCCGAGGCATGATTCCAAACGCTCAGAGGCATAATTCCAACCGCTCCGAGGCATGATTCCAACCGCTCCGAGGCATTTCCTTACGCGCTGCGACAGTTTCCTTACGCGCTGCGACAGTTTCCTTACGCGCTGCGACTGAAATTTCCTTGCGCGCTGCGACACAGTTTCCTTACGCGCTGCGACAGT